>NW_020897797.1:1769202-2092404 GCF_003984885.1 Neopelma chrysocephalum
GACTGGTGCCGGAGCTCGGCCGGGGCCGCGCTCGTCCTGGCCACCTCCAGCGACGCCGAGCACCCCGCCGAGAGCGTGGCGGACGGGTGAGGGCCGGGCGGGGGCGCGGGCGGCGGGAGCACCGAGCCCCGCACTGAGGGGCTGCCAGCACCGCGGGCCGGGCTCTGCCCCGCGCCTTCGCCACAGAATTCAACTGTTCTGTGAGTCCTGGTTCTGTGGTACCGCCCGGGGACAGAGCCTTGAACACTGAGGTGTAAATACCTCCAGAGAGCTGCCCCATCGTCATACAGGGCATTGCTGAAAACACACCAAATAAAAATGTCCCCCCTTTGTTGCCCTCCCCTCCTTGCCCCCTTCCTTTTCTCCCCTTGCTTCTCCCTCCTTCCTTTTGCTTTTCCCCCCTCCTTCCCTTTGCTTCCCCTCTCCCCTTCCTTTTGCTTTGTTTTCCCCCCTTTCCTTTTGCTTTTCCCTCTTGCTTTTCTTCTTTCCCCCTTTCTTTCCCCTCCATATTTTTCTGTGATAAATTTATTTCAAGATGGTTATAGATTGTTATAGGTGCAGGTTAAGGTTTTGTCCCGTTGTCTCCACAGGAATTCTGAAACATTTTGGACGACAACAGGCATGTTCCCACAGGAATTCATTATTGGTTTTCCCAAATGTGTGAAAATCAGCAAAGTCGCGATCCAGTGTTATTTAGGTAAGACTTTCTGTCTTGCAATAGGTAATATGTGCTATATTAAAATGTGTGTCTGTGCCTTTATGAAAATTATCACAGTAGTGTCATGATCTGTACGTAGCCACTTTTTAACAGATCCATAAAGATTTAACTTCACAAAGGAATCGTCTGTCACGTCCAAACCCTCCATAGGTTAGAGGAAGAATGGATTAGTTATTGCTTCTGAAGTGCTTTGTGGATGAAAAGTGATGGAATAAATATCATTATCAATAGGGAATCAGAACTTGTGTTGATATCTCAAATTTATATATGTTTTAGTGCGGACCTTAAGGATTGAAAGAAGTGTATCTAAAGACCCTGTGGGTTTTGAACAGTGCATTGAAAAAGGTAAGACTCTGAAGAAACGGATTTTGTTGGAATAATGTTGGTCTTTCTCAATTATTTTAACCCCACATCTATTTGCTGAGTAAAGTGTAGCTTGATGATTATTTTATTAGACCTTAATGTAATAGTCATGTTTAAGTGAATTTTATGAACACTGCTGGTGTCTGTAGCTGTTTGGAAAATAAAATGCTGTATAAGGGCTAAAAGCACTACTTGTGCACTTTATGTTCCAAAAATTAAAAACAGGCTTACATAGTATAATAGAGTGCCATTTCCTGCATTGTTTGGGGTTTTTAGTGCCTCTTGAGTGACATTTATAACCCAGTGTAATGAGTAGGATATATATACGCACTGGGATATTGCAAAAAAGTATTTGTTCTCTTAAATCACCTTGTAAAAATAAAAAACTATTTCTATATGCAGTGTAAATTCATAGTCCTTAAATTCACTTGAACTCTGAGTCCAGTGAAAACTTTTCACATTATTCTTCATTATCTGCTTTAAAATATGTTTTCTAGATTTGCAACACACAGAAGGACAGCTCCAAATGGAAGAATTTCCAGTGAGTATTTATGGTGTACATCAGTAGTGGTTCATGAAATGGGATGTCTGGACTAAGTGGGGAGGATCTATAAAAAACCCAAATGTCTTTATTTACAGTTATTTGCTCAGTTGGTGTTAGAGAGAGGAATTTGTAGATCAAGGTATGAAATTGCATTTCCCAGCTGCTCCTTTGTAGATTATGGTATGAAATTGCACCTGCCTAGTGCTCCTAACTATGTGGAGGGCCCTTTCCAGAAGTGTGGCAATCTTCCCTCCTTCAATTGTTGCCTTTGAAAGGCTGTAGAATTCAGGAGTGATGAGGCTTTTTTGAATTGCTGTCATCTGAAGAAACTCTGAAGCTGGCTAGATGTTATTAAAGAGCTTGATTTATGTGCAATTGGAAGACAGGCATGGAAGTGTCTAGATCCTTCTGTCTAATAAACTTCTGCAAATGTTTGGTAATTTTGTTACTACAGAGAATGCAATAACATTTTTTTTTATTCCTTCTGCAGCTTCCTGAATTCCAGGCCACTTACTTGCGTTTCATCATCAAATCTGCCTTTGATCATTTTGTGTCAGTGCACCGGGTGATGGCAGAGGGCACAGCAGAAAATGCTTAAGTCCAGCTTAAATTTGGACCTCCATTTTTTTTGTACTGAAGTGACGTCTTGATAGCTGTATTGCAGAGAATGTTTATTATTAGAACCTTGTATTAAAGTGTTTTTTTGAAGGTACGGATGTAGTATGTATTCCCTGCTGGTGTAATGTATGGAATAGGATAGAATAAAATCATTTAGGTTGAAAAAGACTGTTAAGATCAAGTCCAACGGCAGTGCCGTGCTCTTGTTAATTGTAATAACAGCTTTCTTATTTTATAACCTAAACTGTCAGTTTAGAACACTTGAGCATAACTGAGTCCATTTAAATTAGTGTATTTATATCAGGCTTTCCTAATATATGAATTAAAACTCAATTTCCTGTAAAATGTTTCCCTTGCACTCTGAATAGGAAAAAAAAGCGCTAAGTACTTAAATGGGAGGTACTATCTCCTACTGTCTAGCAAGTCCTTCAGAAGTCCATAAACTGGTAACTTTCTCATCAGCTCAAGGATGAATATAAACTGCTAATGATGAGAAATAACTGAGGGGGGGAGAGGGGCAGGGTGGGGAAGGAAATAATGTGAAGACATATGAAGTGCTCTGATAGACTTTTAATAATTGTAGATCAATCCCTTGTTTCTATAAATATTTTCTAGAATCAGGTCACAGCCGTCAGTGCTTTATGCTGTGACCGCCATAACAAATATTCATGGAAACAAGTGGAGATGGAGATTGCCTTGCTCAGAAGCCTCCTGAAGTCAGTAAAAGTGTATGTTTAGGAACAATTGTATGTATACAAGAGAAAGAGAACCTTAGTAATGTTGAATCAGTTGCTTTGCATGCCAGAAGACTCTTGCAGGAGTCAGCACCCCTGAAGTTTATCCTGCAGGATAGTCCTTACACATAAGTGTTGGTTTCCAGTCCTTACAAATGTAAGTATTGGTATGAGAGCTCAATGGACTCAGCTACCACATTACTGCTTTTGGTATAAGTGGAGTAAGATACTACAGAGCAGTAGTTGGGGTTGTAGTGATGACACTTGAAAGCCTCTAGACAAACACATAATGAACCCCATTACGGATGCTCTTTAGATGTACGTAAAATATTCCTTTTCTTGTTGTCTCTTGTTATTTTTTAATTCTTTTTTTTCTTTACAATTATGTCTGTGAGAAATTGTTCTTGAACTTCTTTATCCAGTCTTTACTCTGAATCCTCTTCTTTTTCTATTTCAGCTTTTCCAGGATGGCACGTATTTCCTGGGGGTGGTAATTCCAAGGCCCAAATCCTCCCTGCAAAGGCAATAAAATGACACAGTGATATTCAAGCAGACAGAGCAGAAGTCCTTTGGAGCACAGCAGCTGCACCAGAACTGTGGGCAGGTGTGCTTGGGCTCCCTTTGCACTGCAGCCATTGCTGGGAGATGGTGTATGCACAGGTTGCACCCTGCTGTGTCACTGGGACGGTGCCAATGTCTGCATCCTGGAGCTGGAAAGTGTTCCTGGATCTCACAGCTTAGATGTACCTAGGGTTACTAGTGAGCCAAAAGATAAATATTTGAGCAAGACTGAGGTGTACATCAAATATGTATATTTTAAAGGCCTAGGCTGGTTCTGATGGATCTTTATTTCTCTCCATAGTTACAGTGAATTGTAAAATTTTTAGCTTTCAAACAGAATTAAATAAATGTAAAGCGGTCTCAAATTATTTTTTAATTTAAAAATCTTAGCATATTGTGCTCATTATTACTGATACTTTTTACCTTGTAGATGACTTTCCCTCCTTGAAGCAGATACAGTCGTTCTGGCAGTGCAGCGTATTTTGAGCTGCTGAGGTTTTCCATAGTGTCTAAAACCACTGGACATAAAGGATTATTTTTCTGAAGAAATTGTGCTGCAATTTTTCGATCTTCAAGGCTTCTGTGATTTTTAATAACAACATTGTTTTTAAAAGCCCATCCATCTAAAACAAATGAGAAAGGGATTTAGCAAAGAGCACTTTGAATGGGTGCAAGGCAAAGATGTACTGTGTGTGGGTCATATCACAAAACTGAGTTAAAAAGTCCTGCAGCTTATTCCTAACACCAAAGCTTGCCATGAAATGAAAGCCCACGTCAGAGTATGGGATCACTACAGCTTTTCAAATAAGTAGTCCCAAGATTTATTTTTTTTCTTTAATTTCAGCAAACTCTATTTTACCCTTCCCTGGATTCAGAAATATTTTTTATATTTTTAGCTGAAATTTTCCCACATAAATCAACCCTAGAAAGATACAAGGTGGGGAACATATATTCTATTGGAGTCTGCATCCTGTTCTTGAGACATGTTAAAAATGAGTCTTCTTTTTTTTAAAACATATAACGTGGTGGCATTGTACACCTAACCTTTGTTCTATGAAATGTTTTTTCTTCCACTTTCTAAAAGGAGCTGTACTAACACTGAGAGGAAGTTTTGTAAAGGTGTTAACTATGTCCTTCACCTTCACAGAGCTGAGTGTTCAGCAGGAGTAACTCTGTGTAAAGTGTGTGAGTAGAATCTTTGGAGAATTACAGACACAAACTGGTGCCTAGATGTGGTGTTGCTGCTTTTGATTTGAGGAAGGTATTTTTCCCCTTTGAAGCTCCGTCCTTTGCTCTAACACATTTTCTTACTAAAGGGAATGACACATATGAAGCTGCTTTTGGCATCAGCCATGCTGTTTGTGCTGTACCTACGGCATGAGCTTCCTCAATGTAGATGATAAGGAAATCTGCTACTGAGCCAAAATCTTTGATGAGCTTGTTGAACTCATCAAATTTTAGCATAAATGAAGGTCAGGTACAACTTCCAAAATTCAGGATTAAAGGACGGTTATCTGTGGGGAAAAAAAAAAGGACATTTTGTGGTTAAATCAGGAAGGGAGGAAGGCAGAATTAAATGCATACACAGAGATTCCTGGGCAACACTTATCCCATAACCTTCTTTGGTCATTAAAATCAGCAGCACAACATCTGCATCTACATAAAACAGGCATAAAGATGCTTTCTTTTCCTTGGCTCTGACTTGTGCTGCATCCAGCAACGAGTTCAACTGAGGGGACCCTTTCCAACTTCTCTTTTCCTCATCCCAAGAGCCAATTCTCAAGTTACCGATGTTTTCGGCTAGGGAACTGACATAGAGCGTGTAGCACAGCCTCCCTGAGATCCTTAGTACAGAGCAACTTCACCAGTACTAAACATGGCCCATCTGCAAGGTCTTCCAAGGATAGTGGTTCAGGGATGGCCATGAAGCACAGTGCCCTAGTGCCTTTTCCTGGACCTGTTGGACATGTCCTGATTTTTTTCAGAGGTGTCAGTTCAAGCTGAGCTGAGGGGAAGCTGCAGACTTTTCAGTGATGTATCACAGGCTTTAATGCTTTCAATGTATTTCTGTAATTTCCTGTCCAAACAGAACCCTGGTTATATATTATTTATTAAACTAATGTTACACAAGCCACTGGCAAAAGTGTCTGCAGTTGCTTACAAATTAACAGTATGTGCCACAGGTGTTGGCATCTGTTTGCAAGTCCTTGATTTAAGAGAACTTGCAGGATTTTTAAGCACCTCTTTTAGTCTGGTTATGCTAAATTACATGAAATTTGTTCAAGACCTTCCTTCTGGCTTGGTTTAACTTCAAAAGTGGCTGCTAACATAGATTCACATCCTGAAGAATTTAATAGAAGTGTACCTTCCTGTAGATGCTGTGTATTCCTTTCCAAACTTGCATCTCATTTTCTACATAAATATCTGTATATAATTAGAAAAGCAGAGAGAGAAGGATGTAATCCCTCCCATGGGGATGGAGGCTGCAGCTTAATGATTAATTCCACATTCTACAGAGATCTCAGTGGGAGGCAGAGGACAAAGTACAAAGCAGCTACTTCTGCTTTTATTTCCAGCCACCTTGGATCTGGAAAAACCCATCCTGTGCTTTCTAGGGTTTAGACTGGCTGAGGGAGCTGGTGTGGGATTTTCTGTACCAACAGAGAACAACAGCCAGCACTCCTGAATCACTGCACATGGTTCAGTTCTGGGCCTTCTCTCCCTAAAACAAATTATTATCTTGGTTTTCAGTAAAAGGTGTTTCCAGGCAAAGCCAGCTCTTGCAAAAGGTTCACAAGTACCAAAAGGTTCTTGTGCCAGATGCCTGTCCCTGTTCCCTCAGCATCCCTCATTTATGGTCTCAGCATACCAAACCCATCTGACATGGCTCAATTACTGACCTCCCATGAAATCCAAGAGGTGACGAACTTCCCCGTTGAGGGTCACCACCGGCGTGTTGGGAGCAGGGTGTCCCTCGAAGGCTTCATCTTCCAGCCTCTTCCACTTCACCTTCAGCACAAAGAGCAAATACTTGAAGCTGAAAAAAGTCGGACCCCAGTTTTCATAGCTGAACTTTGGATTCCTGTTCATTCTGCTCTTTTCGCCCAGTTTTAGGATGTATCTTTTCATGGCATTGGGAAACAGTATCATCAGTGTTTTGCCAACAACAACAGACAGAGTAACCTGCAAAAGAATCAGGGTTTTCTGTAGGAACACCTTAATGCTGAACATTGTGTTGGAGAAGATCTGGCTGCTCCCGATGGGAACACAGCAGAGACAGGGGCAAAGGTGGAGGAAAATGTTCACGTGTTTAGTTGAATTTCTGCCTTCCCTTGCACACTCTCTGCACTTCAGCCTCTGCGTGAGGGAGGAGCCTGCCAGCAGTGCTCCCTCCAGCTGCACCAAGGGCATCATTTGCAGCAAAGGGTGGATGTGTTGTGCTCACTGCAGAGCTGTGAGGTTTATTCACAAATGTGTAGTGTATTTTACTACTGAAAGGAGCTGAATCAGGATGTTCTCCCTGAATCCCGAATTAAAGACTAAGATGCTGATGCTCATGGCCTTGGGGTGATGCAGGTGCTGTGCAAACAGTTCCTCCTGCTCTGCCTGCTCTGGGGCTCTGCCACACACCAGGTTTGACACTTTTGGGCTTGAAGGATAAATAAAAAGTAGATATATCCCCATATATATAATATCCAGTTCTGGGGTCCCCAGCTCAGGAAAGACATGGAACTGTTGGAGTGAGTCCAGAAGAGGCCACCAAGGTGATAAGAGGGATGGTGCACCTCTGCTATAAGGTAAGGCTGAGAGAACTGGGATTGTTGAGGCTGGAGAAGAGAAGGCTTTGGGGTGACATAATTGAGGCCTTCCAGTATCTGAAGGAGCCTACAAGAAAAATGGAGAGAGACTGTTTACTGCCTGGAGTGACAGGACAAGGGAGAATGGCTTCCCCCTGACAGTAGGTTTAGATTAGATATTAGGAAAAAATTCTTCCCTGTGAGGGTGGTGAGGCCCTGGCACAGGTTGTCCAGAGAAGCTGTGGCTGCCTGGAAGTATTCAAGGCCAGGCTGGACGGGGCTTGGAGCAACCTGGGATAGTGGAAGGTGTCCCTGCCCATGGCAGAGGATTTGCAACTGGATGAGTTTTAAGGTCCCTTCCCACACAAACCACTCTGTGATTCTATGATAAAAATGTAAATTATCCCAGTATGTGATGTCCACTTGCAACAGACTGAACAAACATCTGACTACACACAGCCCGTGTACGAGCTCACAGGCTCAGCAGACGCCGCCACGCGCGGGCCCTTTAAAGGGGCGGCCGGAGGCGCACCCGGAAGCGCCACGCGGGCTCTGATTGGCCGGCACCGGGCGCGGCCGCGACGGGTCGGTTGCGCTCCGAGGGGCGGGGGCGCGGAGGGGCCCGGCGGGGCCGCTGATTGGCCGGCGCGGTGCGGCGGCCGCGGCGCCTTTAAGGGCGCGGAGCGGGGCCGGTGCGGGGTCTGGCGGAGGTGCGGGGGTGCCCCGGTCGGGGGGCGTGGGGGACGCCGAGGGTGCCCCGGTGTGGGGGTGCCCCGGGCCGGAGGGCGCAGGGGGCATGGGCGGGCGGGGGCAGCGTGGGGGCGCGGCCGCGGTGACAACGGCGCTGGCACAGGGCAGGGCGCGGGACCCGCCCGGCCCAGCGCTGCCCCTGTGCCCTTGCAGGAGGGTCGAGCCCCGGGGAGCGGATCCCCACGCAGGCGGATGAATGGCGGCGGCGGACGACCTCAAATTCCAAGGTAAAGGCGGTGTCGCAGGTGCGGGCGCGGGGTTGGGGCCCGGCTGGGGGAGCCGCCTGGCGCTGGAAGCTTTGGGAGCGGTTCTGGGCGTTCTCTGAGTAGAAGCACCCTTGGGAGTTTTGCAGGTGGTGAATTTTCTGGGGTGGAATTGTGCTGCTGGCGAGCTAAAAATTGTAACTGGGTTGACTGGAATCACTGACTGATAGATATCCTTCGTGGTAAAAAGTGAAAGCTGGAAACGGGTAGAGCACTCTGTAACCTGGGAAGGGCCGTGGTTTTGGACTTCCTTAACTGTTGATGGAAAAATTCATGTCAGTTTTTGGAGAATATTAAAATCACGCAGCTTCCCCCTGCCCTTGCAGGGAGCTGATGGCAGGGAGGGAAGGCAGGCTCCGGTAGTGCCGGTGTGTCATCCTGCAGGCAGATTGGCAGGATAGGCAGTCTCACACTTCATTGACTAAGTAAATGTTGAACTTGATCTGTATCAGTTTGGGCTTTGAGAAACAGATCATATCTGATATGCCTAAGCTAGTGATTATCCTGTCTCAGGATCCTAATGTGGGGTTTTGAGCCACGAGAACAGAAATTTTAGTGTCTTGATCATCGCCTGTCTTGTAATGTACTTGTTTGCAGAATTTGACGATGCAGCTAATTTGCTTGCAGCAAATCCTGATGCCACCACCATAAGCATTGATGAGCCAGTGGAAATCCCCAAGAACCAGCACAGCCGCCAGCAGGAGCCAGGGAGGGAAGAGGATGACGAGTTACTGGGGACCGACGACTCCGATAAAACAGAAGTAATGCTCAGTCCTACAAGAGGGATGGAGAGGGACTTTTTACAAGAACACATAGTGACAGAACAAGGGAGAATGGATTTAAACTGGCAATAGGTTTAGATTAGATATTAGAAAGAAATTTTTCCCTGGGAGGGTGGTGAGTTCCTGGCACAGGTTGCTCAGAGAAGCTGTGGCTGCCCCATCCCTGGAAGTGTTCAAGGTCAGGTTGGACGGGGCTTGGAGCAACCTGGTCTAGTGGAAGATGTCCCTGCCCATGCAGAGGGTTGAAATGAAATGAGTTTTAAGGTCCCTTTCAACGCAAACCATTTTGTGATTCTGTGACAGCAAGGGAACTTGTGATGCTGATGAGGGCATGTGTTACAAATGATGTGGCAGGAGGTAGCATCAGGCTGCTCTTTAGAACCCCAGGCCAGATTCTGCTTGCAGGGAGATAAGAAACTAGTTGCTGACAAGTATTAAATAGGGAAAGGGAAACCATTAAATAATTCATAGGAAGCACCACCCTGTTAAATTTGTGTTTTGTTTGGATACAGAAATCACGTAACTACTGTGTAAATGACCTAGTAATGCATAAATTGCTTGCTTGTAACATTTTCCATGTTGCCTTTCCCACCGTACAGCTGCTTGCAGGACAGAAGAAAAGTGCCCCTTTCTGGACATTTGAGTACTACCAGACCTTCTTCGATGTGGACACGTACCAGGTTAATACACTGTTCCAGAGGAGAACGTGTCTGAGCTATGCCTTAGCCATTGAGGTTTTTTTCTTTCTTGTATTTTTAGTCAGACAAGTCTGTATGTTTTATAGGTCCTGGACAGAATCAAAGGTTCAGTGTTCCCCGTGCCAGGGAAGAACTTTGTAAGGCTGTACATCCGCAGCAATCCTGACCTTTATGGTACGTATGAGGTGTTATTTTCTGTGCTAAATGTTTCGAGTTTGTATTTCTTTTTACTTGCTAGCCTTGAAAAGCAAGAGGGCAGAAGAGGTGTTATTGAACTTGTTCCCTTTTCAGGTCCATTTTGGATATGTGCCACACTCGTCTTCACCATTGCTGTTAGTGGCAATCTCTCGAATTTCTTCATCCATCTGGGCAAACCCACATACCACTATGTGCCCGAGTTCAGAAAAGGTTTGTAAGTGGCGTTTGTGACGTTTGAATTTTTGGTTTTGGATGTTTGTTTGGTTTTGTTTTTGGTTTTTTATGTGCTAATGAAGTAAACAGGTCACAGCTTTGATTTAGCAGAGTCTTTTGATTTATTGCTGTCTTTAAATTTTTAGAGATGTGAAACAAGTCCTTAAAGTGGGCTGTGACTGGCATAAATTAGTACAGGGTTTTAGTAGAGCAAGCAGGAGTAATTAGAGCAGTTATTTTCTAGCCTTAGTGAATGTCCCCTCGTACAGAGTGAAAGCCCAGCACTGGCTACAGTGGTGCTTTTGTAGGTGCCTTTCTGGATCTGTGCCCTCCTAGGAACCTGTAGACCTCAGGCAGAAAATTACTAAATTAATTACCCATATCACCTACTGAAGGCTGGAAATTGCTACTGTCTAGTAAACTTAAAAATAAGCTAAAGATGCTCAACTGATCTGGGCCCTAAAGAACTCAAGAGTGAAGAGGCAGTTTGTCTATATCTATCTTTGTATTACAAAGGCAGCTGCTGTCCCTGAAAAGGAACAGGGCTTCTGTTTGTTTCCAAAATCCATAGTGTACTTGGAAGAACGTTGCCACTAGGGAATGCAGTCACTTGAATAATTTCAGATTTGACACTAGCTGTTAGTAGCTGAATTTCTGTTTTTAACTAAGCTTTTCTTTCCTCCGTAGCTCTTCCTTTCACACTGTAACTGACAGCATTTTGTACACAGGGGTAATAAATTGAAAATATGAAGGGAATACTTTCTCAAGTTTTACTTTTAAACTAAGTTCAAGTGCTGGCAAAGTAGTGGGTGTAAAGTAGATGTAAATGCAAAGTTCTTTGTTTATTAATAATTCAAACTTTGTTTTGAAAGTAACTTCACAGGTATGTTTCTAGTTTTCAGGCTGAATGCTTCTACATCTTTGATTCTGTCTGGATTCTAAGCAGGACATTAAACCTTTTGTTGTATTTCCAGTGTCCATAGCAGCAACAACAATTTATGCATATGCTTGGCTTGTTCCCCTTGCTCTCTGGGGATTCCTGATGTGGAGGAACAGCAAAGTTATGAACATTGTCTCCTACTCGTTCCTGGAGATAGTGTGTGTATATGGCTACTCTCTCTTCATTTACATTCCCACAGCGGTATGTATGGCTAAAGAGTGCCCCCTTACATGCCCTGGTTGAGAAAATTTGTTATATATTTATTATATTTGTTATATATTTATTATATTGTTGATATTAGTCAAAATCTTGGGGACTGGGCAAGTCATTTGCTCTTTTTGTTGAAGTTTATTTAGTGTAAAGACGTCTTGTGCATGCTGGAAAAGCCCAGAACAGGTCATTGCCCCAGAGGCAACAAATCCAAGTAAGGTGCTGCTGGTGAGCCTGGCAGACAGCCCGAGGCAGCCTCAGGAATTGGGATGTGTGTGTCCCCAGGGAACAGACATCAGTGTGCAGGATGGCTCCAAGGACAAATTTCCCTGGCAGGAACTGTTCTGGGCCACTCCAGCAAGGGAAAAGCCTTGGCAGGAGTGCCTTAACTCAGGGGACACACTCTTGTCATGTCTGGGAGTAAAACTCATCACTGCTGTTATTCTTTCCTCAAATAAAGACATGTCAGATAAGACTTGAGTTAATTTGTGCACAAAATGGCTGGAAGTGATGAAATGTCACAGAACAATGCTTTAAATAAATGAATCCCTATTTCACACAGGCTCTTCGACAATCCTTTTCCTCCCTTTTGCAGATTTTGTGGATCATTCCACAGAAAGTGGTGCGCTGGGTGCTGATGGTGTTCTCCCTGTGCCTGTCAGGGTCTGTTTTGGTGATGACCTTCTGGCCCGCTGTCCGAGATGACAACCGGAGGATTGCACTGGCCACCGTGGGCACCATCCTTCTGCTCCATGCCCTCCTGGCTGTTGGCTGTTTGGTAGGACATTGCCTTCCTTTTCCCTAAACTGTTATTTCCTGGGACATGTTCTGGTACAGGGAAGGAGGGGTTGGCTGGCTGGTGGAAAACCTTTGATTATAGTACTTGTGAAAAACCTCCAAAGTAAAAACTCCAATTATTTTAAACGTAGCAAAAATTGATGCCAGTCTGACCCTGACTCTGCTGGTAATAAATTCAATAATCAATTACAGAATGCTAGAATATCTCAAGTTGGAAGGGACCCATCAGGATAATCAAGTCCAACTCTCACAAAACAGTTTTGAATTTACCTGGGATTCGTCATAATTTAATGCAAAGCATTAATCTCTATACTATCCAGTTGCAGTTTATTTCAAAGAATACTATGCTTAGTCCTTTAAAATGATTAAATGTTCAGTATAAAATGTGTGCTTATGAGTTTTTTAGCAGGTTTATGTTTTCATACACAAACCTTAGTAAAGTAAGTATTATAAAACAGAAGACCCTGATGCCACTGAAATACACAATTGTGAATACTTAAATTATTTGTCTCTTCAGTGCAGTGGGTAGAATGGTATCATCCAGGCTTCGTTTCTGTTTCCCCTAGCTTCCAGATTATATAGATTTGATTCCCCACAGTGTGCAGGGGGATGACAGCAAAACACATCTGTCCTTAGATGTGAAATTGAATCCTTTCCTGGATAGGTCTTTTTCAAAGGCCTTGGTTGCTAACTTATATTTAAAAGTACAGTTTAGAGCACCATTTTAATTGACTGTTTCTAATTTGATAAAAACAGGAAAAGATCCAAATGTGTCATTTCAGTGCTGTGTTTGTACCTTGTGAACAGTGGGTATGGAAAGAAAGGGCTGGGATGACACAGCACTATTTGTTTCTCTCTAAACAGTCTTTTTCTCCTCTGTAATAATACTGTTAGGCATACTTTTTTGATGCCCCTGAACTTGATTTTCCTGCACCTATTATCTCTGCTCACAATGGAACAACAGTAACAACAAAGAGTCACTAAGTAAGGTAAGAATCCAGTCTCAACTTTTTTTTTTCTATATTCATCACAGACATCTTGAAACTTTTACTCATCACTGTGGTTGAGTGAAAAAGGGTTTAACAGACCAATTTTGCCAAATGGGGTCTCTATATAAATACCATTTATGAACTTTGTTTCAGTTGTAAGTTTTAAGTATAGACACAAAAACTGAAAAGACTCTGAGGAACAGAGATGTTATGTTTCTTTTCTTCTTGGCGAAGAAATACACATTTAAATAAATAATCAGTCCCAGAGATCATGTCAAGATTTTTCCCCCCTCAATTGCTTACAAAACCCCCAAAGCATTTATTTGAATTTATTCTGCACAAGTAAAACTTAAGCAATAAACAGTTATATTCCTGGTTTTCTTTCATTTTAATGTAAAAAGCAAGTTGGATTTTTTTTTCCCCTTGATGCAACAGTGTTTCAGAGGAGCAGCACCTGTGAGTGTGGGGACATCTGTGTAGGCTCTGGGCAGGGTGGACTCGGAGCCTGAGCCATCCCTATGGACTGCATTATTTGTGTGAGATAGTTTGAGGGTTTGCTTCCTGGTAGCTGGGAGTGCTGCCAGCAGCGGATGACATTCGAATTCTGTTGGATAATTCTGTGGAGCAAGTCCAGGAAAAGGCTAATAAACATGCAGAGGCCAGGCCTCTGCAAGCCACAAGTGTGTATGTGGAAATTAGAGTATTTTCTGAATAGAAGCTATATTAGATTTAAAATAAATAAAAATAAATAATGACTAAATATGCCTAGCAAAAGTGGTAATAAAAAATGACACAATCCAATCATGCAGGTCAATTTTAGTGGCTTTTCCTCCTGCAAGATCAGTTTCTCATCCCTGATGCCTAATAAGAATCAATACGACAGTAATGAATTTTAGTATTTAGATCTAAATGTGTGCCTTATTGTGTCCTCTGGTGACGAGCTGAAATATTCATGGGAGTTATTTGTCTCTTTCAGATTACAATGCCGGTTTCTCCATCTGTACAGTAATTTTATTTAGATTTATTTTTTGCTGAAGACAATGGAAACTGGAAGAATGGGGGATGTTTTCTGTGGCAGAACAGACAGCGATGTCCCATGGACATACAGACATCCCCATGCTCGTTGGAGACAGACTGGTTCCATGAGCAGAGCAAACCATTGATCACAATCTATAACACAAGGGATTTTTTTTGTTTGTTTGGGTATATTTTGTTGGTTTTGTGTTTTGGTATTGTTTTTTTTTTTAATTCGGTCTACATTCGCCATGCTGTTTGCCTCTCAATAAAGCGTTTTGAAGGCGATTTGAGATTGGTATTTTGTCCATGAGGCTCTAAAACTGTGGGAAGGGTTTAGTAAGGGGTGTGGGAGACCTGTGACAGGATTGAACGCCCTTGAGGCGAGCCCGTGCCGCCACCGAGGCTTTCAAAGTGTTACTAAACGGATTTAACGTGGACTAGTTTTACAATTTCCAACCCGGGAGGACCCTCAGGGACGGGGAGGGGCACCCCCTCAGACCGCCATGGCCGCACGGGGCACGCCGGGACTTGTAGTCCATCCATCGGACGTGACGGGGCGGGCGCGCCCTCCCATTGGCCGCTGCCCGCGCGAGGGCGCGCGGCGGAAGTGTCGCGGGCCCGGCACGTGGGGCCGTTGGGCGGCGGCTTTGAACGGGCGGCGGGGCCGGGCCGGGCCATGGAGTCGGCGGCGGGCGGGCAGCGGGCGCTGCTGCGGCAGGTCGGGGACAAGGGCAGTGCTCTGGGACCGCTCCCCTCACGCTGCGCTCCTTTCAGGCGCTGGGCTGGCGGGTGGCGGCTAGCCCCGGTCCCCCCTTATAGCTGTCTTCCCTCAGGCGCTGGGTTGGCGGGAGGTGCCCGTCTCCTTCGGTCCCCTCACGCTGCGCTCCCCTCAGGCGCTGGGCTGCCGGGTCCTGGACCCCCCGTCCCCCCGCTCCCCTCACGCTGTCTCCCCGCAGGTGCTGGGCTGGCGAGTGGCCGCCGCTGTCACCTGGTCCGTGGTGCTTCTGCCTGTGTGCACAGCGGCCTTCATCGTCCTCAGCGGCCTCGACCTGCTCCACCCGGTGCGCTGGATCTCGAGTACGTGCCCGTCCGTGTTTTCCTGATTTTACACTCGCGTATTTGTGTTTGTGTCTTTGTCTCCACTCTGTGTTGTCTTGGGCTCGGTCCCAGATAACGGGAGCTGACAGTCATACCGTGTTACACTTGCGCTTTGTGTCCTGAATGGTCTTTAAACTTTGAAGTGTTTCTGTGTTGCTTAAAACCACACCGCCCATAGTCCTCCCTAGGCACGAATAAGTGTTGCAAGTTCACGTCCCTCACAGAAAGAAACCTGGGGTAAGTGGCTTATTTGTCTGTTCCGAGTAGTCAGACACACTTCCCCTTCCACTCTGTGGAGCTGCTGTTTCCATAAAGAGCTTCAGTTTCCTCTGTGGTACATGGAATCACAAGTGAAATTCCTGAGGCAGCCATTCCCCATGATGAGAATAACTTTCACTTGAGTACACACACCAAAAATTGAGAGATGTTTAGCTGGGAGCTTGAGACCTGTGATCACTGAGCTGCTCCAGGCAGAGAGACTTGATTTCTTTCCCCCTTTGCTGCTTTTGGGGTTTTGTATTTTCAATCTGTAAGGAATTTCTTCCCTTTTTAGCATTGCTGGATGGCTGCAACTTTTATTGAATGAAGGGAATCTGCTTTATATGAGCCATAGTTTAATTCACTTAGAAAGCTTTTTTTTTTAAACAAAACTCTGAGTGTTCAGTTCTGAGAAAACCACTTACAAGGGTGTAAAATATTTTCTGTGAAGTTTAAATGTGGTTTTATGCAGAAATGTGCATCTGTGCAGATCTAGTGGGATTAGGGAGTCCATTGACCATTACTCCCCTTTAAGCTCTCACTGGATTATTGCTGATTTACTTAATGTGCCACTGCTGCATTACTGCAATCCCCTGAACTATAATGTTTTCTATTTTTTTAGATTCTTTCAATGATTTGTATACTTCCTACGTCATCTTTTGTATCCTCCTCATGTCTGTGGTGCTAATTGTAATCAGCATCTTCAATGTTGAATTTTATGCAGGTGGGTTGTGTAAACTGCAGAACTGTCTTTTATACTCTAATTAAATAGGATGACCATTTAAAGACATTTGGGCTTACATTCAATGTATTTAATGTTGGTGGATTAGATTTCCTTTTAAACTAATATAGAGAATATGCAAAGCTTATTTTTGAGTAAATCATCCCAAATTCCCATTTACCTCATGGCTGAGACACTTAGCTGAACCATCTCATTGATTTCTTTATAATTTAGTGACTGATCCCAACTGTGAAAAGTTCTTTGGTGACAATGGTGGTTTTTTCATTTTTTTTAAATGAAAGGTTTTATTAGTAAGAAGTGAAAATTCGTTTTCTGCTTTATTTACAGTTGTGCCATCGATACCATGCTCTCGATTAGCACTGATAGGAAAAATTATTCACCCTCAGCAAGTCATCCATTCTTTTGTTCATGCTGTAATGGGAATGCTGGTGGCTTGGTGTGCTACAGTTATGACAAAAGGCAGGTTCAAGTTTCTTGCTGTGTCCTGCACGCCTTCAGAAAGGTAACTGTGTGTGTGTGTTAAAGATAAACAAAGAATTTTTATTATAAAATATATTTACTGATAATTTCTTTCAAAAAATCTCTAGAATTTGGGTACTCTCAAAAATAAGTAATTCTATGTTGATTTTCTTTATTAAAGGACAGAAAATACCACCTTTTTTAAGTGTTACAGTGCATAGAGAAATAACTGGACCAGAAAAACTAAATTGCCAGGATTCTTAGTGGAAAGTTGAATGGTGACAAATTGGTTGTCACTTGAATTAGGTCTTGGTCTTATGGTTAACGGGACATACTTCATAAATACTGGAAGCATCCTAAATGCATAAAATACAAAAACAGGTGGTGGGATTCCTGCTTTAGGAAAAACTTACTGAGATACCATCACATGTACTGATTAGGAAAGCAAAATCAGACTTCTCATTTGAACTTCCTAAGGCTTGAATGAGTTTATTTGTTTTGAACTCAGAATTAATTCTCAGTTTTCTGTTGTAGCCTAGATGATGCTACTCCTCAGATGTGCCTAAATGAGTATCACCTCTTCTTTCTACTTTCTGGAACTTTCTTGGGATACAGTTATAGCCTTTTCTATCTTATCAACAATATGAATTATTTGCCATTTCCAATCATACAGGTAAGAGGTTTAAACATTTTTGTCAAAGGACATGTCTAAGTAAAACAGTGATCAGAAAAAAGCCTGGATAGTTTGTATATCTGTGGCAGTAGGAGTGGTCTGTGGGCAGGCTCTCACTGACAGATGAAGTGTGCACTCAGCTTTAAATGCCAGCAGTGCTCATCTTCCTCCTTCCTGCTCAGCTCCCTTCAAATGAACACAAAAATTGGGATGCTGTGACTGGAATATTTAGACTTCGACTCATCTGATGCATGTTAAAAGCTGGCTAAGGTGGCAGGTGAACTACAGGAAAGAGACAACGTACACTGGATACCAACTGGAGGCAACTGGATATCAACTCCTTGAACTGATAACAAGGGTCACCTAAAAGCTGAGACTCTTGAGACTTTAAAAATAAAGAAAGGCATATTATCAGTTGTAACTGGGTACCAACTCAGTTCAAGTCTAAATAGCATATTTAATCTTGCTTAAAGCTCAATATCTAAAGCTGTTCCATGTTTGTAGTGCTATGGAAACTGAAATTCCATCAATTCCTTTAGAGGGGACAGTCCCGCAGAAGCAACCTGTACCATTGTGAAACATCATCTTAAAAAATACTTATTCTGTTGCTGTAGCCTCACAGCAGCCATTAACTTTGCCTCATTTGCAGATTTACACAGTCCAGCCAACTTGGCAAGAGGTGTCTTTAAACAAGGTTGCTTGTATTAGTGAAAAACATTTATTCTGCATTATGCTGAGCATTGAGTTTATCAGCAAACCAGACATCATTTTGGCAATGCTGCAGATGTAGTATTTTTAAAAAATCTATTATTTGAATATTGTTAATTCTCCTTTTTTTTTTAATGTAACTTAGCCAAGGAAAGAATGAAATAACTTTGGTTTAATTTGCATGGTTTCATTTTCAAGGTTTTGTTTGTCAGCTGGGTTGCTTTAGTCATTTGGAAAGAAATATAATTTATTTGCATCAGTGTTAGGTTGGTTTCTCTCCTTGGAGGATTACTGACTCTGAAACTCATGTTTGTCTAAATTTCCCCTATAATTTAATTGAACATTTAGAATCTAAATGAAATCTAGTAGATGAAATATGTATTCTTCGGGTTTTTTTCCTTTATTTTGCATTAGAGTTTATAGTGTCTTCCCTTGTGTATAGAGTCAATTTACTCCATCCTCCATTTTCTACTGCTACAAGTACGAAAAAGGATGAGAACTAGAGATGCAGGAAAGATTGGGAGAATAAATAGTCTGGAATTGCCTTAAACTAATTTTTTAACTCATCTAGACTTCAATACTAAACTTTTACTTGTTTGTTTTTAGCAATACAAGTATCTACGTTTCAGAAGATCTTTGCCTCTCCTGATCAAACACAGTTGTGTGGAATCATTATATTTTGTTAGAAACTTCTTTGTTGCATATTACTTTTTTGGTATGTGTTCCTGAAGTTCTCTCTCTTTTTTTTTTCTTTTTATTCCTGTATTTGGAAAACTTTAATCAGTCAGGCCTGTTATGCTATTTTGCAGCCTTTCAGGTAACTTGCTGAAGACACTTAGACTTGTTTAAACAGAGAGATCTAACACCTCTGTAAGACAGGAGGAAAAGGCACAGGGTTTGTGCAGCAATATTTGTAGGATGGCAGTTCTTAGAGCCCCACAGAAGTCTGTTTAGCATAAGAGAAATGTCTCTTTCCAAAGAGATGAACACCTTCTATAAGAATTTATTGTCTGGCTGATACATGATAAGAAGGTGACAGTGTTCTAGGGAAAAGGGAGTGGGGAATAATACGTTTCTACCCTGAAGTCTGTTTGATCACTGTGTTACTGTCTCTGGTGATCTCTTCTGTGCAGGAAATCTCATTGTAGGCAGCAGTGAAATAACCTGTAATTGCTTGTAAATGGAGCAACCAAATTCTGATCAGCTGGTGGTTTACAATTTACATCAAAACCTGATGCCTTGGGCCACTCTGTACATACCTGTCCTGATTTGTGCAAAGAGGTTATAAATCTGAAAACAGTGCAATTGAAAAAAAGGTTTTGTCTGTAATTTATATTCCCTTTTTTCTTTAAATATCCGGAAATATATATAGATTAATAAACATCTCCATGCCTTGGGACTGCTCCCTTCATTGCTTGGCATTGGAAGTGTAGTGTCACAGAGCTGAACCTGACACACCAGCAGTGGGCATGACTTCACCACATGTAATGTTGCTATGTTTTCCCTAATTTTTTAGGTAAGAAATAGCACTTTGGCTTTATTCTCAAGTGCCCTATATATTTTTTGGAGGGAGCTGGGGAGACAAAGGCAGTATGGCTCCCTCCCACATGAAAATGGCATTTTGTCTTTAAAAAAAATCTCTGCTGATAAAGATGTTTGCATCGGACTTCTAAAAATAAGGAATTCTTTATGTTATGGTTGTAATTATCCCCCTAAACAATGTCAAAATATGCAAGAATTATTTCCACTTTATTTACATCAGGAGATAAATTAGAAGTATGGTGGTTCTATGTCAGTTTCCATTAAGTCTTTAAAAGCACTTTGCTGCTGCCGGAGCTGTAGTGAAAATTAGTATTAAACTACTATTAACTCTCTTTTGTGAGTGAGAAAACACAATTAACTCAGTGCTGAGAAGCTGGCAATAAAAGAGAAGGTCTACATCTCTGTGTATAGTTGCTGGCCTGAAGCCTTTTTTTCATTCTCTTGTTTCTATTTCTTGAAAAAAACCAAAAACCCCAAAGGCAGATTGTTTCCTTGTCCACGTGTGTTACAAGACCAGTCTCTTGTCTCTGCCTTAATTCTGTTTTTGTCTTCTTTTTGGCCTGTTGTGTGTGTGTGCTGCAGTGTCACATTTGTTTCAGTGTTTCTTTTTGATTCCGTAGGTTATATCCCAAAGGTATGGATATGTACCACAATGGATCTTCATATAGACAGGTAGGTAGGACATTGTGCTGGAAGCTTGGAATGCTGCTGACAGCTCCCTTTGCTGAGGAGGTGCAGCTTAGCAGCTGCCTCTTGGTAGCAGGACTTGGTTCCTTGCCTTCCCACACAAAACATGGGGAGCGTTGGGTGCTTCTGAAGTGGATCCAAAAGGAACCAAAAACCCTTTGTGGGAACCATCTTGTCATTAAGATAGTAATTAAGAAATCCTCTGTTTATTCCATCTCTATAAGTCTCTAAAGTATTAGAAAGGCTAATCTCTCCGAATTGCTTGTATGTGTTGTACCTGCTTTTCTGTGGTGTTTTTTTGGTGGGGCATCTTTATTTTTATATGGCTCTTGTTTGTTTTAAAATAGGGAAACTGGAGTCTTAACACCTTAATTGACTAAAACTGTAATCATTATTACTTATTTCATATTTCTTTTCCTTAATTTCATTAATTTGTCTGAACTTTATTTCATCAGTTACTGAAAAATCAAAGAACTGGTATCTCAAACATATTTAAGAAATTGTTTTTGCAAAAAGAAAAAATACAACTTTATTCCTGTAGTTGTTGTTGCTGCTGTAACAGCTTACTGCAAACATCTTCCAAAATAAAACTACTAAAATACTTGTATCTTCTTGGTTTTGTCTCCAGTAAATTGCATCCTCTTGACACTCTGAGTGGCTTATTGGATCTCTCCTTGTTTTACCATACCTGGTTGAGTGGTGTGTTTCTTCTGATGACCTGGTACATTGCATGGCTGCTCTTCAAAATCTATGCTACAGAGGTTAGTACTTGTGACAGTGCTAAAGGTAGAACATTGGTGTTGCACAGACAATACTTTCTTTCAAAAGCAGTTTTACTAGGAAATAATTTATTGTGAGTTGAATTTTCACAGCATGCACTGCAGACAGTAACTGATAACCCAACAGTCAAGACAGGCCTGGGCATTAACTGACTTTCCCTTTCTCCTTAGAGCAAGACAAGCTAAGAAAACAATAAACTGTTTCCCACAAGCTGAGCTCTAGAAAGCTCAAATTTAAGCAAACCCTCAAAGTACAGAGTTCTCCAGAGCAGAAACATGTTAATCTAATTAGGTCTGCATATTAAAATAGACTTCAAGAAACCGTGGGAATTAAGACATTTGTGCTTTTTCATTCAACCATAAAGTTACAAATTAAAAGGGCTAAAAAAAGACCATTTAAATATATGAGACCCCGATTGAAGGGGGGGAGGAGAAAGGAAAAGTCTTGCCAACAAAGATTTGACTGATCTTTGTTTACAAATACAGATATTTCTTTGTAAGAATACAGAGGAAAAAAAGTCCAACTTTTTTTTCAGTGAAAGCTTGACTAGACTGCAGATAAATAGGGGGAAAAAAGTGAGGTTTAAGTCCTGCATCAATGTATTAGTGCAAAGCACTCATGGAGGAAAATGGTATACAGTGCTGTTGGGATGTTAGCTTTAAAAAGGTCTAAGCATAAGAACAGCTCTGAAGTGTTTCAAAGGATAATAATGGAAGCACCAGTGAACACTGTCGCTGTCTGTAATTGTTCTATTGCTTATAGAACTGTGGAAGACAAAAATATCCATCTGGGAAGGTATAAAATGGACCTTGCCCTTTTGACTGTTGAACAAAACATTTGTTTATTCACACGATTTTATTTTTTTAATGAGCTAAAAAAATTCCAGAGTTGTTTGTAAGTATTTGCATAATGTTAACCGAAGTAATGAAAGAAATTTAGTCTACTTAAAGTCCATTTATTAACACTTTGAAAGCAATTGCTACCTCAAATTTAAATTTTGCAGTTGGAAACAGAGGAGAATAAAGCTATGGGTGTGTAAGATGAGTGCAGTAACATAAAACTAACAGTTAATCTGTGCCCAAAGTGAACCATGTTAAATAGAGTTAAAAACTTGTGATGTTTGATACAATTCAAGCACTGCTATTCACATTTTAAATGTTATAGCCACAGGAATTCTATTAAAACACAGGACATGAAAATTATGATGATAAAAATAAGAATTTTTTAGCTTATCAGTGGAACAGTGCAAAAGAAAAATTTTAAAAATCTTTTCTTATTTGGTAAAAGAGCTCTTAGTTCTTCACCAGAGTGGTTACCCAGGTCAAGACAGACTTTACAGTTCAGGTTTCAGTCTTGTTTTGGAAGATGGTATCACTAGTTTTTCACAGGTATGTGGTTGGAGGAATTTCTTTCATAATGATATGATGCACCTAGCTATGTATTCTATGGGTACATGGAAGGTATTTTAAGATAAAAATATCTGAATTTTTTCTGAGATTTTTCAATTTTAAACATAAGGAGTAAAGTCTTTTTATTACATGTTAGAAGTTCCAGGTCAGTTTACAGTGAGTTGAAGCAGTGGATTATGTGCTTTTGTAGCTCATCATTCACCTGACAAGTAACAGCTCAGGTGGGTTTTTCATAAGGTTTTCTTGTGTTTTCCTCTGTATGACATAACTTCTGATATTTATATTTAGACTCATCATTTTCCTGTCCAGCCAACATTTGCTGAGGAGACAGACCAGTGCCTGCCAAAAATCTTAAACAGCAATCCTCCCCTCCTTATAAAGGTAATTGAGCTCCCACCATCTTCCCTGTTGGCTGTGTGCTGAGATGTTTGTCAGAGCACTCAGTCACATCCTCCTGGTACCAGTTCTGTTAACTGAGGTGCCAGTTCCTTCAAAAGCTGCCCCAGAACATTCACAAAGGCTGTTACACTTAATGGTGAAAATTTGTTTAGTAGTGACATCTGCTGGTGCTCACCATGCTGTTACTGTAAGGATTCATTTAGTTAGAGGGAAAGATCTGTTTGCAACAGAAGTGTATTGGTGTGTACAGTGAGTAAAGAAAAGGAATTTTGGTCTATGGTAATCATTAATAGGACTTACTGATTATAATACTTGGAAATGGAAGGCCTCATATAAGAAGTATTATGTAAATAAAGATAAGATTATTCTCCTGCACACGCAAAATCCACATTTACCGATAGTACAGATTTCTGGTAAGGCTGGAGATACAATAGGTTGGAATGCCTTTTTAAGCTTAGCTGCATTATCAGAGGATGTGTGGAGAAGAGTTGAGTACAGCACAATTTATAATCTCAGATGTTACTAAAAATGTCTAATTTATGATAGGGTCTTGCATATGGTGCACGTTAATTATCACATGAAAAAGAATGTTAGGTTGGTCCCGTTAAGGCACTGACCCTAAAGCTGTAGGTGAGCTCTGGTTTGCAAAAACAGTTATTTCCTTAGACTTTTTTGTGTCTTGGGCTCCTTCTACCTGAGCTGCTGAGATAAAAAATAGTGTTAGATCTACTTGAATTCCAAAGAATTGACATATCAGTAAAGTTCTCTGAAGCTCTTACCAACTCGGCAGCCACATCCAGAGTGGTTCTAGGGATTTGCCTCCCTTCTTTTTCTGTTTCATGGCTGGTTTTAGTCTGTGTGAACTCATTCTTTGGTAGGGATTGATTTTGTATGGATAACTCCATACTTTTTTAAGGAAATACACTGGACTTTGCATGCACTAAAACATTTTCCTCTGTTGTTAGTTTTTAGCCTTACAAGACTTGATGTTACTTTCCCAGTACTCCCCTGTTCGACGACAGGAAGTCTTTAGCCTTAGTCAACCAGGTAATTACAAAAACTATTTCGTGTTGATTCTTTTCCTTTTTCAAAAATTGTTAGTCAAATGCTTTTATAAGTTATGCAATTTTGTGAGGCCTCATCCCTTGTGGTGCCTTTTCCAAAAGAACACTTAATTATCTATATTCGTATTGTTTCATCTACTAAACTCAAACAATTGTGGTGTCTGATTTAAATGACAGCCATGAGGATATACAGGTTTAGGATATTGAAAGCAGGGCCGTCTTCACACCACCAGTCAAATAGTCCAGATTGGATATTCCAGCAGATGTGTATGAAAGCTGAATGTTGAGGTGTGAGTGAGGGGAAATCAGGCACAAATAGTGAGTCACCCCTGGAGCCATGACAGCAAACACTGGCTGTAATTTCAATTAGTACACAGGCCCTTTGCTATATTCAAAGATATGGCAGAGAAGGTCAATTAAAACTGTTTAGAAGCCTTCAGGAACTTTTTGTAACACCTTATCAGGAATTCTAGTGTTTGTACTGCTTCAGACCTGTTTGCCATCCCCATTGATATTACTTTGTTCATTTTAACTGTTCAGTGATTTCAGGTCAGATGGGCTGAACTGCCTGTTTCCTGCTTGCTTAGCAGGTTCCACTGAAGTCTTTTTAGAGTTATCCATTGATAGGAGGATGGAATCTGTCCATGTTTTCATCTTCCTCTCAGTACAAACAAGCTGTCACAGTGGAAATGCCCTGTGGCGTTTTACAAATGGAGTAGTACTGTCACTGTGAAGCTCCTGCTGAGAGCACATGGGCACTGTCAGAACAGATACAAGAGGAGCAGCTGGGCTAAACATTCCTTTTTGTGTGCATATGTCAGGTGGGCACCCACACAACTGGACTGCAATATCAAGGGAGTGTTTGAGTCTTCTGAGTGATCTGACCCAGAGGCTGATCGCACAGCAGGAAGCTGCAGCAGCAAACGGGAGAGCAAAGCAGCCAGTGGGGGAGCTGAAAGTACCTCCACAGACTCCAGGTGAGGAAATGCTCATGAAGGTTTGTAAAGCATGAAAGTACAGATAGATACATGGGTACATTAGTTTTAGTTAAGCTCTACGAGGAAAATGAGTCACAGGAATTTCTGGAAATAAATGCAAGCAAAAAAGATTCTCCCCCAATTTCATTTTAGGTATTCTTGTTGAGATAACCTCAAAATAACTAGAAAGCTTGGAAAAAATATGTTTACTCAGTTTGTTTACAAACTTGCCAAGAGATGCTTTTTAATTTGCATAACTGCTCTTATGATTAGTTTAAGATGGTAAAATTAGGGTTTTTTTATGTTTGTGTGATTCACTAATATCACCGTAGAATAAGAAAAGCCTAGTCTGACTCCTGAGCTGTGTGCAGCCTCCAAGCATTTTGGATGTTTTACCTGCCAGACTTGGCCATCATTCCTGGCAGCAGAGCTGTGTTAGCACAAGGCTGCCAGGTAATGAAATCCCTTAGCAGGCAGTGCTCTGGGAACAGCAGGGACTGTTGGTATGTCAGAGGTGAATTTCTTCTGATGCTGCTATTCCTTGGATTTTGAGACAGACATGCCTTTTTTTACATACCATACTTGCCAAAGACTTGTCACTCTTCTATATGTAGCCTTTTCTCTAGTACTTAACCCTAATAGCCCACTTTATGTGGATCTATATCAGGGTGTAGTAATGGTGGCTAGCAAAAGGAGAAAAATAAATTCACAAGGATCCTTCTCATTACTTGCTGTTCTCAAACTGTTGAACTTGGAAAACACTCCATGCTTATGCTGATGTACTTCTTTGCAAGACCACAGTGGTAACAATATCCTATAATAAAAGCTCTGATGATACAGAAGTTGTTGAAATAGCAGTGAGATAACAAACCTGTCTCTTATTTCATCTGTGCCAGCCTGTTGTCTCCATGCAGTGTGTTCTTTGTCATTAGGAGCTGTTGGGACAGAAGACGTGTCTTTCCAGTCACAGAGGTCTAACATTGTTCTCAGAGCCACCATGTCTCCACTGGTTAAACCGTCCCTAATGCCTCTGAAGACATCTCCTGGGTCTGACATTGGTTCACCCTTCAGCTCACCTGCTGTAAATTGCAAGAAGGGAGTTATGGATCTAAATTCCTCTTGGCATGGACCGCTCCAAAGTCCCCTTGTTATGAGAAGGGGACCAAAGCTGTGGACATCAGTTTCAGGTAGAGATTTTTCCACAGCACTGTCTTATAGCCATAAGTGTAGTAGCCATGTCAATGGAGAGCTGTATTGTGAGGACTAAAGTGACAGCAACCAGTTTTTCTGAAGATACTGTATTTTTTTTCTTGTAGATCATCAAATGAATGGTTCCCACCATGAGTCCTTCCCAGTGCTCTCTGCTGCAAAAGCTGGCAGCGAGGCAGTACAGCCCAAATTTATTTACACATGGCTTCAGAACAAGCAAGAACAGGTAGAGTAAAACTGCAGTATATACGGGGTGCACCTTGAGTATTCTTTGGAAGAATTTCCCATTTTATGGAATGAATACTTCCTTCTCCGCTTAGCTTACATAACACAGATCCTTCCCTCCCCCTACCCCTCAATGCCTCTATACTGTGTGAAGCTGGTAGGATTGAGGAGGGCCAACTGTGCATACCTTACATAAATACAGATCATAAGTTTAATCTTTTGTTTCTTTTCAGATAAAAAACTTCTTGTCCAGACGGGCACTGATAATGTATTTCTTCAGTAAGGTAAGGGTGATCCTGTGTTTGGGACTGAGCAGCAGGGACTAGAAATGCAGGACCACATGGGCTCTGCTGTGGCCTTTTGTACCTTGTCATAGAGTAAGGATTCTAAAACCTGTATTTTCATCTAAGGTTTTCCAAAGTACAACTTTGTACTTACTGTGAGTTTCATAGCAGGATTATCCCATACCTGTCTGTTCTGAGGGGAAGGACAGGACCCTATGGAATGTGTAATACCTTAGTGAAACCTGCAGGTTTGGTGTTATTATTTATAAAGTGCACTCACAACATTTTGGTTTCTTCTCAGCACCCAGAAGCCTCCATCCAGGCTGTCTTCTCTGATGCCCAAATGCATATCTGGGCTTTGGAAGGTAAGCAGTTTCCAGGTGATCCACTCTGTTGATTCATGGAAAACTTTCTGGGCCTCTGTGCTTTATAAATATAACAATAAAAGTCTTTGAAACACTTTTGACAAAATCCCAACTGCATTTCAGACACCAGACACCATTAGGCTAAAGTCTAATTCACTTGTTAGTTTTGAGATCCCATCTGAGATCTCTTACTTTATGTTCTGTAGAGATCCCTAAACTTATTTCTTTTGCTTCTCCCTGATGTGAAGCCATGTATTACTTTTTACATTTTCCCACCAATAGATTTATGACTTCTTTTTACAGCAGCTTTTCTGACTAAAGGCTCTGAGTGTTTCTCTGTTAATCAGGGAATTGAGGGAGGCACTCAGGTCGTAACTTAGCAAATAAACAGAAAAAGATGATCTGCAGAGAATCAGAACAATGACAGTATGTGGTTGCACTTTGGGATTTTCTTGTTTCTTGTGGAAAAAGGGAGCCAATGTGTTTTTAAAAATTTATTTAATATATAATCTCTCTTGCTTTATCAACCTCAAGCTATAATACACTTGTAAAACCAGTGACCGATTTAGTCCTTGAGCCAAAGCTGAGGTAACTGTCAGCTGGCTGCAGCAAGTCCTGAAGAGCTCTACCACACTCACAGATTCTTCAGGCAATGCCATGATCTTTGTTACTGAATTCTCAACCTTTGAAGTATTAATTAGAGCAAAAGTCTTTGTTGTTTGGGTTTTTTTAAAGGTCTGTCTCACTTGGTAGCAGCCTCCTTCACTGAAGACCAGTTTGGAGTTGTCCAAACTACACTGCCAGCTATCCTGAATACTTTACTGACTCTTCAGGAGGTAAAACTGTTAACTTTTCCTTACTGCAGGACAAGTTTAGGAGGAGTCTTGTTAATTTTACATTATGACCTTGCTGAGTAGTCATAACATTCAAGTTGTTGCCACTGAAACAGCTCTTTTGCAGTTAATCTGAACAAAACAGCTGGTTGTCACTGTGTGCACTATGAAACAGCTGAATAAAAACCTTGTTTGTTTTTTAAAATGTAGAAGGAGAAAGCATGGAATGTTTCAAAATAAAAAATGGTACTGTGTGCTTATTTCAGGGATGCAGCAATTATACTACTATATTTTATGCAGAGTTAGGACTGTATTTGGCTGTACACAATTCCTCGTGCAACATGGAGCACTTGGAGACATTGCAAATCACAGGAGATAAGATCTGTATGATGTTCTCTTTCAAAATACTAAGACATTACCCTCAAGTCACTGATGTTTGTTCAATGTGTATTTTTAAAAATCCAGATTTATCTCCAAGGCTATGCATGTCCTATTGACATAATCATTTTACACTGCCCTAATGGACATTCTTGGAAAGAATTTGGAGGTTATTAAAGTTTTTCAGTGCAAGTCATCTATTCCAAGAACAGGCACAAGGGGGAAAAAAAAAGCCAATACCCTTGTTTCTAAAAGAAACAAGTCATAATATAGGACAGAATTGTGTTTCTACTGCAGCATGTGCTGTGCTTGGCAGTTAAGACTAGTAACAGAGAATCTTGGTTCTGTGTTCCTGTTGATGGCTGGGAAACAATCAATCTCCAAAACATTCTTGTGTGTCTTGGTGGAATTTCCAAATGTGCACTTTTTTTGCTCTATTTGACACAAACGTGTCAAATGGCTACATTATGAAATAATTGAACAGATGACCTGTTTTTTCATTTATGTTTTTCTCAATCAGGTTGTAGACAGACATTTCAAACTGCCACATGTTTCTAGCAAGCCCCCCCGGGTCTCAGGGAGTCTGGTGGACACATCCTACAAAACACTACGGTTTGCACTTAGAGCATCTCTGAAGACAGCACTGTACAGGATAACTACTGTCTTTGGAGAACACTTAAAGTAAGAAATTCCTCATGATTGCTTGCTTGTTAAATTTAGTTTAATTAATGTTATTGTAGAACCTGTGAGAAAGGAAGTTTGGGGAAAAAAAATCTCTTAAGGTCATTATTTTAACGTGGTATTTTAGTACTTTTTTGATTTGTGGAACCTTAAAAAGTTCTTGTGTAGATATATGGTCCCGCTTAGAAATTTATTATTCATAGATTTCTGGGTAATTTTTCTTAGTGACTTTTCATGAACTCTTTAGAAGCAGTTCATGAATACCACTCATTTAATAAATCTGAGCTGCTGAAAAGAAAATAAATCAAGTAGAGACAATTGTTCTGTAGGGAGAGAATCCTATGAAGGGTCCAAATGGAATTCCCTTGCTGCCTGGTCACCCAAAGGCTCTTTCTCAGCTACTGTCACAGCAGCCAGACTTTCATACTTGACCTCTGAATATGTGGGACTGAAATTTCCTGCAGCATCTGCCCATCTCCCTGTGGGCATGAAACGTCCCTCAGTTTGGAAGTGCTCGATATACAGGAGAGATCATTTTAAGAGATTCTCACCTAAGTCATCCTTGCAAGTTAATCAGTTGCTCTGTGTATTTAAAGGTAAGTAAATGGACAAGGTTTCCTGGGACAAGTGTCTTTTAGTAGTAGGATGAGAATTGACAGTTTTAAGGGTTAATACATTGCTTTGTCTTGGAACATAGGTTTTTCATACAGCTGGGTTTTCTGAAATTTAGCTTCAGTGTAATTGATTTCAATGTATACTCAATTTTGGCATGAGACTATTTTTGTGGTGTATTACACTTAATGTAAAATGTTCTGCTTTTGTTTTCAGTGCAGTGCAAGTGTCTACAGAACATAAGAAAAGACTTCAGCAATTCTTGGAATACAAAGAATAAATAACAGATTTTGATGCAGCTACGGTTGGGTTTTTCCAAGACTCTTGCTAAGAAGAAAGTGAGACTAATGAGTCTTTTTATTTTGGCTTTTTGGAAAAGCATATGGAAGTACAAGTTGCAGAACAAAACTTTTAGAAGTGTAGAAGAGCTCTTAGGGGTTTGGATCATCTTTTGTATAATAAAACTTGTAAAATTCATCTTGCCTTCTTTTAATGTCACAAATGAGAAAGTGCCAGTTCTTCTTTTAGGTAAGGCTGTGACATTTGAGATTACCAGAGTTACTTTGACACTCAGATCTTTCATTATTTTTCACACTGTGTTCTTTCCCTACCCTTTTCTGTTAAAGGGCTGAGCAGAGATTTACATAGATACTTAGTGTGCTTAAGTGCTTCATAAATTTAGTTGATAACACTTTTAGTGCAGATCAAGTGTGTAGTTTAAGAGTAGGAAACAGATGTGCCCAGGAATAAAACATGCTGCTCTTCTGTAAGCTGGAAATACCCCTTCAGAGTAGAACAGTGTGCAGAAAGGCATTCTTAACACACAAATACTGCTTGAAAACTTAAAGATTTTATCTTTAAGGTGACCTAGGAAACTTAAGTTCTGATCTATGCTGAAACATACAGGAAACATTACTGCATTTAGTAAAACTCCCAAGCAACGATACTGTGAATTAAAGTTTAGATCAACAGCTTTCTGTTCAGGGGATAGGAAGGATGTTTGCAGCATATCCAAATTTTTTAAAATAGCATATATTACTGGTAGATTCTGGTGAAAAATATTACTTTTTTAAAGCATTTTTAAAAGCTTTTTATCTGAAAACCTGTCCCAAATAATTTGAAAATTAACTACTTGGTTTTTAAACAGACTCCAGTTCCAGTGATAGCTACACTAGAAAATGTGTATGTGGAGTATGAAGGTGAGAACAGTAAGCTAAATGGTCTTGCAAATGAATTTAATGTGATAAGGGGAAACAATAGTATAATTTTCTTTCCATTCTCTTCAGTGCTGTTAGTCTTATGGGTTTTGTTGTGGTGGTGTTTTTTTTTATAGAGGACCCAAGACCTGAAGATGGCCCTGGTGTCAGTTATGATGATGTGATAAAATGATCAGCTCATAGTGAGTGGCTGTGTAGTAATAACCCTTTAGGGTAAAAGAGAAAACCCCAAATCTCCAATGAGACCTGCATATTGCTTTCTTCAGTAGAGACAGGTAATTTTCTTGTACTGCAGACACTGCAGGTGTTAGGTTTGATAGTGGAAATGAGAACTGTATTGTTCTTTTTGCATTGAGATGGCTCACAGCAAACACACAAGGTGATGGATAGCCTTCCACTATGTTTAAAGGTTAAGCACAAAGTCTCTTAAAGCTTTGACAAGCTCAACTTCTATCACAGGTTTGATTATTATTTCAAAGCCTTTTGCCTGCCTGACTTATTAAATAATTTAATTTGCTTATTTTCTGGCATTGCAATGTGCACCTGGAGTTCAATGGTGCTTTAGCTGATACCTCAGGTGTAACTGTTGACTCAAATACTGCAGCTGAAAGTTTCCATGAAATTTTATCAGACTTTTAAACAGGTTCAATATTATTGCTGTGGTATCTTCTGCAGCACTCCCACAACTATAAGCTGCAAGGTGTAATTAACAGTGTTAAGAGTTGTCAGCAGCAGGCTTAAAATGGAGATGACTTTTTTGATGCCAAAGTGGTTGAGGTCTGTCCTCCTCGTGTTGCAACAGAGATTTGCACATGACATCTGCTAATGTGTGTGTGATTCATGGCATTCTCTGAATGGCAGAAGAGCTTTCAAAAGCTGATTGCTTTGTGGTTTCTTTAAAAGCTCCAATTCTTAAAGAGCTGAAGTCTTTTTTTTTTTTAAGCCTTTACTTAAAAGTGCATCTTTCAATTCATCAGCATGAGCTACTGTTAAGTGTACGGGAATATAAAGTTAGGTGGTGCCCTCTGAATACACAGTAACTGGCTCACACAACACAAACAGGGATAACATTCTAGTTTTGGTTTTGGGAATAATTATAATCCCCTGGCAAACTGCTGGTGTTTCAAATCCTTTTGTATACTTCTGTCTTAATATACAAAGAATCAGCCTGTGAAGCCTCTGTGAGGTAAGGGAAGAGTCTCTTGAGTTCAGTTCTGCATTCTGGGTAATGAGGAAAAAAATACAGCCTTTTTACTGCTGGTTTCTATGGAACTGCTGTTAAACTGAATCCCTCAAGCCTGATAATGTTTCTCATCTGTTTAATCATCTCAAAGCTGAACTGCACCTTGTTGCTGGATTGCTTGCTGCATGCACAAGTGAAACAGCATTCTGGCAACCTTGTGAACAACCTGCCTCTCCCACAGGTCAGCTGCATTCAAGAGTACCTAAAATTATTTCCACTGCAGCTATGGAGAGGTACAAGGTTGATGGTTCAGACCTCTGTTCCTGCTACAATGGAGTAATTAAATAAAGGCTTTAGCTCTTAAGCAGTGTTATGTCTGAAAAAAAAAACTTATATCCTGCTTAGTTTTCTGAGATAGAGCTTTGGAATTCAGCCTGTGGGTGGACAAATGCCCTGATCCTTGGAGCTGGTGCACGCTGCTGTATCCACAGGAGCCAGGCCGGACTCGCTCCCTCAATTGGAGCATTCTGCCACTTTGGAGACCTGTCCCTGTGCCAGTGGTGGCTCCGGGCCTGAATGCCCCCTTGAAATGAAGTGGTTTCGATTCTGTTGCTTTTGCTGTGAACAGAGGCTGCATTGTGTGTGCTGCGCTCGGTGTCCTCGGGCCTGGAGCAGCCATCTTCCCACCTGCCACAGACCTACGGCTCTGAGGGCATCCAGCTGCAGCCGTGGAAGTACCAGCCTCTTGATGATGAATTTTCTGGTATCTGTTCAGTCACAGGCAAGTGGTGCAGCCTGAGGGCTATGTGCATGCCAGACCTCCCCAGCTCCTGCCAGTGGCCACCTCTGGGATGGGAGCTCTGCCTGGGGGGAGCGCCTGATGCTCTGAGGGGTTGGGTGTACGTGACTGCATATGAGGTGGCTCCAGGAGCACCCTTGGCTGTGGAGAAGCTTCTTGCCATGTGCAGTGCTGTCCCCTTTCCCCAGGGTATGAATGGTGGCAGCTTGCAGTGCTTTCCCTGTACAAGCAGGTGTATTGCAGCTGCAGGGCTTCACCTGCCCATGGCAGCCATGCTCCCACTTCTCTCATCACCACCTACAAAGATGCAATAAAAAACAAAGGTCTGTGTGGAATCATCCCGGACACTCCTCAATACCCACATACCTTCTACCCTGTGGTCTTTGATATTTTCCATCACCAGTATGGTGTTCATGTATTTGCTGTGTGGATCAAATGCATTTGGGTGCTGTAGACAAAGCTGGAATGTGGTTTGCCAGGCTCTGGTGTTGTAAGGGGATGTTCTCACATTAGAATGTTGCTTTCCCTTGCTGCAGACTGGTGGAGATTTGCATCGGGCAGATTGGCTTTGGACAAACCTGTTGTATAAACAAATGGTGCAGGTCCCTGTGTCTGAGAAAGAACAACACCTGCTGATTTCAGAAAACAAAAAGTAATCTAGAGAAGACCTCACCTTCCTGTCCTTGCAAAAATCTCGGGACTACAATAGAACTAGTCATGCAGGAGACAGATGAACATGGTATTCTGGAGCCTGCCATGAGAACAAAACACAAATTCAAGTAGGAATAGTTCCCTGGTTAGCCTGCTGGATCCTCTAGCTGATTCTTTGAATAGGTGGTGGTGTGGTACAAGAGTTCCCTCTTTTTTTCTTTTTCTATTTTTTATCCCCCTAAAGAGTCAGTTCCTACAGTCAGAATTTCAGAGAAAACTATGGCCTAAGCACATGTATGTACTCATGCAACCATCAAAGAACTGGTGCTGAGTGTACTGTAGGTTCCTCTCCCACTCCTGCCCAAAATGCACAAAAAATTCCAGGCTTTGCCTTTCACTTCTTGAATAACTCAACTTTAAATCTGACTACTAAAACACAGGGCTGGGGTGGGCTGTTGTATTTAACTGCATCTTGTCTGAAAAGGTATAACAAGAGCCCTGGAGGAAATTTTGAAGGTATTGGGAGCGGGATTGTATAGCTTTCTGTGAATCAAAGATTGCTGAGAGTTATGTGTAAGCATCATTCTCCTCTCAGCTCAGCAAGTTCCAGTTTTAGGCTTACTAACGTTAGAAGTTTCAGCTCAAGAGACAGGCTGGGTGCCTGTCTCCAGGGCAAGCTTTGAGGACCAGGAAGATGGGGCAGCAGCTTTGTAAACCACTGGGTTCCCTGTCTATTCACGGGCAGAGGTCACTGCTCAGAGCAGGTCTGGGGAAGCACTGGGCTGTGAACCTTGTCAGTGGTGGTACAAAGTTTTGGGTTGAGCACAGGGCTGCAGCTCAAACCTGGGTAGTGACGGGCTGTTGTCTTTGCAGATGTTGGCAGTCAGTTCTGAGAAGGCTTTGTCAGCAACCACAGAGTGTTGCAGGAAGAGAAAGTCCACTCTTGTGGTTAGTGCAAACTGAACACTGCCAGGTAAATTGGTTTGTCCTTTCTGTGCCTTGCACAGAGATCCTGTGCCACACTTGAGCTCTTCACAGGTGGCTACTTTGCAAGTCTCCCAGATTCCGCATGCTCTGTTTGGAACACCGAAGGTTGAGTTTGATGGAACCGGAAACGAGTTTTACCACAGACAAGGATGGGAAAAGCTAAATGGAGTGAGGGGTAAGGGAAGCAGTTAGTCTTTGTCACAAGTTTAGCACTCAAACTGAAGATTTTGGCTTCTGGGCCTCTGTTGTAAATTGAAGCTTAGCCTAACCCCACCCTCTCTCACCTCCAGCGATGATAACAAAACATTTGTATCCAAAATCAGTAGGCTGCTGCAGTGATGGACACCAAAAAATGCCCTGGAGTAAATGAACTGTATTCTGTGCAGGGCTTGGCTGATGTGCAGTAAATACATTCCATGTGTGGCCCAGACACTGTGCCAATGAAGAGAAAACAGAAAGAAGAGTGGCTAGCTGCTCATTCAGCAATCACTGTCTCCAGTGCATTGAATATATGGAGCCCCAGGCAAAAAAACTGGGGGCCATGTTATAGCACCAGTTCTGTAACTCATTTAGAGTAGGCATGAGATGAGTTTGTACCAGCAATTCTAGTCCTGGCATGTCCCAGTGCCAAGGATTAGATTTTACAAACTGAACTTGCCTCAGTTGTGCTGTTTTGGGGAGGGGTTGTTTATCTGCCTTTTTATGACTGAAGTTTATTTTACTACCTGTGTTCTGTAGACATGGTGTGAGAAGGGATTTATTTATAGATTGATGCAGAGAAACAGTAGAGATGAATGTCTGAGGAGGGTAACTGCAGGTGTAACAACCACATCCTGAATGGAGGCTGTTTGGACCCTTTTCTAGATGTATTTTCCTCAAAGTTGACTAGAATGATCTGTCAGTTAACTGGGGAGGCAGGAGGGATCTGTAGTGTTACAGTGGCTTTGGGAGATGCTGGTCATTTTTTGCAGTCTCTGCAAGACAAAGGGGGATTCAAGATTACTGTATGGTTTTCCCAAAATATACCATTGAAAAGAGGCTTGTTTATAAAAGATAAGTCAGAGTGATCTGAGGAATTTCTTTTTTCTAACTATAAGAGCCATAAACAAATCTGTAAGTTATGAGGCAATAGTTAAGTACGTTGCTAGATAATGTGTGGTCAGTTTGACCCTGCTGCCTCAATTTAGGAGGTCATTTTCAAACCACTATAAAAAAGGGCTTTGTGCTGCCTTAAAGGGATATGGGCAATATCTAAGAAACGGGCATACTCATAGACACAATCCCTTTGGCTCAGTTTTTGTTTGGTTGCTTCTCTTTTACTATCTGTAGTGCAGTAAATTAAAACAAAAACAAGTCTGGACTTGGCATGCCTTTGTAAAAAAATGTTTTGTGTGAATTGACAGCTAGTTTGTGACCAGATTATTTATAAGAAAGTTTGTTATTCTCCTACCAAAGAGCCTGTTTTGCCCTATATTAAGAGAATACTTATGGTAACACCTCCCACCTCTGTCTGCACTGCAGCAGTTACACAAAGTTCTTACAATTTCAATTGTGTCTCTTTAAAATTTCATTTTGTTGCCTGCTAGAGTAGAAGATTTCAATATATGAATTAGAGATTAACACTTCACTTCTGCTTGTTTGCTCTGCACAGCTCACCTTACCTGTATCCGTTCTGCTTCATTCCTCTCCTCCCACAGAACTGCTGGGGGAACTGGAGGTTTCAGCTGCTCCAAGTTTCTCGAAGATCCGGTTTGTGACGACACACAGTGCAGCAGCCAGTTACAGCCATGGGTTCCTGGCAAAGGTAAAGAGCACACTGGGAAGGCTGGATTTGGTGAACTGGAGTCCCCTTCATGCAATGTTCTTTCCCCCCTCCTGTGTGTTCAGCTCTCCAGGCGGGACAGCTGTGCCTCTGCCTGTGCAGCTGTGAACACAGAGCCAAGAGGCTGCCTGTCTGCAAAAGCACCTGTAGACCCTGTGAACACTGGTGTGGCACTGACCTGATCATGGTTGGTGTCATCAGGGAAAAACTGATGCATGAAACTTTTGTAAACTTGTTCTCCTTACCGGTACAATTTCACCCCAGCCTGAGCTCACCTTAGTCTACTACCCGTTTTCTCTTTCTTTTGGTCACCAACTAGGGGTGAATGGGCAGATGGGCAAGTCTCTGGTTACTTATCAAGTGGGTGTCCTACCCTTGTGACCTAGTCAGAGGATGTTCAGGCAAGCAGTTGCATTCTTCTGGATGTTCTTTATACCAAATTGCAACCTCACCTTTGATAATTGATTTGAAATGAAGCAAGTCCCAGGGACTAGCTTCAGGGACTGAAGATGGTCTGTCTGCCTCAGCTGGAAGGTCTGCTTTGGTGATGGTGACTTCACTAACAAAGGAAAGAGAAAACTGGGCTAACTGTGACAACCAGGAATGTTGAATAAGAAGGCTAATACGGGGAAATCTTTCCCTCATTCTCCTAAAGGGAGAGTATTGCTGTCTTGGAGAGAGAGGCCAATGACTGGTTTTCACAAGGACACAAAGAGAGGAGACACCCATCTATTTATTTCATGGATGTAGTGACAACATTGGGTGAATCAGTGTTTGCTGTACAGCTCGTGCATTCAGCAAAGTCATGGTGACCCAGGGCATAAAACAGTCTTCGCAGCCATGATTGCACTTGCTTGGCCTTTGTTCCAGAACCAAAACATATGAAGTGTCTTCTGATTCAGCAGGAAGAGAAAGGGGACTGCTTAACTCTTCCACTAGTACAGTTATTCAAGAAGCACTTGCTTCTTCCAGCACTTGTTCCTTCCACCTCTGTGGATTTGCCAGAGGAGCCAAATCACTGCTTTGGAACAGCTGTAGGAGTCAAGTCTCTATCAGACACATCCAGGTCTGGAGGAAGATTTCCATCCACCACCAGTTTCTCTTGCTCAGACCCAGGGATGGGCATCCCCAGGTGCACAGTCCCAGCAAAGACAGGGGCAGCTGCCAAATGCCTCACTCGAACCTGAGGAAACGGTGGTGAGAATCCGTGGGGCCTCATTTCCTATGGGAGCAATGTGGGTACCTGCAGCCTGAGCCATGAGGTCTCCATCTCTGGGAGATGACCTGCCACGGGGAAATTCATCTCGCTGTGAGGGGCCTTCACCCTATATGCTGTTGGAGATTGGAACTCTGATGTGCTTCAGTCCAAAGCCTTCCTGGCTTTTAGAGGGTGCCCAAAACACTGAGGAGGCTCCGTGCCCGTTCCTGCCCGCGGAGCAGCCCAGCCCTGGGCGATTGCTGAGCCAGTGGCGGCACCTGCCGGTATTTTGCGGAATATTCTGGATATTGGTAATGGTGAAAAAAAGAAATAAGCAGTGGTTCAGACAGCCTCAGGTAGAAAATGCAGAGTGATGTGGGTTAACGAGCTGTCCTCTTTCCTGCCTGCTGTGGGAAGATCCCTAACTACAAAAGAAAATCCCTCTAGGAAGGTACCCAATATATTCAAAACTACCTGTTTTCTAGGAAAACCCCTCCAGTTCAGATATTTGGGCAGTGTGTATCAATATAGCTGTAATAATTTGAACAAGATGAGCCCGTGTCCAAGATCCATCTCAACACTATTTTCTTCCTGCACTGGAAGCAGCAGGATTACCTTGGTTACGCTGTGTTCTGGAATAATATTTCCTTTAGTAAATTTTACTGCCTCTTCACATCAACTGAGGTTTAGACTGTTGCCACAGTGTTTTTGTGTCTTAAATAATTACTGCTTCTGGTAGCGCTGCCAGGTGCCTTTGGCATTTCCAAATTGAAGAGAAAGAACAGCTCGGTCCTGATAGCCCCAGGGACAGATGGGACTGGGGAATGGGGGATGTAGGTTAGCAGAGCACTGAGACATGGCTGTAGAGTACAACCACGCAGAGTGACAATATACACTGAAAATTTTTACACTGGTGATATCTTGGGGATCTATAAAAACATTCAAATTCAGTATTTGTGCCACCTACTTGATATTTAGTTTTCTATAGACTTAAGGTGAAGATTTCTCCCTTTTTGCAGCTTCTTATTCTCACTGAGATATTCTGAGGGGATTTACCCATTTTTAACCACATTTGACAGAGAGCTATTAACAGTTTAAGATATGACCTTGTAGAAAAAAAAGACCCTATTACTGCCACTGTTGAAGAAAAAGGCTGACAAGCTCCTTTGGTAGACCTCAGGGCATCCACACTGGGCAGGAATGAGGAGAGGTATTGCAAATGAGAGTCATTAGTACTGGTGCTCCCAGAACTGCTTGTTCCATCTCAAGATCTTGTGTCTTTTATGGAGAGTTGCTTCCCTCCCACTAAATCCACAACACTCATAGCGTTTGCCAAGAAAAAGTCATGCCTTCCTGTCCTGACCGTTCCTGTACTCTGCAGGGTGAAAGATGTTATTAAGGGTCTGGATAATACTGTGAGTAAGGCATTCTGTGCAGCATCTGTGCTACAAGAAGATGAAGATCTTTTGTCTCACTGCGGGATGCTCCTCAGGAGGGGTGTAGCAAGACGCCAGTTCAGTAGCTGTCCCTCCTCCTTGTGCTAAATCTCCCAAGCCTCTCCTTTAGGTTTGCTGTGAACAAGCAGGATTTCCAGCCAGCCGTCTGTCTGATTTACACCCATATAAATCAGGGCTGACTCCGAGTCACTGCTATCCTTGAGCTGTCCTGGTGTGTTACAGACCTGCTGTGCTGCACCTGTGCTGACAGCAGCATGGAGGGCAGCAGGGTGCAGACACCCCCGAGCCAGAAAAGTGTGGGCTGGTAAAGCTCGCTGGTGCAAAGCTGCACATCGTGGCTCAGCCTGCATTTGCTTGGAACCAGGCCCAAGCTAATAAACCCAACTAGATTGCTTCCAGACCCGAGCTGGCCCAGGAGGAGCCAGCGCAAATGTCACTGTGCTGTGGTGCTTGCTCTGAGCTAGTTTAATTGTCTCTGCTGGCATGGACCAGCTCCTGCACCTGTAGGGCAGGAAGTGAGTGATGCATGGCCACTTTTTACAGAAGCACTGAGTGCACCTGGAACTGCGTCATCAGGGAGATGTCTTGGCCAGGTTGTACCCACCTCTGACCCATCTCATGCTTCCCGGGCCCAGTCCCTTGGCAAGGCTTTGCTCTCTCCCGCTGCTTCTCCATGACACGCTGCAGCGGCTGTGGCTTTCGCACACGAGTTGTTTATAAGGCGCTGCCGGCGGCTCCGCGGCGGGGAGGCTGGTGGTGCCCACGCGGTTGTGTGCCCGGGGCCGGGACCGCCGGACCCGTGAGCAGAGTATCTGGGGTCAGCAACCCCACACCCGCGGGCAGAGAGGAAGGGACCAGGCCTATGGCAGCAGGGCAGCGGGAAGGGAAATCACGGACCTCTCGGGAGGCAAGTGTACGAGCACAGGGAGCTCTCCCCGCCGGGGCGGGCACTGGGAAGGTGCGGGGCCCGGTGCGCAGGGAGCGCTCACTCTCTGCCACCGCCCGCGCCAAGCACGGTGTGCCCTCGCACCCCCTGCCCTGCTCCGTGAGGGGCGGCCGGGCTGGGCCCGCGGGCGGACCCCGCTGTCAAAGCCCCGAGGGGCGGCCCCGGCGGCACAGCCCTCCCCCTGCCCGCCCCAGCTGGCCCCGCCGCCGCGCCAGGGTAATGGCCCGGGCCGCCTGCGCTCTGGCAGCCGGCCCTGCGGCGGGGGAGCGGGGCTGAGCCCATGCGCCCGGCGCGGCGGCGGAACCCGGCGGGCAGCGCGTCCCCCCGGGCGGCCCCTCCCAGGTAGGAGCGCGGGGGCGCGGCTGTCACCGCGCCCGCCCGGGCTCTCCCCCTCCCTCCCTGCGGGGCCGGTGACCCGGGGGCCGCGGCGAGCCCGGCGGTGGCGAACCCGCCCTGCCGCCGCAGCGTCCGCCGTTGCCGGGGCGGCCGCTGTTCGGATGCCTCAGCTGAAAGGCACCGGCCTCCGCACAGCCCGCCCGTGTGCCGGACCCCCTCCCCGCCCCTCCGGCCGCGCTCGCCTTCCCGGGAGCGGCTCCGAGCAGCCCGGCGGTGTTGCCTAGAGAGGGAGCGAAGCCGACGCGCGGCGCCGGCCGCCCCGTCCCTCACAGACGAGCCGCCGCCGGGGTCCGAGCGCGCCGGGTCTTCACCGTCCGGCCGGTGTGCGTGAGAGAGAGAGCGGGCGGGGGCTGAGGCGGGCGGGCTGCGGGGCTGAGGGCTGCGGGGTGCGGGCTGAGCCCGTCGCCGCACGGGCGGCGGTTACCGGCCGTTGGCGGCGCGGGGCTGAGGCGGGAGGCGGCGAGGGGTGAGGGCTGAGGGCTGGGGCAGCCCGCGCTGACAGCCCGTGTGCCGCTCGGTGCAGGACAGCGGCGCGGGGCCCGGCAGCCCGCGGACATGCACTGTGAGCTCGCCGCGGGGCAGAAAAGCAGCAGCGCCCGCTTCGAGCTGACCGACAAATGCCACGGAGCGCCCCAGAAGGATCTGCCGCGGGCGACTCGTCCCAGCGCTGCTAAAGCCCACTTGAGTCCTCAGATGTCCTTTAAAGTATCTGTCAGCAACGGCGGTGACCACGCGGAGCCTCAGCAGAGCCCCCCTGAAATGTCAGCACCTCTGCTAGATTTCATCCCCAAGCGACCCAGCATATTCGAGAGGATCCCGATTCTGCCGAGGGCGCAGGAGCTGCGATGCGCTAGAGGCTCTAAAGATTATTTCCAGCAGCAGAAACATCAGAGCGTGAAGGGTGAGTTTAAAAAATGCGTGAACTGAACACTACCACCACCAAAAAACTATTCACCAAACAAATAAAAACGCGTAACAAGCTTCCCCCCCTTCTTTTTGGTCTTCAGGGTGTTTTCTAACTTGTTAATTTCACTTCAGGCTTTGAAAGTTTTGTTTTTCTGTGCACCTTGGAGGCACAGGATAAACCAGAGTGTTCTTTGACAGTCTGAAGCTGACTGTTTCTCAATATTCTTTAAAAAATCTCGAGACAAGCATCTTTTTTAGTTCTCCTGAGCGAGTGCTGCTGGTTCTGTCGCGTCTCAGAGGTGGCTGTTTTGGGGATGGTGCTGAAGACTGGGCTGGTCTGTCCTGTGCCAGAGTGTGAGTGTGGGGTGTTTGTTTGTGAGCACGCCTGGCTGACAATAAATGCCTGGTTCTTATTCAGCAGTTTCACCACGGTTGCTTGGATTTATAGTTTGTATTTCAAGGAGGTGTTACAAATGCTGGATTCAGGCAGTGAATCCTCAGACTTGGGAATTCCTGGTGCCTGAAAGGTCAAATTCTGCTACTTAACAAACGCCTGATTTTTCATTTATCCATTGCTAAGTGGCACTGAAGTTAGGTTAGGAATTGCCCACTAAAAATCTATTAATTGCCTTTTTGAGCTAGAACTTGTTAATTGAGCTGGAATTTGTTAATCAAAATCTAGTTTTGAAATAATCGCTCTGAGGTATCACTGGCTGGGATCAGAGGGAATTGAAGCATTCCTTTATGTTACAAAGGCACTTGCAGAGACGTATGTGCACCTAAGGTTATTAGCATTAAAGGAATCATTTCTGTAATGTTAAAAGGTAATTCTCTTTTTTAATTCTCAGTTCATTCTCATTCTCTATTTTAGAGATGTACATGCAGTTATCTTAAGACGGTTCCCACTGGGATTTTTTTCAGTGCATCCCGTTCTATCCATTCTTCTGAAAACTAAAAGTAGGCTGCATGCCCTTGGACTAGTGACGTTTTCTTTTGTGAGCTTGTTACCTAGGGTGATGGCACCTTTCATTGCCATGAAGTTATGTTAATGAACACCTCAATCTGTGCTAGGTCTGTCCTGCAGACTGCAGGATATGTTTGTTCATCACCAGTGAATACAGACAGAGTGTAGCAGCAGGTTATAAATTACCTTTTTTATTTTTCTGTTTGTTAATGCTGCAATTCTTCTCTCCTGATGAAAAAAAAAAGATGTTGTTAATGTTTGGCAGGAATGAAATGAAGGTCTGTTACACAGACCCAGGTTTGGAGAGGGGAGAAGGAGGGTTCACAGAGTATGAAGCAGAGCTACAAGCTCTAGTACCGCTGTGCTGCTGCCTCTGCTGCCTGTGGAAGGGACTCATGCGGTGTTCGAGTCCCTCGTGGTGCCACGAGTGAGGTTGGTGCCACTTGACGGGGTTCATACCAGCTTAAAATCCTGCCTGTGCGTTGCCCTGAACGAGAAAACTGTTGAAGCACTTTTTTTTTCTTTTTTCTTTTTCCCTTTGAGCTACTTAGCTCTCTTTTCATGCATATTCCTCTTGGTGTTGCAAAGAGCAAGAGCATAGAGAGGGAAAGGGGAAAAGTGTAATTTCCGTACTGTTGGGGCTCTTACAGTAGATGTAGGTGGGCATGGGAGAAGGTTGCTAATTCATCTTTCCTGACTGATCAATTTCTCATTTTCGCCACTGGGGGAAAGAAAAAAAAGTGTTTTAAGTTTTGTTGCTGTTTTTGTTTAATGTGTTTTCTGTCCAGGGTGTTACCTTGTGGTTGCTTCAGCATATGGGTTACTTGAGTCATGGGACTAAGTAGGAGGTATCCATGAGCAGGATAGGGTTCATCTACTGAGCAGCTGGGTGATTTGATGGGTAATGTTGGATTTTTCCAAAGACAGGCAACGCTGAGGTTTTTTTTTGGGGGGGGGTATTTTGTTTGTTTGGTTTTTTGTGTTTGTTTTGTTTATTTAGTTTTTGCCATTTTTTTTTCCCTGAGAAGACATTGTCAGGAGGAGTTAGGAAAATTAAAAAGTAACATTTTGGGCCAGATAATTTAAAATATGTGGGCTGTGCCGCTCCGTTTGACCTATATGGTGTCAGCAAGTGCTTTAATGTCCACTCGGGCATTTTGGAGTTCTCCTGCTGAACGCTGCAAGCTGCCAGCCCCTGCTCTACACTCTGTGCTTCTGAGTCAGTTCCACAGAAATAACAGAAATCACTCCATTGCTCACTGTGATCTAACTGAAAAATCAGAGTATATGTGCAGAAGAGCATCTTTCAAAGAGCAGTGTAAGCTATCTCCCAACAACCCTGGTTCTCTTAGGAAGATAAAGGACTGGGGACAGCTGCATGTAGATGTGATATAACAGGCTAGAGCTAAGAAGTGGGAATGAGGGAAATACACAGATTTACCCAGTGAAGGGTTTTGGGTAGGAAACTGATGACAGCTTGATTTCAGACCATTGTGCCGTGCGTCTCCTGTTCTCCAGCCCCAGAGTACCATGTACCCAGTAATTCCCTCTGCAATCTGGGTTAGATTACAGAATGTGCCTCCTGGTTTTGGTTTATCCACGGTTGAAAATTGCAAGTAGGGCAGGTAAAAGACACTCTTTAACAAGAGCAAACCCGCTTTTTATAGTTGCCTGTAAATTTTTTTTCCTAAACAAGCCTTACTTTTTAATTTTTTTTTTTTAAAGAATGAATCAAAATGATACACTGCCCCACTAATAAAAAGGGCAGCTTTGAAGTAATCACAATGGGGAAGAAGCATCCTGCTGTTGTAATGTCTCTTCTGGTGTTACTCCACTGCTTCACAGTGTTTAAGTTATGATCCTGCAAAATGCTTCCGTGCCTTTTACATGAGCAGCCAAACAAGAACTTGAGGGGTGGTGGTGAGGATTACTTCTGGGAATTAGATCATTTGGGTTTAAAGTTTGCAGGATGGAGCTGTTGATTGTTCACCAGAAATATTAGTATTTTGGAACTGTGCTTCGTGCTTTGTTCTGTCTGGGAGCTGTTTAAAATAAACACCCAGTTTTCACCCATCCTACCCCTTGTGGTGTGACAGGCTGTGATACGTGCCACGCTTTTCTTGGTCATCGATTTCCCTGTGTGTCACAGGGCAGAGTATTTGCACACAGCCACTGCTTTTTAGAGGCATTTGTGATCTGCTGGGCATAGAACAACTGTACTATAAGGTATGAAGTCTATTTTACAATGTTTTCCTGAGATTCTATGGCTTTGGTTCTGTTTTGCTGAATTTCATGCTACAGTATGACCGTTTTGAAAGTAACACAGGGCAAAATAATTATTGTCTCTAGGAAAGCAGCTTTTGGGAAGGGAAACTTTAGTAGTGACAAAAGAGTAATCCATAAAGATGTCAAATACCTCAGTTTTTAAATGGCATTGATTATGGTTGTTACCAGGAAACACTTCTCCTTTTCATTCTTTTTCAGTTTTGTTCAGTGTACCTAATTCATGACTCAGTAGAAATGACGAGATTTATCCTGTTAGCTGTGCCACTGGGAAATCATCCAAATGGCCTGGACCTTTGCAGTAACCACTTCAGATATTAACTTACAGTGGGCAAAACAATAAGCTCTTCGGGTTGCAGTAGTTGGACGTTTCCTTGTTGAGAGTATTTTTTATTCAGACAAGGGGAAAATGGGTTGGATTTTTTTTGTGTTTGTTGTTAACTGTAGCTGCTTTCAGCAAACATATGACCAATGTATTGAAATGTATTCATTTCCTTCTGCTGTTGAGAAGGAAGGTTAAATCTTGCCATTTAAACCCCCTGTGACCATTTCCTTGACTATCAGGACAGTCCTTGTGAAAGTAACAGCTTATGCTGTTGGGAGCTTAAGCAAAAGCATGTGCTTTGCTTGTATGACTTATTAGGTGTATTGAGTGGTCTTGGGCCTGATCCTGCCGCTTTCTTTCAAGCACCTTGTCTGTGTTCACCTGAATTATCCCACTGGAGCAAGTGGGACTGCCTAGAGCTGATAAATACAATATGAACTGATAAGGAAGACACGGAATGGGCTCACTGGTATGGTGATCTCTAAACTCTCTCAGTTTTTTTATAGAGCTGTAGTAATAAATTTTTCTTATTTTCACTCTAGTTCCTCTTGCTTGCTGCATTTGAACTCTCCGCTACAAAAAGGAATTTAAAGGTTTATTTGAGCAAAACATGCAGTTACAGAGCTACATTTTTATTGCATGGTCTTTTTTTTTGCTTAATTTTGTTTTGTAAGAGCAGAAAAGAGAAGAAACTGCAAATTGGAGAATGTGTGCATCAAGTAATTTGGAATAAATTGTAGCTGTCTTCTCCCTTAAACTGGCTATAATGCTTACTTGTCTTGAATAGGAAAATAACTTCCAGTTACTTGCTGCTGAAGGAATTTCTTCTAATGGTTTGTGTTGCAAAATCAGTCACTGAATTGAAGATGAGCCTTTCATGGATTTAATTTAAAAGAGGTTTAATTGTATCTAATAATTAAATCCTTTGTAATTTAGGAATTAGTAGTAGAGAATATTTAGTAAATACAAACCAGGAGATCTAATGATCAGCCTGTCATATAAAGGCATTCAGTACTTGTAAAATAAAAGCAAAAAATCTTCTTTCTGCTTCATGAGAAAACAACAGCTGTTGGAAAAAACTGAAGAGAAAAAATAATGTATCTATCTTAACATTGTGATATTGTGCAGACTTATATGGAATAACAGATAATGTCAAATAAGTCTAATAATTGGGAGAGATTTTGTAATATGAATTTTGCTTGAAGAAATAGAGTAAAAAATAAGAAATTACTTGTTCTGTCTTTACAATGTTTCATTAATGGATGTTATTATATACTGGGCTAAGTGGGGTGAGAAGAAAAATACCCTTTCTTCTTTTAAAGTAAGGAAAAGTTGAAAAATCTACATCTTGGAAGTTCTGAAGTATCTACATTACTGTATCCCTGTCAGCAGTCTCATCAACCAGAAATACTTTAGACTTAGAGTATCTGAATTAAATATCTGAATGATTATTTGCATGATAGAGATCAATCCTGTATACACATAAACTCTTAAGTGTATACTGAGGATTTTGAGTGTATTTGAGATTATATTCTGGAAGTGCTTCAAGATTCTGTTAAGTGAAACTGCCAAACGTAAAGTGAGTGTCTTCTGGGAGACTGTACTTCATTGCGATGAAGTGGTTTGGTTTTTTTGTTGAATAAGAGGGACAAAATTTTACTCTAAACAATTAACATCAGTAGGAGTCTTGCCACTAACTTTAGCTGGGTCAGTATTTCAATCCTAATATTACAGAAGTTCTTTATTCTGCGTACAGGGAAAAGCTCGTAGAGTAACTAACAAGCTTGTATTAAATCCATCTGTAAGCTAGGAAGTGGAATAATGTATGGACTATGAACAGAAATTTGTAGTACAGTGAATATAATTTTCATGTTCGGTGCCATAATTACTATTATTCTAGAAGTTCTTCTATTTAGTGATTTTAGAACTGTTGAAGATGTCGATGGCAGGGTAATTGGAGGGGGAATATAGATGTAAACCATTCCATTTTGCACTCCAGGTTTCTATCAGTGTATGTCAACAGGCCTGAACAGGCATGCAATCTAGTAATCATTTCACAGTGCATGAAATGGCTTTTAATAGACTGGGGTTTGTTTGCCTTTTTTCCCTCAGCCACCAAACGTCGTTTCCCAGCACACTGATGTAACTCGGGGAATAGAGGGTTCCAAAGCAAGGGCAGCGCTCGCTGGCTGTGGTACAGCGTAATCTCGCCCTACAAATGTGCAAACAATAGCAAAAGTATGTGTTTGGGAATATGGCACAGCTGTTATCTCCTCCCGGGAGCAGGGAGCGTTACAGTGACATGGAACGACCAGTTAAAACCACTCAGGCCGTTTTATTGCGTTTAAATGGGGCGTGTAAAGAAAAGCCAGGGCCGGTTCCTTCATTGAGATAACTATCAGAGCAGGCTACCGCGGGTCTACCTTTCTCCACAGGCTTTGAAGAATAGAGGCAAAGAATTCCCCTTTTTCCTTCCCCTCCTATTACATTTCTGGCACCCTGTATGTGAAATCTCAGTTGGAACCTGAACTTTCTGTTCTCAGAATCTGTGCTTCACTAGTTACCTGGAACAAGGACTTCTTTTTTTTTTTTTATTACGGTCATTAGTTTGACTTTATGAAATGATTGTTAATGATTAAGGTTATTTGTAGACAGGGGACTACTTGTAAAACAGATGAGGCATTGCCAGAGCTGCAACAGGAAATAGATGCAAATTCTGTATTTTTGGTTCTGTTATGGTTTGGAACATTTAGGAATTATAAGGTTGATCTCAGTCAAATCAATGCAAAGTGCTTGAGCTCTATCTCTTTTGTTCCTTTTTTTTCCTTTTTTTTTTCAAGCAACTGTTTTGCTTCAAATCTCATAATTATGTCTGACCCTTCTTATATTTCAGTGTATCTAATGTGTGATTATTTTGCACAGTGGGTTGGCAAAGAGCAGTGTGATTGAACCTACATGATCAAATTTATTCTAAGGGTTAAATGAATGCAAAAATCTTAAACTGCATTTAATTCTGGCATTTACATATGTGATAAGAGGGTTTTGTGAGAGCTATACAGTTGTTTGTTATTTTAGAATGAGGGGAAAGCAAATACATTCTTAATTCTTGTTTGCATATCAGCCAAGGGGAAAAATGACACGAAGGCGACATCATCAAATACAGTAAAACTAACTTTTTAATACAGATGTCCATTGTTGTTTTAAGTGCTTAAGGGGTTGGTGGTTTGGTTTATTTTGGAACTTGCTGAACTATATGAAGTGTGTCTCCAGGGGCCTGGTATTTTAATACCTTGTAGAAGGTTGTATAACAGTAGATGATGTATTTTGCCTGCCTTCTAGTGCTGTAAATAAATTACACGTGCTGGCTTGGGAGAACATATCTGAGGTGTAAATCAAAGGCTAATATAAGAGGAAAAATACCAATTAGTGATGTCTTGGAACAGATTAGCAGTTTTTTATTCATTTATCTATAATCAAGAGATATAAGAGCAATAATGTGTATAAAAATGTTAACATGAGGCACTTCCCAAGAAGAGGTAGAGGGTGTAGGATTATTTAAAATAAGTGCTGTGATTCACTGCTTTTTCACAATTTGCTGTGGTTAATTCACTTAAATACTGAAGTCAACAATCCCCCAGGCAAAGAAAGATAATATAATTTTAAGCGTATTGTAAAAATTGAAATTTAATAGTTTCCACTCTATAATCCTATCTAAGTCTTGGTTGTATTAGAAGAAAAATAGATACATGTGTCAGTTTTGGGGCATTATCTTTTTTTTGAGTTTAAAGAATGATAAATGTGCTTCAAACAAGCAACACAGCAGTTTATTAATATGAATGTTTTGCTAAATGCTACATGCTTAACGCAATCCCCATTCCTTTATAATAAGTTTAAATATTAATTCTTTGGAATGCTAGATGCCTAAAGCTAGATAGAAATGCTGTGCAGTTTCAGATATCTAGGAGTGGGCTTGTGAAACAGGATATTTAACTGGGAGAGATGAGTAGCACATTTCAGAGTTATTAGGGCAGAACAACAATGCAAGAGGATGACTTAAAAAAAGTTACAAAATTGTTTTCTGTGCATGAGGCTTAAATACCTTAGAGTTATTTATTTGAAATACAAGAGTAGATTTCCTATCCATGTAGGTTCTAGATTGCATTTTTTATTATTATTTTGTTTAACTTCTTTTTAGCCGCCTTCCCCTCTCTGAAGCAGCTGGCTTTGATTTAACCTGAATCCTTCACTGGGAGGGAGCGATCAGTCACAATGACCATGAGTTGTGCTCTTTGATGGAACATCTCCGGAGTAGCAGTTGCTTAAGAGAGAAGACTAAACAGGACGGGACAGGGTGCTCGAGGAAAGCAGCACTTTGCATTCAGAAGGACTTACTTCACTCTTAAAAGAGCGTTTATTTCCCTTATGTAAGTCCTGCCTACCTCCCAACCCCCATCTGTGCTGGACAGAGAAGAGAGAGTTAAAGTGAGAACAGATAAAAGAGGAAATTTCTGTTTTATTACCCAGTATTTTCTGGGAAAATCCCAGAAAGGATTTAATGTGAGGTTTCATAACTCTTGCTTTGCCCTGCTGCTCCTGCTGAAATTGCAGGAACTTGACTTCAGGAGAAGGCCAGTACTGAATGTGTTTGAAAATTCCATCCATGCTTCTTTGAGACCCAGAAGACAAGATCCAAGTGTTAAATTCTCTCCAGGAGGGAAAAGCGTGCGAGCACTTTTGGCCCAGTAGCTCGAATGCCAAGATCTGGTAACACAAAGCATGTTCACCTTTAATTTTTCTTTCTGTTCAAGGCCATGCCTGGGTTTAAAGCTGGTGTGATCAACCACCGTATGTGAAACAGGCAGAAAGGGTGCAGGATTGTGCCAGCAACCAACACGGCCAAGCATATAAATGTTTCGAGTGAAAAGAACAAGGGTGCTTGAACTAGATTGTGCCACTTGTATCGTTTTGGGGCACATCTGTACTGTTCATGATATTCCTACTGTGAGAGCATATCCGAGTATGGTGTAGAGAAAGACAAGCCGGAGCCAGAAACAGGGCAGTTGTTTCACACACCGTCAGGGCCAGCTTAAATTTCTGTGCTGAGAGACAGAGTTTGTTAGTTCAGGTGCAGCGTTGGGGTGATGTGGCTGTGCTCTGTTTGAGATCTGATCTGGTGGTGGTGCAGGATGTTCATGCAACATGTGGCTGTATCAGCTTGGGGTGGCACTGCACCCCTTCTACACAGCGTGTGCATGGACTGCATTTCTCTCTTGGCTGTGCGAAGTACGTGGTGCTTGTCCTTGGTGGTGAGTCTCCCCGAGTGTGAGTGGTGAAAAGTGCAAAATGCATCTTTGTTATCTTTGGGAGAGCAAGGATTTTAACAGAACATTTTAGTTGGGCTTCTTACTCCTTGGCATGAGGTTTACGCTGCCAGTTGCAGAATTGTTGCAGAGGAACAAATTCTCCCATTTATTTTAGCATCTGACATGCTGAGGGGAGGGAAAGGAGGCTGTATTAAAGAAGCTGTGTTGGAAATAGCCAAAAATAAGTACCCGTTCGGAGGAAAATTTCCCCCCCCGGTTTGTTTTGTTGTATTAAAATTTGCTGGGTTGCTCTTGCCTTCCAGCAGATGGAAAAGTCTCTTATGGTTTGTTGCTCTTGAGGTAGAGATCACCCCATGAACTGTGTGCCCGTGGGCTTGAGGTGCAGGTGGCTACTACAAGGTTCCCAAGATCCTCATCACTCTGACAGAACAGATTTTGCACGCAGCTGAGACCATCTCCCAGGACTTGAAGAAGAAAAAGCAACAGTAAATTCCTCCTTTCTGGATATCTGATTCTAGTAATGTTGTTTCCTTGAAGTCATCAGAGCTGGTTTATGTTCAACTGAAACTGAGCTGGCCCGATTCCATTGTCCCTAACTCCAGTGCAAATCTGAAGTGACGCCATTTTAAATCCAAGAGTGGATGAAAAGGAGGCAGACTTAAGGGCTGGAGGGCTAACGCATAAAAGTTTGTCCTGTAAGTATGGGCTGAGTTCACTTGGCAAAAGAAAAAGATGTCTCACGTTTTTAATCTGAACAGTTTGCTTCTTATTTTTCTTCTTGCCAAGTCACCACAAATTGGCCTGTATTCTTTTTATTGAAGTTCTTGAGCTATTTGAGAGGGTCTGCTGACTTGTCATATTTTTGTGGGGATAAGCTACAGCCAATGTATGTGAGTGGTTCTCCTTTCAGAACGAAGGTACCCACCCATTTCAGCATCTCTCTGATTTGAATGGGTATGCAGGAAATTGAAGGGGATGTTTATCCCTAGAATCCACTTGCTCTTTCTCTGTCCTTGAGTCTCAGTGACTTTTTCTCTCTACTCTCTTCGCTTCCTGGCCTGTCCTTTACCTTGTGCCATTGCGCTGTTCATTTATTTTTAAATATATATGAAGAGTTGTAACTTGTTTGAGTTGTGGGCTAAATATGTTGAAGTATGGCAATTGGTGTAAATAGCTTTTGGTCTGCTGAATGTATAAATACTCCAAATCTGTCAGGGTGATTTGGCTGACTTTTATTGGAACCATTATTCATACCAGATCTTTCTGTTACTGCATCCTGTCAGAAGCTGTTAGGCAGAGATTGCTGGCATGAGTACTTGAACTGCTTTGTCAAAATTCACTTTTATACCTATACATTTGCCAGTTCCACAAATACTTTAACAAGTGAGTATGTTTTGCAAGTTTAGTCATAGAAAGCTAATATAAAGGAGACCAAAATCTAGAAAGTGAGAGCAAACCACTAGAATGACTAATCATCAGTAGTGTTTTGAGCCTGAGTGTATGATGGCATTGGCTACAAGTGCAGCTTATATGGCAAGTTTGAGTGAAAAACTAGTGTTTTGCAGAGACTTGCTGCTTCAGTGGTACCCAGGTTAAGTTTCCCAAAATGAGACTAACGTGCTTGGGGAACTTTCCTTGCGAAGGGTTAGTGTTAATGCCAACAACAGAGTTTTTATCAGTTGCTGGAGAAGGTGCTGGGAGACTTGAAAATTAAGAACAGTAAATATTAGAGGTGATAAAGAAGTTTTATGTGTGGGGTAGATGTTTTGGCAGCAGGCAGTCCCTCTGAAGAGACAGGAAGGCTGTTTTGGAGCCTAGGTAATGTAAAATGAGAGAAAACTTGGTGAAAAATAGCCTCATAATCAGCTAGCATTTAGATAAAGTGAATTATGGCACTAACTACCACTAGAGAAAATATGGGAGACTGGATACATGTTCCAGTGTGAAGGCTGCTGACTGCAGCATTTGCTAGTTTGATGAGCAACCCTGATTCAGAATATAAATTATATATGAAAAGGATCTTCTAAACATGGAATTGACCAATTTATGGATCAGAGTTGCCATTTGTGTGCATGGTGCCCACACACCCTTCAGAAGCACCGGTCTTGTTCTGCTGGTACAGGAGAAAATCTCCTGTTGCATCCTTTCTGAAGCTGAGTGTGGCTGTAGGTTTTCCCTGTTGGTAACTAAATACTGTCCAAAATGCACCTGATCTTCAGCACCTTCTGTCTCTTCTAGATTGGTCTGTTCTTCCACAGGGATTGTGTGGGCTCAACACTAAGAAGGGTACTATCTAGGAGTACACTAAGCTTTTGATATCTGGTGCCCAAGCAGGCTGTGAGTTGTTCATCCCTGGAGTTTTTAAAGACAGGCTGGATGGAAAGCTGACTGTGGAATGTAACTCTTCGGGCGCGACTGTCTTTCCTGTGACATTTTGAATTCCCACACTCAACTGCTTAGGCACCAGAGAGTTAGAAGAGGTCTCTCAAACTGTAATATTCAAGGCTTCTATCCTCTTTGACTTGCTGAACGAAGTTCAGATCTCTCCTTGTCTAAGGTTGGTGTTTCTGGCCACTCGTTTGTCAAGAAAACACTGAGAAGGCACACAATAAAAACCAGGCTGAGTGAAGGGCTCTCAGAGCAGCAGTTGGGAGAGCCAGTGGTGGGACAACTGGGCATGGAAAATGATTGATTTTATGTGCAGAGTAGTTGTGAAATGTTCTGTGGCATTCTGGGGACATGCCATTGCTAACAAATGATTGCCTGTTGGGGATAGAAAATGCCAACCATTGTTCTGAAGAAGGAAATAGCCTTATTGATACTGAATTAGGCTCACATTGAATTATTATTCGTTTGCAGTGCATCCTGTTTTCCAAATATGAAAATTAACTGACCATGCAGAAGTCCTGCAGCCTTTAGTTGTTGGTCATATCTACATCCTTATGGTCCACGTGGAGTTTAGGCTGTTTATAACTAGGGATATATTATGGCAGAAATTTGCATTAAGAGAGCAGCTGAAGGAAGCTGTTCTGCTTCTTAAGAGTTATCAAACTAGTTCTTGTTTTATAATAAGCCTGAGAGAGAGGCTGACAGAGGTGAATGTGTTGGTAGAGTAAACTTAAATTGCTGTGATACATTTTGAACAGTCACATTCAATGATGGCAGAAAAATAGTGGTATAGAAAACAATAATGTTGCCTTTTGAAAGGAGTAAAAAGTGAGTTACTGATAGAAATTGAGATGCACATCAAATAGAAGTATTTTGTACAGTGACTATTTTGTATACAACTCTGAAAGTTTGAGTTTTGTTCCCAGTGTTATCTAATAGTTTCTGCTGGAATCCTCACAGAATATAGAAATCCACTGCCAGTAAAGTTTGTTCCTTCAAATTAAGGGAATGTTTTTATTTAGTAATTTTTATTTAATAAAAATTAGGAAGTGACTGGCATGCAACATGGATTTCTTAAGCAATGATTAGGAACTGGACAACAGGTATTTTCATGCCATCAGACATATGAGGCAGTACCTTGGCATGGAGGATATAAACTGTTTTTATAGGTGGGAGACTGTATGTCTTGGAAAGCAGTGACACTGAAAAGGATTGGGATGTCACATTCCATTAGTCTGAGAAAATTAATATCTAATGAGGTACAAGGTGATATGATACATTTTTAAAAAGCATAGAGAAGTGATGTTATCCTTCTGTTAATTATCACTCTAGCTGCAGGAAGATAGATTAATGCTCAGACTTTCTTAAATAGCTTTGAAAAATCAAAGAACTTGGAGAAGAACTGGAAAAACTGGAAGATGCTGACCTGTATGTGATACTGATGGACTAATGGAAGATTAGAGGCAATCTGGAGATGCACCAGAGGAGAAAATGTGGGGTACTCAGGGGTTCTTTTGAGTGCAGGTAAATGCAGAACGGTATCCCATGGCTGGAAACAGAGAAAAGTCAAGCAAGAAGGAAGATAGATGATTTTGACTGTAAGAATAATTAACCCTGGCACAGCTTAGCAAAGGATATGATAAAAGCTCTGGTATTTGGAGTGGCTGAGCGAGGTTTGAATGTTCCTGTGGAAGAAATGATTCATTTCAACCATGAACAATTGCATTCAATGGCAGAATTGAACAAGCAGCAGTCAATGGCAGATGAACAAGCTGGACCATTCCAAGGGCCTCCACTTGCAATCTGTAAAAATTGGATTCCAGACCATCTCCTACTGCCAGACCTGCTGCTGCTGTTCCTTCATGTACCCTGTGCATTGCAGTCCGTGAGCCCGGCATCCAGTTGAGGCCAAACTGAAGCCCTCAGTCTGGGTTTCATGACAAAGAGTGGGAGACAGGCTGGGAAGGAGGAGCCACAGTGACACAGTTTTGACAGTAGTTATGGTGAGGGAATCACTAGCAACTAATGTTTCCTCCAAACCCGCCCTTTCTTTCCTCTTGTTATGTCTCTCTCTTCAGCAAACAGCACCACTCCTCCTTGACTAGACAAGTCTGTTCAGAGATGTGTGATGGAACCTGCTGTCTCCCAGGACCTGGGCTCAGACCAACTAAAACCAAGCGCTGTGTTTAAAACCGGGACACGCGGGGAAAGCATAATGGTTGTAATCGTCTCTTACCAGGCACTGATGCTTTTCAACATGAATGTCTTCCCTTTCTTTGTTTTCTGAAGTGAAAACAAAGGCTCAGCCTTCTTCCTAGCCCCGCAATAGTGACATACTAACACAGTTATTACAGCAAACATTGTGGCCCTCTCTGGTCATGATGTTTTCCTTCTGTGGGGAGACTGAAATACTAACTCACAAATAATGTCTTTAGAAGTCATATTAGTCACACATTTTTAAGACATTCCAAAATCATACCAACCTCCTTCTGAGCTTGTCTGTTGCTACCAATGATTCAAAGTTTTGAAAACTCTCCTTTAGTTTTGATTTACATTTTGGTCTTGGGCACTTGTTATTTCTGGCAAATGCCAGCTCAGTTTCATTAAAGAAAAATCTGTTTTACAGCCACACAGCTCAGATCTGCAGCGCTTCTAATAATTGATGGCTGGTTTCCTTATTTCCTGCATTGTAGAAAAATAAGGACCTTGTTAGATCCAAACAAGCCTGCATAAAGTCACAGTGTGAAACGTCAGGTTGGGGGTGAGCAGAGCAGCTGTGGGCAGGTTTTACAACTCTGGGCTACAGTTGATCGAGGCAGCCAAGGGAAACTGAGAGATACCCATGTGACTAAAATTCAGTTGAGTTCTTTGGCTCCTCAGCCCAAGATTTATATTTGTGACACCTTCTCCTTCTGTCAGTCCCTGGGCCAGACACAAGTCTGTGTCTGTGTGTGTACTTAGTGCTCTGCACACCCTGTGGAGTGGCCGCTGTGCCCGTTCCTTGCCGTGCCACTGCGGGACGTGGCTATTCCCAGTGTTGGCTGTCTAGCTCCAACAGCCCACAACAGTGTGTGTGTGTGCTTCGGGAGAAAGCAGCTGCCATGTGGTGGGGGTGAAAAATCAAGAGCAAACACTTTCTGAATTTCTGCAAGTGGGCAAATTAATTTCAATCTGAACTGTCATCACAAGGGCCTTTTTTTCCTTCCCCTTTCCTTTGGGTGGTATCTTTGATTTATATTTCGGTATGAGGCAAGTGATTTCCATTTGGTGCCCGCTAAGTTCAGTCTCTTTTAAAGATGTTCAGTTACAGAACCCTGTCAGTTTGTTGGTTTATGCTCTTGTGGACACGTTTCTTGGATTTGCTTGGGGTTTTTTGTTTTTTGTTGTTTTAAGACCAAGTGAAATTCCATGATGCCTGTGTTAATTAAAAACAATCTGTAAGTTTTAAGGAGCAGCCAGTGTCCATCAGGTATTCTTCAACAGTGCAGTAGCTGTCAGATGCCTCTTACCATCTTACCACTTCATAAGCTATAAGTAGAGACAGGATCTTGCTTTAGAGATTCATGGAATTAAATGGCTCCTAGGAAGCCAAACAGTGACACCTGAACAATGCCATAAAAGGTGGTGTTTTGTTTTGTTTGTTTGTTTTTTTTGTGTACTTATTAGGTCCAGCCTGTTTGCTTTGAGAACTGGATGGTTATTTTCAGGCAAGATGAATGTGTGATGACTCTCCTAGACATTCCTTTGAAGGACCTGCTCCTAAAAGGAGGTGATGAAGAATTTATAGGAACTGTAGAACTACTGAAAAATCAAGCTTTAAAGTTTGCTTTACTAAAGATCTGATCCAGAGAGGTATTCAGATACCTAATTCCTATTGACGTCCGTGGAAATTCAGTGCCTAAACAGCTCTCTGGATCTGGTGCTTAGTCTTCTGGCATTGAATATTCTCAGTTCATGCTTTCTGTGGGTCTCCTTTTAAAGGCATCTTCTGTGAGTGGTGCAATAGTATTAATTTTGATTCTTCCCGTTGTTAGTTCCAGCACGTGATGCAGACAGTTGCCTAGAAAGCTTTGCCATGTGAAAATCTATTGTTCCACCAAGTGGTTGAGGCCTCATAGACGAATAGTGGGGTGAGGAGTGACTCAGAGAAAATACACTGCACTTTTAATCATTTTGTTACTGGAGGAGGATGGGGCCAACCTTCAGGTACTGAGACTTTGTTGAGTGGGGAACTAGAGCGACATACTCGTTTGTTTGGATGAAAATCCAGGGAAAAGTGGGAGATTTTTGTTGGCGTTTCCTCCACTCAGCACTGATCTTATCATGCTGGTTTAGTAGCAGAGCTCCTTTGGCTCCTTGCCAGGTGATACCGTTGGAGTCTGTCTGAGATGTGCGAGATAAAAGATCTCAGGGAATTGCAAGTATTATGATTTTCCTATCAGACTGCTCTAATGTGCAGAATCTTCTGACTTCTTTCTTTTAAAAATCCTGTTATTGAAAGAAAAAGAAATGCAAGAGCTGGGAAGTGGGACCTGATGTTTACAAGGGCCTTGGGAGCAGCTGTAATTAGTGCAGGTTTTTGGAAGAGACTTGTTGCTCTGCCAGCAAAGGGCCTGGTGTTCAGCCAGGTTAGATGTGGCCTTGGAGTAAGCACTGGGAACCTGTGTACCATGCACTGATTCTGTGTCTGGCACTGAGAACACGAAGTGTCCTCTCACTTAACATGTAAAATAAAATACTTTGTGTACTCCCACCATGTCCTGGGAGACTCTCTGGAGGGCTGAGTCGCTGCCCAGCCTTTTGGGCTGGTTCTCTAAACCCTGACTTGTGAAGGGCAGCACCAGGGTGCTGTGATGATGGTCGCTCTTCTGGGTGCTGTCTTAGTCTGGCAGTCCTGTGCAATTGGCAGTTTCACTCTGGGCCCACAGGTGTGGTAGTATGGCCAGCTGAGAGGTGTGAGAGCGAGGACACTCCTGTAGTGACAGGAATCCCCTTGTCAGCCTCTTCCTTGCATTCACAGAGATTTACAACCACTTTGGACACGAGTGTAGGCCCATCTGCATCAAGAGATAAAACTGGACCTGCTGGAAGTAAGTGTGTGTGTATGTGATCACAGTAGTCATTAAGAAAAAAACCCAGATATTCTTTATTTTCTTTTTAAAGCTTCAAAACTGAACTCTTGAGTTAAGAGTTTCTTGTTTCTCAGATTTCCCAATGCATGAAAGGAAAAGATTTTACTTTCTTTCCCATGGACTCTAGAGCTGTTGTCAGTCCAGTTTCCCTGGTTTTAGACAGGAATCAGAACTGTCCCCCACTTTCCAGATCCGACAGAAGTCAGTGGGACCTCAGGAAAGGATTATTGCTTCCAGCAGAGCTAAATTTGAGTGAGTCACCTGGGAAGTCATCTGGGACACAACGGACAGCTGCACAGAAAGGTTCTGGGGCATGGACAGGGACCCCAGTGAAATCTCTGGCCCTCGTCTGTGCTGCTGTAGGGCAGAAGGCCAGGCAGGGAGGGTGTCCAGTCCAAAGCCCACTGGAGCAAGGGACTGGGAAAGACCACATGGATGATAACCAGTTTGTTGCTGTTGCAGGCAATCAGCACTCAGTGCAGGGAGCATCTGTCCCACACCACCCACAAGCCACAACACACTCCTCAAAGTGTATAACAAACTGAGATCATTAGTGGAAAACACCAAAAGCCACAGACTGCTGTGTGTTGTAAAGAGCAGAAGAGATGGAAAGCTCTGACTGTGGCCTGCAACTCTGGAAAGGCTGGGAATTTCCTTACATAAAAATTCCCAGATGACCCAAGCATCAAGTTTGGTCATTGGTGTAAGTACCAAAACTGAGTACCTGATGTTATTTGTGTCCTTGGACAATGAGAGAATTGGTGACAGACTGGTGCCCACCCGTGCTGGAGTGGAGGGGCCAAGGAGAGCTCCTAGGGATCCATTGGGCTCACTGGTGCTTACAGCAACCACATTTCCATGCAGTGCTCAAGAGAAGGTGCTGCTTTTTTTCTTTTTTCCCCTTTTCTCTCCTTTCTTCTCCTCTCTCTATTAATGACTGAACCCAGTGGCTTCTCTGAGTTATGAGGGGGTTTTACTGCACAGTTGCATGGTGGAGGGACCTGGTTTTCATTGTGTAGGGCGGGATATCAGTTTTAACCCAGAGGCAGTGATGTTATTTAACAGGTGCCTTAAAGGCATAGTGCTTATTTAATCACCGTCTCCATATCAACATTATGTAAATTGAAATTGCTTAGGTACGCAGTTAATTGTGAATGCTTTAGACATTTTTAAAGGCATAAGACAATACCTGAAGTTCCATGTTAAGAATATCCAGGTCAAAGGACACACATGTTTTTATTTTCTTATTTGAGGTATAATGTGTTCAAGGCAGATTTATGGCACAACCTTTGTTTATTGACTTGTACTTTTCCACATGAAACTAATGGAACATGACAGATGATATTTATGAGGCATGTGTTCTTGATTAAATCATGTTAGACATTAAAACCTGATAAAAGAACGTATTTTAAAGGGTGGATTAATAGAAAAGGAGGCAGCATTGATTGGGGAGTTTACACGGAACAAGACACGTTGGTCTTAGACTGTGTATAGGTGAGATATGTGGTTATAAAACTTTAGAAGCTGAACAGAAAAAGATTAATAAGCTTTTGCTCTTTGGAAAGTTTGAGGATTTTGTTTTTCTCCCTTTGTGAGCCACTGGCCACCTCATATTTCAGGTCTTTCGAGTGAATTTATTCAGTTCTGCTTAAGAACTTGTGGCCCTTTATGGCCTACTGCTTGTACTGCTGGCCCTACATGCGTCCTGTGTTCTTCAGGATTCCCAGTCAGCAGATCTGTGCAGGCAGCCTGTGCTACTGCTAAAAACTGCTCTGTAAACATATTCTAAATTCTGCTTACGTGGGTGCAAATTGGGTAAATCAGCAAGAGTCAGATAGAGCTGCTTGTCCCACCTTGATATCTGGGGCTTTGCACAGAGTTCTGAGTAATAGGTTAGTGGGGAATCACCCTGTGTAGTATTTTGCATGTCAGCATAAGAGTATCCTCTAAGTATTTCCTGTGGAGAGCAATTAGAGGAATTTGGTAAACATAAGAAGTGGGAACAGCTTGAATTTGTTTTCTTAACTGAATATTGAGACTAAAGGGGAAGCAGATACCTGCATTCTGCTTTCAGTTACACAGGTGCAAACATGGAATATTTGCACTGATTTCAGCTACACAGATGTATCTGAGGACACATTCTGGCTTGAGGCAGCATTTTCACTCCTGTGTTTGTACCTTCTGTGGCTGAATTTGTGCTAACTTGGATCCTCAGAGCTACATTTCCTCCAGAACAGACAAACTGCTGCATGAGAAGATAGCCTTGGGATTTAAATATCATATCAGCTTAGACTTGTAGAAGTAATGTCCACTGCAAATGTAAGAAAGTTTTAAGTTTTATAAGTTCTTTATTACAACAAAGTAATTTCATGCTGTGGTGAAATATTTACCTCCTTCTTGTAACCTCTTCATCATCTTCATTGAAAGATTTGTGCCAAATTAATAGCTTTTTCATTTTAATCTGAAAGCATTGTCTTTGCTGCATGAGATACAGTAAAAATGTGTTAAAATGACAGGTTTCAAGTATTTAAATGATAAACTGCTTCAGTATCTTCCCCAGGGAAGGAATGCAAATTACAGGCACATTTATGGTTTGCTTTTGTTTGAACATTTCAGGGTAGAAACTCAAAATACTTGCAAAATGGTAAAACTATATACAAGAAATACATATATACTGTAAGAAATACGGTTTTCTGTGAATAGAGATGTTTGTATGAAGTGTTGTGTAAATTAATTTTTGAGTTCAAGCATGACCTTGCACCTCGTATCATCAGAGCAAGTTGTGTTTGAAAAGCTGTTAGCTAAAGTACACTCCTACTTTCAACAAATCCAGTGGAAATTCTTTTTCATTTTGTTTCCCCCAGCTTGCTCACTAAAACATCCCTACCTACCTGAGATTTTAGAATAAGCATTCTCTCCCATTAGAAATTAAAAATCTCCATAATGCAGATGTTTCCCTGTAGAGATTTCAGCCCTCCTTCCCCAAACATATGGCATAAGCCAAAACAACAGATGTTAAAGAATAAAAAGAAGAGAATAGAAAATAGCCCTGGAGGTAATATAATGTTGTTACATTAATATTTTGCCTCCTAAAGGATTTAGCAGAATTTAAAAGGCTTCAAAGATGGATTGAATAATAGATCAAAGACTTTAAAAAAAAAATGGATGTATTGAGGCTGGAAAGAAGGGGAATGATTTTGTTGAGAACTGATGTAGATCAGAGATGCACAATGTTTGTGCAAATAAAAAGGGGGGACAAAATGCATGATATTGAAGAAAATGCAGCTTAGTCACTCAATCTGACATAAAATGGAAAAAAATACCACTTTGAGAAAGATAGAATTCTGGGTTGTCGGGTTCTCTTGGAAAAATAACACTTTTAGTCACCAATGGGCATGGCTGGTGATGATGGTCAACTCACTCAGGAGATGACAGACAGAGATAAGAAGAAATGCTTCCCCTCTGAGCATGGTGAGGCCCTGGCACAGGTTGTCCAGAGAAGCTGTGGCTGCCCCAGCCCTGGAAATGTTCAAGGCCAGGCTGGATGGGGCTCTGAGCAACCTGGGCTAGTGGAAGGTGTCCCTGCCCATGGCAAGGGGTTGGAACTGGATAATCTTTAAGGTCCCTTCCAACCCAAGACATTCCAGGTTTCTATGAATTTTTCCCCGGCCGGGAAACGTTTCCCACACCAGCAAAAACAGAGATTCTGTGTCTGTTCTGTCCTCAAGCTCAGCTGTCTTTCACAGCCCTCTCCTTGATGTTCAAACCATGTCTCATTTGCTAAGTTTGACTTTTCTCAGCAGAATTCATTCAGAGTTTTATCTAGTGGTGCTTGTGATAGGACTGGATCCAGAAATCTACCTCTTGACTTAGATTTTTCTAAGTCTGTTTAAGTTGAAGGAAAACTGAACAGATACTGCTTCACTAGGAAAGTAGTTGTGCTATTAAAGACTTCCTGTCTCATAAAGGAATTGTCTTTGGAGTCAAAGTGTTGGTACCAGGCTGCCAGGGAGGAAGCCTAGAAGTTGCAACTTTCCTCTGAACATGATTTCTACTGAAAAGGTTCTCTGCCTCCTCTGCTCTGTCATGCCATGCTTTGCCAGAGTGGTTCTTCCTCTTTGACATGTTGCTTTTTCTTTGCATGTTTTGTTTTGGTTACTGCTGGTTTGTGTTTCTGCAGCTCCTTGCTGTGGAGGATGCAGGCTGATGGTGCTGGGACATTGCTGAGGCAAGCTGAACAGGCTGGACAGAAGGCCTTTAGAAGATGCCTGTAATAACAAAATCATAAATCAGGATCTCCCTGTTTGGTGCTTGGGAAGCAAGGGTGACCTACTGGCCATGGTATTGGGTCCTTGTAAAGAGAGCTCTGTGCTGCTGGGAGGCAGCAATTCCTGATCTCCCACCATTAGCGCTTACTGGGAGAATATCAAATCCAAAGGTTATAAGAAGTTTGTGTTTAATCTCCATTTCTAACATAAATGGAAAGAAAAATACGTATTAGCTAATACTGATTAATTATATCCCTGTGCTGGTGGCCAAGAATGGGAGTATCATTCCATATAGACTATATACAACATGTTCTTTTTATGAATCAACTAGGGAAGGCATCCAAGCTCTTTCAGTGGGTAGGTGAAGGGTTTGGCTGGTTTTCAGGTTTTGAAGCCATCTGGAAAAATTTAACCAAAATTATCTGCTTCACAGTCCCAAGATAAATCATTTTCCCACTTATAGGATTGTTCCTCATTAAGCCAGTTGGGTTAGGGCTGATTAAACCCTGATATTATAACTCAGGCTTTTACAGGGCATTTTGTTGATAGAGTTTTGGTGGTGAGAGTGATACCGCTCTGATACCACTCGCTGTTGAGAACAACAGAAGTAAAAGTTCCATGGAGTGGAATAAATACTCTGTGAAACAGAAACAATTCTGTTTAGATCTGTGTGGTTTAAGACATTGTCCTTTCTGACAAATGTTTTATCTAAATAGTTTAGTGTAGTGCTTATGTTTATATACTTATATATGAATATGTGCTAAATACAAATTACGTATAATATAAATAACTTTCTGTTATGAATCAAAGATACTGAAGTGTATGCGTGTTACTGCAACAAGAGCAGTTTTGAAAAGCAGCAGCAAATGATTCTCTCTTAAAAAGCAGCTTCATTATATTTTTCATGTCTTCTCTGCATTCCTAAGCAAACTCTTGTAACTGAGAACTGCACCAGTTGACAGCATCACTGCTGCTTCGGAGGCAGATCAGGGACATCCCTGGGAATGCCTCACAGCCAGTGGCTGCAAGATTGAATCCTTAATTGAGCATTTTTATTTTGCCAACAAAGGTGATATCCTTCGCCTCCTAGTCCAATAGGATTTATTGAGCGTGTGGTGTCTAACTCAGCTGAGTGACCTCTGTCTCTGGTTACTGTGCTGCAGTGATGTGGATGTGTGTCATCTCAGTTTCATCCTTACAATCCTGAATGAGTCAGACACCTTCTCCCTGCCTGGGACTTGCTGCTTGCAGAGTGAGGCTGGTGACACTTAACCTGCTTTGTAAGGGGACTGAGGGGAGAATATGTGGTCAAGAGCACTGCATATAAGTAACTATTGTAACCCAGAAATCCTGAGAGCTCCACTTTCTAGAAGAGTGGTCAAAAATAGAATTTGACTTAATGTGGAACTGGTGAAGCTTTTGAATGCAGCAGCCTGTAAGTGCAACTGAAACTATGCGCAGGGAGAAAGAAACTTCTGGTGCCCTTTTCTGCTCATGCCAACTGCTACCCATCCGTCCTTTTGTTTTTTTTAAACCTTGTTATTCTTTTCCTTTGGAATGAGGTTTTTGAATGCTAAGAATTATTCAAAGCTCATAAAATGCAGGGCTTGGAGCTACAATAACTAGTATTTCCAGGGCACGCGTCATCACTGAAGATGATAGTGGTGTGTGTGGGAGTGGGGGCACGTGTGTCATTGTGAAATACCAGGGAGTTTTACCAGATGGAGGAGGTCTGGAGCAAAGCTAAGCTGGTTATTTAAACATCTGCTAACACTGAAAACCTTCATTTTTTATTAAGTTGGTGCCTTAGGATCTGTACCCTGATGCAGTTCCTCTGAAATGTGAAGGTAGACTGTCTCTTCTCAGTGCTCTTTGTGCTTTCATAAGTGTGTGATCTTCACATGCTGCAGCAAGGGTGCTGCATCAGGTTTAAGAAAGAAACAGAGCCAAACCTCTTTTTTTCCCATCCCACCTTGACCTGGGATAATAGTCTTTTTACAGTATTTAGGAATTAAAGCTTACTCTCTGATAGTTGCTTTAGCATATTTTTGGAAGAGGGGGGATACATTAGGCAGCTTCTGTCAGTCTTCATGATGCAGGTTCTGTAATGTCAGGGTTACATTACGTAGGACATCTGCAGCCCAGGTGGCATGAGGGGGACATTTCTCATTGACATGTTTGTCCCTGGTGGGCACAGTAAATGAGATCAGCTGTGTCTCCTGCCCAGGACAAACAGCTGCAAGTCCAGGGCTCAGGATGGACGGGCCATAGTGACTGGTAGAAGAGCCCTGAAGAGTGGTGTGGTGAAAGCAGTACCCCCAGCCTGCACTCTTTGGGTTCAGCCTCGGGTTCTGAGGTAAGTCTCACAGCTCTTAAAAAAACCCAGCCAACTGAATTGGAAGGTTTCTCATCTCTATTTAGCCCAGCAGACACTTTGAAGCTTTTCCCCATCTTATTCTCTTAGTGTCTCTTTGATTTCACCTCAAGGTACAGATTCCTTCTCTTGCCTGAAATCCCTGTGCAAAACTTCTTGGTGTGATGGTTGCATTTCCACTGCATGTTTTGAGATTTCTCTTTTGTTCTCTCTACGTTATTTGTTCACATAAGTGTGGTCCTGCAGATGCTTACAAATTACTTTGTAGACTTCAGAAGCTGCTGTTTTGCTCATAGAACCTTCTGATACCTGTTTGTAACTCCCATCCGGATTGTATAAAGAACATTGAAGAGGGCTGCATCTGTTTATACAGCATCCAGCACTGAAAGGCTGATCTTGACCAGACCTTCTGCAGCTTCCTTAACAGTAGATTAAATGGAGTTCCAGGTTATGTTGAAGTTGCAGGTTTCTTTTGTTCCATGTAGGTTGTTCAGGGTCTGATTTAGAAATCACACACTTAAGTACGTAGATTTAAATGCTTACTGAGCCCTCCTCCCTTCTAACATAATCCCTTTCTTGTCTGCTGCTAGTACTTTTTTGTTAAAGTGAGCTGGGAAGTTACTTGCATTTGGAAGGGAATAAATAAACTAACATCAAGGAGTGGTTGCAAAATATTGCAGGCCCTTTGAATGTTGGGTGCCTGCTTATTTTGGAGTGTTTGCTGGGCTAAACGTAACATGAATTTGTCTGTGATGTGTCATAGACTTATCAAAGCCAAATTACTCATTAAAATAATGCTGAATGGGGAATATAATGCAGTAAACTAGCATATAAATAAAAGGTTAGCAGAAAGGTAACTTGATATATGAAACCATAAAAGAGATTTCAGAATTAATGAGGGAGACAATATTTCTTCTGTAGCGACTTTAAGTTTTGGTTCAAGCAGTGTAACAGCAACACGTTATTTATTTCTCGTCTTGCCTTATTCTTAGGCCCATGGGACCAGACAGGAAGGAATTAGAGAGCCCTATATTACAATTTAATTGCTTGAAGAAAAAATATTATTTTTTATTGTTAATCATTAGCTGCTTCTAGTTTTATTAAAGTCGTAATGTCTATGCTGTAGCACCAATGTTTGCAGCATGCAGTCAGGGCTAAGAAAATTGTTCAGTTGCTATTAAATCAGCTTTGTGGGGGGGAAAAAAAGAAAATATGGAGAACTGGAACTGGACCAGTGGCTGTTCAACTGTTAGACACATCTAAGAGCTGTTTGGTTCTTCCATTTACAGCAGAACTGTGAAGAAGTGGTCCTGATCTTTCACTGAAGAAGTGTTCACATATACACCCACAGTTTTCATTGAGTTGAGCTACTGGGAGCAGCTTGTGCTCATCATTTCTTGTTTTCTTGTCCTCATGTTGGATGGAAATTTCTGTAAAATGTACTAGGTTTGGTCAGTTAAATTGTTCTTTTTTTTATTTTAACCACAGGTTAAAATTATAACTTTATTTGACATCCTTGTTTAATGTACAACTTAGGTTTTTAGACAGGTTTGGGTTTGGGGTTTTTTTCAGGGACAGTGGACAATGAAAGTCTTCTGCTTTTGTAACTGTTGTTCATTTTTGTAGAATAAAAATTCACAGCTACACTGTGATGACTGTCCCCTACTGTGTTCTTGGCCTGTGGGAAAGGGGAGACAATATAACTTAGTTTAGTTCACCATGGAAAAAATATTTGGAGGAATGATCTCACACCTGCTTCAGGCTAAAAATGCTTCCTCCATGAACAGCCAGAATGGCTCAGCTGTTGAGCTGTGGTGATTTGACCACATGGACAGATGAGCAAAGCTGAGACATGACTGTAATGCACAAAGCAGATTGGCAATGGCAGCACAGCAGTTCAGTCCTGTGTGTATCCACATGGAAAGTTTGACAGATCAGCACAGGAATCCATTTTTGTAGGGACTCAGAGCATTTGCTGCCCTCTTAAGCAGGAGAGCACTTCTTTTTTTTCCCCAAGAATCTCTCAATCCTTGATCCTTTGCTGCAGCTCCCAAGAGCAGCTTGGTATGTGCAGGGAACTGGATCCTTCCACAGAGGTCTCCAGCTGGGAAGGGCCCATAGTATTTCACCGATTCCTCTTCAGGGTCAGCTCTGTCTCTGAGGTGGGCTTAGCTCTTCTGATGACTTCCCTACCTGCAGATAACACACTTGCAGGAGTATCTGCAGAAGTGTTCTGCCTTCCTGTAAATCAGAAAATGATGGTTGTCTTTCTTCCCTTTCACTGTTAAATTCACCTCCACTGAGTAGTATTTTTAACATCTGTGGTTAAACCACAAGGTGAAAGGAGTTGGCTACATTACTGAGATGATGGAGCTGTTGCTGTTCAGTGCTGGGGACTGCTGACATTACCTACAGCTGGCTTGGATTCCATTATAAAGCAAGGGAATCTTCCAATTCAAGAGGTTCTTGTATCTCCTCAAACATACATCATTCCCTTGTTGTTACAGAGAAAGACAACAAGACCATCTCAAGAGGTTGGAGTGCCCTGTAGGTCCCCAGGGCAGTAGGTCAGTTGTGATAAGCTGCTGTTACTGCCCAGGCAGTGACACAGGGCTGTAGTATGTGCTCTTTCCTAGAGTTGGGTTTTGTGGGCTTTGGCTCATGTTGGCAGCCTGTCGTATGTGTGCAGCTCTCCTGAAAGCCTTGGAAATTTGCACTAGGTATGTCTGTGTGTATAGACATGAATATATGGGACTCTCAGGTGTTTGCTTCTGAAAGAGCTGCTGTGGAAGCCTGTGAGCTGACTCTCCAGGCTGTTCAGGAAACATGATCTGTTTGATCTCATGAAGGACAGTTGAAATTTGAAATATGTTGTGGACATTGTGACTGACTCGACTGTAGATTTTTTCTAAGACAGAGTTGGCCTGTTGATACCAGGGCCAGCTCTGCTTTCCTGTGCTCTTGCAAACATTCAGCAGGGAAGGTGCACTACTTCTGATGAATACTTCCATTGTTTGCCATGGACTCTGGGCAGTAACTTTGGCCTTACTGGGAAAGATTCCCATTCTTTGATGCTCTGATTCTTCAGCCAACTTCGTTTGGTTTGATATAATTTTTAATCAAGCTTTCCTTTTAACTTGTAATGTTATAAGTCCCTAAATGTGTTACTATCCACCAAAGAGGGTTTCTTGGCAGGATTTCCAAACAAAAACAAAACAAAACCCCTCTATTCAGCCAAAATACTCTTTAACGGATGAAGCAACAATTACTTGTGGCTTTGTGAAAATAGAGTATATATTGTATATATTGCAAAGCAAGAGACCACGATGTGTGTAGTGATGATTTGAGGTATTGGGAAATTAAGTGATCCATCAGTATTGATGCTTGGTGCCAAGGATTTAGTTCAGTGCTCCAATTTGCTATGCTATTGAAAGTGGGAGTAGGCTTTCATGAGAGAGGGTCTAGTGGTTAATGCACTGAGCTGGGCCCTGGGAGGTCTGGCTTTAATTCCCAACTCCCTTCAGGCTTGCTCTACAACTACGAACACATTGCTTGAACTCTCTGTGCCTCAGTTCTCTTCTTTCCCTCCCTCACCCACTTCTTTTTGAAATTCCTTTGGGAGGAACTGTCTTTAAGTTTGTGTATGTTGTCTAAGCAAAGGGTACTGCATCTCAGTAGGGGCCTGTGGATACTTTGACTATAGGAAGATTTGTAAGTGTTCTGGCAAATACAGTAGTGTCATGTACACACACGTGTCAGGCAGGCTGAGTTATATGTGCAGTAACGGGGAAAATTAGCAAGGAGAAATGGCAACCGTTACAACGGCACATTTTCATTTGGACATCTTGATTATGTGAGTGTACAGAGCAGCTGCTCCCATCCCCATCCTGGGCCCTTCCAGAACCATTCCACTCTCACACGATTTGGGATGAAGATGACTTCCTTAAGAACAAAGTTATCCTTTCTTCTATACATTCTGAGGCATAACACAAGGACAGACAGCTGGAGAGGACTGTGAAGTTAGGGAGAGCAGTATTCTGAGCACAGTCCTGCAACCTGTCCTGGATGGATTTACTAAGTCTCCTGGCTTCCATTTCATCACCTGTAAGAGAGGAAGTTGTAGCTACTATGACTGATACTTCCCTAGCCTGTGCTGATTTATTGGTGTCTGTAGAGAACTTTGGAGATGGTGTTTGCCTTGACGTCTGACTTAATATTTGCTGTTGTGTTCAGTGTAAGTTGAGAGCTTGAATAATAAAGACCACTGGATGGGTCAGTACTGGAGGGCAGTTGCAGAAGTTACTCCAGCCCAAGGACAGCAGGCCAGGGCAAGGGTTCCTCAGCAAAGCTCAGAGCCTGGGAGGGAGCTCACAGGGGCCCTGTCTTGCTCTGCTTCTTGAAAGGTTTTGGTTTGGGGACATTGGTGTGAAGCAGAGCTGTATTGGCCTGACAGAAAGAGGACGAATCCTTTCCAGCCACCTTACATGCATTTAAAAGTAGAAAATGTTCTGTAATCCTGTAATAGTTGCTGCTGAGGGTGAGCCCTATAACATTACCCAGTATGAGAGCACCAGTTCTGCATCTATGCTAATTTTGGCTGATGGAATAGATAAGGAAACTGTTTGCAATGAGTATCTGATTCAACATTACAGCCTAATAAAGACAAATCTCCTCTCTGAACACAAGTGACACAACAGACAGATTAGCTAACTTCATTCAAGCCAAGGGATTAGCTTTTGGAATCAAACCATCATTTCGTCATCACTAAAATGGTGGCAAATAACTATTTCTTTGCAAGGCAGTATTTCACTCTCAGCCAGTGGGAAGGCAGAATTGAGTGTCATGTTTTGTTTTCATTAGCAGAATGTTTTGTCATTGGACCCAGGCCTAAACAAGGCAATGACAGGAGAGCTGTTTATGTACAAGGTTGGGAATGCATTGCTGGTCATATCCATACTCCATGCCTTGCAACTGCAGAGGAGTTTGGCAGTTCCTACAGATCTGGTTTTTACAGAAAGATTTGGCTGCTGGGGTCTGGACTGAGTGAATGTGCTTGGAAGAGAGCCATGTATGATCACACAGGCAGACACCTGTGGAGCTCAGGAGATCAGACTGCCTATGGTTACCTCCACCACAGGAGAGAGAGTTTTGCTTTGTTTTGTTTTGTTTTCAACAATGGGTAATAAGATCTCTTGTTGTGACTCCTGTTTCTGGAGATCTGAGTGACTAGCACAACAGTGACCATTCACGAAGATTGTGTGAAAGTATTTTAAAAATAACCCAGCAGTCTTAAACCAGACCTGTTGTGTAAACAAATCGTACCATGCTGGAATGAACTTTATTGACCTACTACATGGAGAACCTTTCTGCTCTAGTGATGGACTTTTACTATAGATTATCAGCTCAGCTCTTGTCTCTGGAGCATAAAGAAATCTCCTGGTTAGACTCACTAAATGTTTGGTCTCCCTCCTGCTTTTGATGGTAGAGTTAAATGAAGTTTTGCCCCACAGAAGGCAGGGAATAGCACAAAGAAGGAAAAGTATGGAAAGCGGAATTTTGTTGGACTTTCACTGCTTGATAATCACAGGAATTCCTAGCTATCATCTTCGTATTTTATTCAGATGTATAAGAAAGTAAATATACAAGCCTGATTAAAAAGGAATGGGACTTCAAGGTGCCCTAGGAGTGCTTTCAAAAGGGAGAGTCTGTGGCGATTATAGAAGCCCTACTTTTCTAGAAGGTTGTTGTATCAGCAGCCACAGTAATGAAAGCAACCTGCTACCTGTATTTAAAAATAATAACTTGCAAATAAATACTTTAAATTATTACTGACATACAGGAGATTTAAGGATGGGAATAGATGTTTTGCAAAGTTTTTTTTTTTTTCAGATTGAAACTCAGAATCTGCTTTTTATGTATGTATACATTTTTGCTGACAAATGTCTGTAAGATTTTAGAATAGAGTCAATTTACTTTTTTTTTCATCTCTATGGGAGTTATCTTGATTTCCAGCCAGCAGGATCTGTCTGGCCTACAGACTCTTTCTGATGGACAAGAGTGCTACTGTTTGCTTATAGCTGTTGAAAGAATTGTAGAATTGGAAAAAATACTCAGTGATAGAACTTTCATCTGCTCTTGTTTGACACTTCAGTTAATGAATGTCTCATGTCAGCCATCCAGAGGAGTAGTATTTGAAAATCTAACCCAAATGCTGTGTAATGTTTTTCACAATTAGGGGAAAAGCATTATCTCATTGAGGACTGAATCTTCATACCTTGGAGGCCAAGTGTGAGGGAGGACTGTAGCCACTTTGCTCATGTAAATACCCAATTAGACTCCTCCATCCCCAGGTATTGAGTTTTCATCTACATCTAACACATGGACAGGTGTGTGAATATAGTGACACATTTTATGCGTGGCCCCCGGTTTTGTCCTTTGAAAGCCCAGCTTTGAATCTGACCTTGTATGAGAGAGACTCAAAATGAAGCTGTTAAAATTGAAGATGCCTTTTAGGAGAGGAGTGGTTACAGAGGGGTCAGGTGTCACAAACCAGATGATACAAAATATTTCCATAGTGCTGTAGTCCTGTAAATCCAGCAGTATCCACACGGTTACACCAACTACAGACGTTTTTGGGGTGCTTGGAAGCACCTGATCTGTACCTTGGGTAATGCCTGATTTAAATACATTCCAAACTGCAGGTTATGGCACCATCTCAGTCTGCAGCTAGGGATGTATAGACTGGGGTTTTGGCAGGATTGTCAAACTTTTGTCTGCAATATATAATAAGTCTTTATAGTGTTTAAGACACATAAATCTGATTTCCCCCCAAACTGTCTGTAGTTCATTTCCTTCAGGGTTGGGGGAAGGGGGAAATCCAGGTAGATGGAAGGACAGTTTGAAGAAGAGAGATCCTGTGAAATCATTTCAGCATGAAATGTTGGATTTAAACAATGAAGTAGCTTCCTTTCCTATTCTATTTATCATTTTAATTGCTTAAAGCATATTTCTTAGAAATAGTCAAAATACAGACTCAGACATATTTATATTTTATGCATCCCTGCTGTTACGGTTTTTTGGATGTAAAATGGATCGACAAAACCCATGGAGATGTTTATACAGAAAACATAGTATAATGAAAGTCTTACTGTGAATTTTGTGTTGATAGCATTTGTAATAAATCAGGAGAGTCAATTACTTTACTCTGCTATATGCACAGTAACTACTGTCACATTGCATGAAAACATTACTTATCTACTCACTGTAAAGATGCCAGCTATCTCTGGATCAAACTGCTGAACTATGAAGTCAGACTTCTTATAAGGAAGGAAGACTTGCAAATCATAGAAATATATGTGCTGGTGATAAAGCCAAAGATTTTTGACAAACTAATTCATGAGGATTTTTCTTATTTGTTGTTTTCTGTACTGAAAGGGAGGAGGGAATGCACGTCAGTTCCTCGAGTTGTTAATGTTGAAGTAAATCCTAGGGGACACAGTGGGATCAAGCATTATATATCTTAAGCATTTACTATTTGGCAAACAGAGTCAAGGCATCAGCAGGATGTCCTACAGGGAGAGAAATCCTGGGTAGGTAGTGGACAGTCTTTTAGAAATAAGACTGGCTGGTCCTCAGGGTTTCCTCTGATGTCAGGCTGAGGAGGGAATGAGGGACTCAAGACCAATATTTTTAAACAAAAATACCTTGAAAGACATTCTGATCTCAGTTTCTGAATAGTTGTTGGGCTCTAAAAATAGTAATGCATGGCCTATAGACCAAGTTGAACATCTTAGTGCAAAATTTAGGCTGTTAATAACTGAAGGTTTTATAAGAATTTAAGCAATGTCCCTATCACAGTGTGTGTGAACTTTAAAGGCTTTAGCTCTAGAACCACCACAGCCACAAATAACTTGAGGTGCTGACTTTTTCTGTCCAATTATCCAGAGAATAAATAGAGGAAGGTGAAGAAAATACTTGAAGCCATTATTGAAAGAGGGAAGGCATGAGGAACTCAGGCTCTCTTCCTGTAAGGTCCTGGGATGAGGCAAGGCTCTCATGCCCCTAGTAGGTGCTCAGAGGAAAGGCAGCTTTTTTGTAAACAAGTAACTGTTTGGGCCTGGTGGTTGTTTTGAGTGTATGAGGCTTCTGGAAGAAGAGCAGCCTTGCCTTACAGATACATTTGTGGAATAGGTTATTTTTGAAAGCGAGAGGAAAAGATGAAGCGACTGCTCATGGGGCCACCTGAGCCTGTGAGGAGGCACATCAGCATTGCTTCCTGAGGACAGAAGGCTGTTTCCAAAATGTGAGTAAAAGAAATGATATGCAGGCCCCCAAAAGTTGTAGTCGCCCATATTTGCCCCCCATTTCTTGATATGAGTTCTTCCAAAACATCTATAAGCGGTAAGTTTTCGGTTCTATTCTCATTTTTAAAACCACACAGCACTGGAGAAATGAGTGTCTCATCCTGGATTGAAGCTTGATTTTTAATGTGATAGTGTTAAAACTTCTCTTGCTTACAGCACTGATGGCTGGTAACATCAAAATTATCCATTGTGCTGTTCTGGAGGCCAGGCTTGGCTGAGCCAGCTTAGGTACTGCTGAACTGACTACAAGGACCTTCCTGTGAGCTTACAGTTGGCTTGCGACAGAAGACTCTGAGTAATCAGGCAATTACAGCTGAAATCAGAATCAGCCACTTGAAGCCCTTTTTGTTTTTGCATTTCGGCTATGTTTGGAGTTGTTATGTCAGTTCAAAGATCCTGAATCATTTTCTAAGCCTCTGCATTCAAGTTGATTGAATACTGGATGCTATAAAAACATTACTTCAGCACAGATACACTTAGACAACTCCCTTCTAATTTTCAGTAACTGCATTCAGGCATTCCAGTAATCTTTGGTGAAAAGCCATTGGATACAAACAAGTTGTAACTTTTATCCCATTTGGATGAGTGAAGGAAATTAATGTCTTCGTGTAAGAAAGTGGCCTTCTCTCTATATAATATACCCAGGCCTTGCAGGGCTGTGTAAAGATTGCTTGTTTACCGTAGTTAGGACTCCCTTAATTCAGTACCAAAGGGGGTGTTAGTCTTTCCCTTCTGAACTGCTGTGCTGTTAATGCAGGATCTTTCACTGCACCCTTTACATCGTCCCAAGTTTCACATGTGTGATTCTTCTTGTAAGATAGAGGACACAGAGGTGAGGTGGTATAGGCAACATATCCTTGTTTATGTGCTGCAGATATTACCAGAAAAGTTAAACATTTTCCAGAATGCCTGTTTAGATAAAGGAGAATCCTCAGGAGTGAGTATTAATGACTTCTGGTTCTTCCTTCAGTGGTCAGGCTGATGCAAAGCTTGCCATTTTAACAGCACTGTTGCAGCATTATCCATACCATTGGATGTCCCTATCTGCACACAATATTCTAATTATTGATGTGATTTCATCACAAGTACAGAATGGATTGCAGGATCTGGTGAACTCTGTATGAATGCTCATGTTGTCATCCACATACTGCAGACATAAAACCACTAGCTGTCTTTTGGAGAAATCCATTGTTTCATCATGTATAATTGTACAGCACTTTCCAGAAATTTTCTCAGAAGCATCCCTTATGAGTTATAGAGCCATAATTTCCATTATCTCATGTTGAGTAACTGGATTTGTGAATTTGTCTTGAGTCATTTTCAGCTACTTTGAAATATGAGGATCAGATTCCGTTTGCAAACAAGACAGCTAAGATTGATTTCAACTTTATTCTTTGCTAAAGGGTATATTTTCAGTTTCTTTAGTTTAGTGGTCTTGAAGTGCAAGCCTTTGTCAGGCAAGATAATATCTTCCACTTAGTGTTTTCATAAGGATCTTCCTGTTTTCTTTTTTCTTTAGAGAGCATTGAAAATTTAGCATTTCACCCACATGTTTGTGGTCTTTTGAACAGTATCAGCTGCTTTGCAGTGATCTCAGATGGATTTTAAGATTGTTTTTTCTCCCAGCTGGAAAACATGGATGGCATAGCAGCTTCATCTGTGCAGTTAATCAAAAGTACAGTTCTTTGGTGCAAGCTGCGACCACCTTGCAAATCAGAGAGCCATTAAAAATCCTCAAATTAGGGATCTGAGCACACACTCACATAAAGGTGCTACATTTTTCTTGATGAGCTGTAGTTGGATTGTGCTGCACACATCAGATAGAGCTTTAACCAGCAAAAGTTAAATCACATATTGCTGAAAGTCTGGTGGGGTTTTTTTCCCCCTCTTTTTTCCCCAGCAACCAGAAAGCCTAGGTGCATTTCATTTTGGCACCTGGAAGTTACACCTTTAACTTCATGGATGTAGGGTTTCAAGCTGCAGAAAGTCACTAAAAAGTCATGGTCTCACTGTCGATTAGTTGTCCACTCCTCATGCAAAAATAATTCTTGAAACTTGGAGACAGGAGAAAGAGAAGAAGTGGTCAGAGCAGAGGTGGTCAGAGCAGAGGAAGTTGGCCAGTTTATTGTGCCTCCTGAGACAGTTGGTATCCTTGGGAACACAGAAATACACGCCATTTTTGAGAGAAACAAGACAGTAGTTTAGAAGAAATGGAAGAAATAGGCTCAAATGGGAAGGCCATGTTGGATTATTCTTCTAGCCAGGCAAAAAGAGGAATCTACACATAGTTGCAGAAAAGGACCATCCGTTCCCAAGGGTTTTTCATGGGCCCCTTGGCTAAGTGGGAGAAGCAGCAGCAGAGACCGCTGAAGATCTCTACATCTGAACAAAAGAAAACAGCAAACTACGTATTCAGGGGACTGATCTTATAACTGTAATTCATAGAGAAAATGGTTTATCAGCTTGTCTACTCAAGCTGTCTCTCCCCACTCCCCTTCCCCACTATTTCACACAGAAACAAGTGTCTACACCCATGGCAATCACAAGCCTCAAGTGAAGCTTGTCAGGACCTCTTGCAGCACTGCTCTCTCAAAGCAGATCCCGAGTCCAGCTGTAAGAAAAATGCTTAGGCATCTAACATGCCTTTTCGTGGAATTTAGGAGCTGATGCTAGAAGGCTTTGTTGGCTGACTGCTCAAGTGTTCAGAGCTTGGAATTAGAGAAAAGCCAGGAAGAAATGTGCTTTTGGAGTGCTTTCAATGCACTTTGACTCTCTTGAGGTGCATAGTATCAATAGTGCAAGCTGCAAAATTCTTGCTCAGAACTGACTGTTCTGTTGTAGAAACTTTTTCATGCCTTGAAATGTCACATGCTGATCCCAGATGTTAGAAATAATCAAAGCAATGTGACAACTAGAAAACTTAGTATCAAAAGGCAAAATCTGATCTGCATTTTAAGTATCTTTTGAAAATACAGATTCAGGGGGAAAAAGTTTTTTAAAAATTGAGATATCTTTTCAAAGGTATAATCAAGAACAAGTAAAAGTATAAAATTGTGAATAATTATAAGAGTAATAATTTTTAGCTGATACATGTGTCACGACTTCCATAAGACCCCTGATCCTACAGTGACTGATCATATGGAGACATTGTTGAAGTTCAAAATAGACCCTATTGATTACAAAAAGTAATATGTTTTTCCCAGCTGTACTTAATAGCATTATTTTCCAGCAGAAAATTTCAACTTGGCATTTTCTTTTTGCATTCCATCATTCCATGATAAAGAGGCTTCAGATCTATATTTGTGTTCCATCTATGTAACAGAGTGGTTTAGGCTTTTGTTTAAGAGGAGACTGTAAGGATGCTTGTATGGAAGTCCTGTTCTTTTTCGCTTCAAGATGTATGTTTCAGGAATATATCTTTAAGAAAAACTCTGGAGTCTGGGTTCAGAATTTTGTTTTTCTTACTGTACTAAAAGGCAAAGATAAGCCTTACCTAAAATTGTTCAGATGCTTTCAGGCTTCCAGAGAGTTGAGGTTATATCCCATATTGATTTGAGGCTGATGCAAACCAAATCTTCTTGTTAGTCCCCCACAACCCTGAGTGATTAGTAATGCTTTGCTTCAAGATAACGGCTTGGGATCGTGGAATTGTGGTTTAGAACTTCATGTTTCCATGGTGTGAGAGTCAGTCCATGACTGTGTGCCTGTTCTGCCTATGGTACAGCACAGAATGAGATGGGGTTTTGGAAACCCACAGCCTGATTTACAACCAACACAGCCATTTAGTGCCACAGTATTTCCCCCAGATTTGCAAGGTGAACTCAAGGATGTCTCTGGCAGTAAACATGACTGCCACTCAAAATTGCTTTTAATAATAATAATTTGAAAATAAATTGTCAGGGGGGATTTTTCCTGATTTCTGTGTAACAAGGCATAAGACTTGACTCGTTTGGAGGCAATGCCTAGCTATGTAGCAAGAGATGATAGGCATGGATTTACTTAGGGAGGGAAGACAATAGAAAGTCTGGCTCTTAGCACCGTGAGGTGACGTGGTTGTGTCTGTCCCACAGACACAGCTAGATCAGCCCTTGTTAGATCAAAGTGAGTGCTCAGCCTATTGAAGGGCAGAGAGGTTGTGAAGTACTCACCTTTACTACTATTTAGGAACAACTTCTGCTGGGGAAGATTTGGATACATTTTATTCTGATTTGAGGCAGAGTTGTACAGATAGCATCTCAGGGATCCTTCTAATCTCTCTTCAACAAGACAGATAAATTTACTTGGTGCACTCTGACATATAAACCCTCATATTGGATTAAAGTCCAGTATTCTCTGTCTTACTGGAGCTGGGAGCAAATGCTGGAGGAAGAGCAGAAGGAGGCAAGCATGTACTCAAACTTCCTGCTACTAATAGTGTGCAGGTTGGGGGCTTCTTGAATTAGTACTCATGTTTTATAGACCTTGGCCTATCTTGCTATCACAGTTTTTTCTAATCACTTTTTTGAACACATGCATTCACAGTATTCACAATATCCTCTGATGGTATTTCATAACCTAATTGTATTCTAGTTAAAAGCTGGCCCATTCTGAATATGCAGAAACTGCCACGTGATGTTTGCCTTTGTCACCTCCTCTGGGTTGCACCTCACAGGAGTGTGAGTGGCGTGGTCCACAGTCCATGTGCTGCTCAGTAGTAGTTTACTGCTTGGGTTCCACAACATTAAACGACATGTTAGGGAAGGAAATTTGTCATTTCTTGTCCTTAAGGAAACTTGTCACAGGATTGAACTCAGCTTGCTGGTATAAAACTCAAACTTGAGTTTTACAGCATGACCTTTACGGTAGAATGAGATAATTTTAAGAGGCCATCGTGCCCCAGGGAAGCCAGAATGGAAGGGAAATGGGGGGGAATCATTAAAAACGTGAGTATTAAATTGTTTTTGCACTGTGTTAGGTTCAGATATTTGTCCTAACATCTGGTTTCTCTACCACTTTCATCTTAAATCTAAGCTGGATTTTCTTAGTAAACAAGCAGCAAATTCATCACTGCGAGCTTTCCAAAAAGCTTTACAAGTTATTTTAAAGATCTTTTTGGATCTTTTATTTTTATTGCACAATAAGCTTCCATTCATGACTAAAGATGCCTGCTTGACGTGTCAACAACCATTTTTCGTTCCTGCATTTCAGCCATATTCTGTGAAATTGGACCAAAAGATCTATTAAATTAGATACGCCAATAGGAATTGATTTTGAAATGGAGAAAAAAAAATTATTATTCCTTCTGATATTCATACAGCTGTGAATACATCTTGATTCAATTTGTACCAAGCAGTGGGAAAACACTGTTTGAACAGTTTGAAAGCATTTAATAGTCCTGTGATGCACAGTTGATTTACAGCTGAGCTGTACTGGATTTCAGTGCCATGTGTCTGAAAGTTTGAAGGTATGATATGGAAAATTATTACCTTCCCTGTTATTCTGAGTAATTGCTCTCTAATGGACTCTTCCAGCTTTGAGACTGTTTTATTGCTTAAGGTAACTGTTAGCTGATGCCAGTTAATACAGCTGTGATTATCCACCAGCTCCTGGGAGGATATTGTCTGTTCCCTAGGTGACAGGAGCCCTCTGTGCTCTACCCCTCTTAGCTCTGCAGTTGCTTTCTTAAAACAATTATAAAACAACTCAGAAAATCAAAAAGAAAAGCCCTTTCCCTGCAGGAGTGATAATTTAGGATAGCAGAAACAGAGGCCTTGCCAAAGTGCTTTGGACCATTGGTCCATCTAGTTGAGAGTCCTGTCTCAGGCAGTGTTGATCCTGGATGCTTCAGAGGAGGTACTGCAGTACTGTGGTTATGGGGTGGTTTCCTTCTACTGAAGTTTTGTTGACCATCCTCTTCCTATGCTACAAGGTGTTGAGAATTAATTATTCCCTGGTTAGCTTTATACCATTCATAATGTGGCTTGGTCACCTCTTTGTCTCTGGTTTTGAGGTAAAGTTCCAGATCTCTGTGGGATCTCTTAATCTGAAGTACATTCTCTGCCTTTGCTCATCTCTACCACCTATGTCTGATATCCCCTCATTTGTACAGTGTCCCTTTTGGCTGGGGTGTTAACTGTAATATTGATAAAAGGTAGCCATTGATATATTAAACAGTTTTTTGCTGTTTTCATTTGTTCACTGCCCTTGAGTGCTCTTCCACTGAGTTTGTAGCATGGGGGTGTGCCATCTGAGGTTTCTTGCATTTACCAATAAGATTGATTTTAGGCACTTGACAAAGGAATGGTTTGGGGGGTCACAGATTTTTCCTGACTGGAAGTGGAGCCCGGTCATCAGCCACAGATGGTAGAAAATTGTGGGTGCAGCTCGTGGCAGTGGCAAAGTACATGGGAAAATTGGGCCTTGGATGAGCAAGTACTCATCTGAATAGGTACTTCACTCAGTTAAGGATGCTTTTGTGTACTTATTCCATTCATACCTCATCCACCCCAATCCTTGTAGTTTCTTTTGGTCTGAGTGAGGAACCAGATTGTTTCATGTTGAAACTGCATGGGAAGAGAGGAAATATTTTAAATAATTGAGACATAAGGTAGCTACAGCTAAGCTGTGAATTACTGAATATGGTGTCAAGTGCTGAAAGAAGTAGAATAGACTGAGACTTCTAAAATCATACAAAAACATCTGGAAGAGGAGCTTGATTTCTTTGTAAGGTGCTGAGCAGCTGTGAAGGGCAGGTGGCAGCAGAAATTTGTGGACATCAGTAGCAAGATGTGCTCTGAAAATAGTGTCATTATCCCTATCTCTTGGAATTTAATGGGTTTGAGCTTGGCAAAAAGGAATTCAAAGTGGCTTAACAATTGCCTCTGAAGACTGGTGACCAGTGGTTTATCAGCAGAGGAGTTCAACTCTGCTCTATGTTACCCAGCAGTTCTCCTCAAGCTGATGCAGAGATCTCCAGAGGCTTGGTGTGTATCTTACTCTCTTTTCATTTGTAAGCTCTTCATGGTAGGACATACTCCATCCTTACCTGAACCACCCCAGCATTTCTTTGTCAAGCTGCTCTTTGGCTGCTCTTTGTTGTTCAGATATGACTGGACTTTGCTTTGGAAAGAGGTAAGTTTCTTAGGAGATTAGCCCAATGAAAAAGGGTGATCTTCCAGTTATTAATGAGCTGTAAGCTCTATTTGCTTATGAGACGATCACCTTCTCTCCAAAAGCCTTTTCTGATTAACTTGAACCAACAGAATAGTTACCCGAGTGTCTGATCTTAGCATACATTCTTACTTGCCTTTTTTTCTTTAGGTCTGTTTAGTATAAAAGCAGTTTGACCCAAACTCCTCGTGTAGATCACGCTGTGCAGGGTGCTGTCCGAGGATTTCCCCTCTGGTTTAGTAAAGCTGCAGTTGCTGGTAAGGCAGAGCAGTTACCAGTTTGGACTGGGGTGCTGAGATGGGGCTGAGCAGGCTGCTGCAGTGTGGGTAGATGTGGTTGCTTGGCTCTGCTCTAACCCTGCTGTGCAGGAGGGATTGTCACTTCTCAGCACCATGGAGGGAGACCTCAGATTAAAAGCCAAGGAGTGGCAGTATTGGCATCTCTGTGTTGAAGAACTGGGATTAGTTCATTAGTTAGTTAATTATTTGAAACACTAATGGGCTGCTCTGTGTCAATATTTGTGGGCCTGTAAGGTCCCTCTCCGTACTGAGCAGGAAATTCAAATGAAAATCCAAGCAAGCTTGTTTCACTGTACTTGTGCTGTGATGAAGCTGTAGCTTCCTACACACATTAAAGGGGTTGAGATGTAATGCTCTAACGTACAGCAGTGTCCACTCACCAAAGTGTTTCCCATCATGGATGGTGAGAAAAGAGGGAAAGTGGGCAGCTCTTTCCTCAGTTTCAGAAGCAGAGCCTTTGGCAGTGGTGGTGGTGGTGAAGTCCCATTCCTGTGACAGCACAGATACTTTACTTCTCAGGCTTCTCCAGATCAGGCTTTTAGCCCCACTTTTTCCGTGTTCCTTTCTGGGACATTTTGCCCAGGTGGAAAGAGTGTAGGCATGTCAGAGGCTTTCTAAAATGCTGTTGGCTATTTAAGTGTCCAGGCATGCTCAGAGAAGTAGTAACAGGGCATGTGGTCAGTTTGTAACACTCTGGGCATATCAGACTCTCTGTGTGTGAGTTTGTGTTCACACAACAAGGCTGCGTTCTTGCACCAACCCTATTCACAGTCTTCTTCAGCATGATGCTCCAAAGGGCCACGGCAGACCTCAACGATGAAGATGGCATCTACATTCGATACCGTACTGATGAAAGCCTATTCAATCTAAGGCGACTGAAGGCCCACACTAAGACCTTAAACCATCTTGTCCGGGAGCTGCTCTATGCTGATGCCACCGCCCTCATCGCCCACACAGAAGCAGCTCTGCAGCGTTTAACATCCTGCTTTGCAGAGGCTGCTGAGCTCTTTGGGCTGGAAGTCAGCTTGAAGAAGACAGAAGTTTTCTATCGGCCTGCACCTCAGGAAGTCTTCCATCATCCCCATATCGCCATTGGCGAATCAGAACTCAAATCAGTCCAGCAGTTTAATTACCTAGGTAGCCTCATCTCCTTGGACAGTAAGATTGACGGAGAGATAGACAACAGGTTAGCAAAGGCATACTCCATAAAAGAGTTTGGTGAAATAAACACCTGAAGAAAAGCACAAAGATCAGTGTTTACAGAGCCATTGTGCTGTCCACTCTTTTATATGGATCTGAATCTTGGGTCACCTACTGCCACCACCTGCAACTCCTAGAATGCTTCCATCAACGCTGCCTCTGTACAATCCTAAACATTCACTGGTCAGATTATGTGACTAATACGTCTGTTCTAGAACAGGCAGCAATCACAAGTATTGAGGCCATGTTGCTGAGAATTCAGGGCAGGACACGTCTCCAGGATGAAGGACCATCGCCTCCCTAAGATCTTGCTTTAGGTGAACTTGCCACTGGCTGCCGCAAGAGAGGCAGTCTGTCTGCATCAAGGGAATTCAGTGCCCTTCCTGAGGGGAGATACAAGTGGTGTGCAGGTTGGGAAGCAAAGAAATTCGACTGCAGGGAGGGAGCTGCATCATGCTACAGGACAAAAAAACCAGAAAATGATGTTTTGAAACAGGGTGATGCACATCTATAGACTAATGCTGAGAATAGAGAGTAGTTTAGGGGGAGGGCAGAGCTGTCACTGAATGATCCAAGCCATAGGAGACCTGTCTAGTTAACAGAGCAGTAAATCTGAGCTTTCCTGTGTATATTTATTTTCACGTCACAATCTGTTTAAGAAAGAAAAGCACATTCTAATTGCACTCTAAACAAGGATTTCTCCTTCAGCGTTTTACAGCTGTTTCTCGTATGCATTGCCAAGCTGATCTTGGTGAGATGTTCTAGCAGAGCATGGACATGAGCCCAGTGGGAGGATATTTCTTCTGCTGCATTTTCATTCACCATTTCAAGGGGCAGTTGAGAGACTGTTTTGCTCCTTCATAAAGGTTTATAATTCACGAAGCCCATTACCGTGTACAGAGCTGCACATCTGGCACAAAGCACTCTGGTGGCCCAAAGAATGTGCTCAGCAAGAAATCAGATGCTTTTGTAGTAAATGCTGCGGTCTGACTGGAATTAACTTCATTTAAGACTAAAGAGCAAAGATAATAGATAAGATAATGGCTGCTGGAAAGGTGATACCGGCAGCTGAGTTGAGTTTCAGTACCTGTGACAACTCAGAGCAGCACGAAATGCTTTGGTCTGTAACGCATCCAGTTATCAGATACAAGTAGAGCAGCAACCTAATGATTTGATCCTGACAGTTCGGATAGCGAGGACAGTGTGAGCAGCAGCAGCAGGGACGCTCATTCCCCGTGGCAGAATTTACTAAGAAAACCCCCTTTCTGTGCCTCCCCTGTCGGTGGTTGTGGGATGCGGGGCCAGCCCGGTGACCACGGCACGGCGCTACACCACCCGCCTCTTCCCGGCTTGTCTAAAGCAGCCTCAGCAGTGAGAAATGACACTTAGAAACCGAAATGCGCCGAACTTACACTCTTTGCCTTCATTCACGCACTTATGTGAAAGGCCAGCTTCTTGGAAAGCAAGTCTTTCACGTGTAGATGCCTGTTACAAAATGCACGTTTGAAAACTGTAGCCTGTTATTTATTAATTTAAAGCAAACAAACCAGTGATTCTGGAGATAAAAATATTCCAGTTGAATAATCAGATGTACCATAAAGTCCCTCTGGACTAAGACATCTTACTAGTGGCATCTCAGCTAAATTTAGACTTTCAAATTAAAACCATTTCTGCTGAGAGGCCAAATCTGTGGGGATGTTCTTGAGTTAGTGGAAAGACAAAGATACTTCCCAAAGGTTGATTCAGCCACCTAAGATCTGAAGTTGTGTGTGTCTCTCCCGAGTCTTGAAAAAGGCTCTGATGCTCTCAAATTAGACAGAACGAGTGCAGGGCTGAATTTAAGTGTAAAGTTTTGTGTAGGCTGTGGTGAATTGAGGCGCAGATTTTGATAAACTTTCAAAAGAGGGTGGAGTCAGCGTGGTACTCTTTGGCACAAAAGGCCAGATGAGGAACCTCGATAAAGGCTGACAGTAAGTCACATCAATCAAAACTGCTTCAAAAATTATTTTTCTCCAGTGGAACAGTACAAATCCTGCTGACTTTCGGTGGACCTTATATTCCAATTTACTCTGTGATGCACTGCCCACAGTACACCACAGTTCCTGTACTTGTGTTTTGTGAAATGTCCTCTTGATCTGTCTGTTACTGAGGTCTGGGAGAGCCCTGCTGACTTGGTAAGAGTCTGTACAAGGCAGGTGAATGACAGCTCAGAGGATGCTACATTTATCTTGGGAAGTGGCATCATTTGGAGATTCCCAGACTAGATGCAGTGCTGACTATATTTCAGTTTTCAGATCATAACAGACTTACATGTCTGAAGTACTGCATGGAACGTTAGGAAGAACAGGAATTCTTATCAGAACAGTCTAACAGGACATCCCCAATTGAAGCTTTGGTGCATTCATTAATAGATAAATTAAAACAAAAATTACTCAATTATTTTAACGAGTTTTCATCTAAACCATGTCAGGGACATCATCCTCTGCCAGTTCCGTTGGAGGATTTGTAAGAATCAGGCCCAGAGAAGACCCAGAGAACAAAATATATTTGAGTGGAGTCAGTCACAATCCCAGTTCATGAATGCAAAAAAGCATCCCATTTGCTAAACAAAATATTTTCCTGCTTTGCTTATTTTCAGGTTCCCATGCCAGTTATCTTATGTTACCTATTAAAATTTTAGATATAAAAATCTCCCTTAATTCACTCTCGTAGTATGAACTGTATTTTTTCTATTTATTCAGTTAGAACAGAATCTGACTGCTTCGTTGTTTAGCAGTTAAGTGTTCTCAACTTCAGCCTAGTAAGTACTCATTTAGCTTTATTTAAATATTATCACTTTTTTCCTCCTCTGAAAAAATGGAGAAGAAAGAAGTTCTTTTGAAATTTTGACTCGCACCCAAGGATTTTGTAAAACTGAAATGTGCGATTAAAATAAAACCAATTCTTCGTATCTGAAATTGTGGGGGAAAAGGCAGAACTGATTCTTGATGCCTTTCTTGTGCAACCCAGCATTCCTTCAGACTAGAAAGATTCCAGTATTAGTGGAAAGCGTTTTTGTAAGACATCTCAGCCCATGCCAGCACGGCATGTAATGCACACCAAGCAGGCTAACTCATGAAGAAAAACATGTTTACAGAAACTGAAATGACTTCTTTGTTGTTTACTTGTGAAAAGGAGAATGGCGTCAGGAGTACTTCTAGAGAATCTTGCTTTTGAATTGCGACTGAACCAGCACTGCAGTGTGACTGGGCAGGATTTCCATGACCTTGAGACCGTTCCAGGAGCTGCTGAGCAAATGCCCCATCAAAGAGTTGATCTGTGGCACAGAGGGAGGCATTGTCATTAAATACAGGGCTGTAGGCTGGACTTAGCGCTGCCCAGTCACCCCAGGGAAAGTGACTCAGTGCTGAGCGACAGCAAACCCTGCTCGGAACATCACCCACCTCGGCAGCACTTCCACTCTCATCTTCTCATGCTGATGGATCAAGCTCACCTAACTAGTTCAGTGCTTCAGCACGTGCCCTGGATTGAAATCACCAGCAATGTGTGAAGGTTTACATGCAGCTGTGCTGCTTGTGCTGTGCTGACCCTCTTATACTACATTGTAGAAATCTTGCTCCCAGTTACAGGATTTTGGAATTCCTTTGGTTATTTCCTGTTCACTTTTATCTGCTCCCCTCCAGGGATCTGTAATTGCTTCTGAATTTTTCTACCTCTGATAGATATGCATCATCAGTACTTGTTAAAGGTGGGGTTTCTTTTGTTTCTTTTGCTTTGTTTTGTTTTCCCTAAAGAGTAATTTGTAATTCATGCACTGGAATTGTCTTTTGGCTTCAGGCTTGAGATCCTGGAGATCCTACCCACAGTGGGCACAGGCACTGTTCTGTCTCTGCTCACCTGGGCATGGAAGGTGTTTGAGTATTACCTATGCAGTCAATCAGAATTACATATTTGTACCTTTCTTTTCCAGTAATAGCTGAGTGTTTTTGCCAGTGTTAACGAAGATCTATGAGTATGCTGACAGTACAGGAGGCAGCTCAAGACAAGAAAAGGGAAAAAATTGACAAAATTAAAAATACTGATTGTAAAGAAGATTTACCTTCACCTTTCCTGGTAGAAGAGTTGCCCAACAGGGCTTCCAGCTAGGTGCTGGAGGAGAAGTTGTCACCATGAACAACATTAGTGGAAAGTATTTGTGTTTTGACTGTCCAGCCAGCACAGCTCTGAGTGAGTAATTTGTGCGAAGAGCAAGGCACAAGTATGTACCTTTTTCTTTTTTTTTTCTTCCTACAAAGAGTAGGGAATGGGGAGAGGGGTGATTCACTCACGAGTTAGACATCACTTACTGTAAGTGTGTTTCCCTTAAAGAGCTTACTCGGGCAATTCTGCAAACACTGCTCTTGTAGGGCTTGTCATATGATTTTTGCTCCTCATCCTTTCATCTTCTTTCTGCTCCTGGGTGATACTCCTTGTCTTTGCTCCTCTAGATTTTCACCCATTTTAAGAATAGCATTCTCTGCTTTTTACAGGATCTTGTGTTACAGGCTCTCCTGGTTCATTTTAAACTTTACATTATCCTTGTGGCATGAAGTTACCACTGTTTGCAAGTGGGGAAACAGGCAAAGGAATCCACAGACCTCTTGGCCCTCCTTGATGTGCCTTATGTACAGAGTTGTTGTATGATATACCCTCTCCTAACTTCTGTCAGAGAAGAGTTGTTTGGCTAAATGCTCTTTCTCCTGCCACTGTGGGGTTTCTCTGTACTGCAGATTTACTAGTGATTTCTCCATATGGCCAAGGAATGTATTTTCTGGAGAAACTTCTGTGTAGCCGAATAGATCCCCCTCATCAGGCTGTATTTTCCTGCTTTCTGTCCTTAATTTCATCCCGTGCATTTACCTGTGCTTCCCTTCTTAAACAACAAATTGCAGTGTGTTCTGCAGGATCATTGCTGTCTACTTGCCTTCCTCCTTCCAACCACCATTCTAGAATGCATCTCCCATTCTTTCTCCCCAGATTAATGAAACTTTGCTTTTCCAGACCGAATGTCAGTTTTTTACTTTCCAGGCCTTTCCTTCCCTTACTTTTTCTCTGACTAGCTGGAGCGATCTCTTTCTTCTCTTGGTGTCTGCTCTGAAGGCAGGAGCTGTTCTGGTGCTTTTTCTGCTTCAGCAGTGGAAGGTGAGTGACTGGACAAACATTGCCACATAACTTGTCTTGTGCTGCCCTCAGCATGGCCAGGAGACAGGGAGACTGGGACAAAGAAATAGCAGGGATAAGATAACTGAGTTCATGGGGGAATGTGGGGATGACTCACATGGGATCAGAAGTGTGACACAAATTGGTGTTGCAGCAGTAGCAACTGCTTCATCCTCAAAAGCTGATGGCTCTGTGGGAAGCAGATTGCAAATGACTCACTTGCCTTTGCTGACTCCTGCACAAGTTTGAATGAAGCCCAGGCTGACCTCAGAGGTCTGCAGTGAGTTCATCCTATTGATGCACACAGCTGGGAGATGTCTGAATCCTGTCTCTGGGTGCAGTGCTGGCAGGAGTTAGGATTGCTACCCTGTGCTCAGAGCAGAGCATGGGAGATGGCTCACTGTGAAATGGTGCTTCAGAGGAAGGCAAGGCACACACTCCACTCCTTTTCCTTTCCTCTCCTGCACCCTATTTCACCTCTCTTTCTGTTTCATCAGTGTGTACAAAATCAGTGGGTGTAGGTCCCGTTTCTGGCACAGAGGAGCCTGGACTTCTGTGACTGCTATTGGACGCAGCTGCTAATGTGTTGCATCCCTAGTGTGGCTCTTTCCCTTATTCCTCAACCTTTTACTGAGGGCATCACTGTGAAAAGTAGCGTGAAATGGATGTTGAATCAAAACATATAAAAAAATGAACAAATAGGGTGGTGTCGGGCCAGTTAGTGGGACTTAATATTTGGCAATACCATGGTCTGATGAAGTACTGAAGAAGAGGCATGCAGTTAGTTTAGCGTGGTTGTAAGGAAAGTGCATCTTGTCCAAGAAATCTGACGTCAGATTTCCTTGAGGTTATGAGGTTAATGGATTGAGGTTTTCTTAAAAAAACCTCAAACAATCAAAAACCATAAAACCCCCAGCACACATTATGTGATATTGCTGAAACATTTGCTAAAGAGATAAAATGCTGGCTCAGAGTAGTGACAGTAGCAAGAAGAAAGTAGGTGGATCCAGTGGGTTTGCATATGGAGTGGTTAGGCCTTTTAATACTTGAGGCTGGAGCTTTTAAACCATTGCTGACAGAACTTTCTGCATGATGTGAAGGTGGATCCAGTGCCAAGTAATGACAAGAGCAGAGCAGTGCAATAGGTACCTTGTCAGTCACTCATCAAGTTGGAACCCACTGAGAGAAAATGGTTTTAGCACAGCCTGGCATTGGGTGCCACAGCCGGTGGGGCAGACAGGCAGCATCTTCAGGAGGAGGGACACCTTGTCCTGGAAAGCCTGAACTCTCTAGGTGGTTTTGCAGTTGTGGGGAGCAGTGGCATTACATGCAGTGAGGTGTTGCAGATGTTATGCTCCTCCCAGTAGAAAATTACAAGTTGGAGAAAGTGCATTAAAGAGGAAGAAACCTTCCTGGACCTGAGTGCTTTACCTTCCAGCTTATCAGAATAGTGACTCAATGACAATAAAACTACATGAAAGGATTCTTAATGCAGCAGAGAAAAACATCCCCCCAGGAAAAACTGGGGGCTGGAAACTGAGATCAGACAAATAAAATGAAAAAAGTAATAAATTCTTAATAAAAGATGTAAAGAATCCCTGGAACCAAGTGAAGGCTCTTGGCCTCCTGAAATCAAGACTAGATGCCTTTTTGGCAGTTGTGTTCAGCTAAAGCACGAGTTCACAGGATCAGAGGTAACTGAGAGAAATTCAGGGTCAGACAGTGGGATTCAGCAGGTCCAGCAGTCTTTTAGAAAACAAAAGTCTTGAAAAATTGTATCACCTAAAACACAGGGTCAGGCACAGAGCCAGTTTTCTCTCGTGGATGGTAAAGGCAGATGTTAATCATATCACATTCCTGCTAACCTTCACCAGATTTTCTTTGTCATCCTTAAAAGGGTCTGATTTAGCTCAGTGGGAGGGTTTTCATTGGCTTCACTGAGAAAGGGTGGGTCAAAATAACATTACTTTTAGTCCCAGATAGCACTCTGGTTCGATGGTGTTCACTTCAGATATCAAGTGTGAGGGGTTCACTAACATGTTCTTATACAGGCAGCCCTTTTGCAGGATGTATTAAATCACTGGAATGTAGTTATTTGACTGATTATCTTTGCAAGAGCTAACACAGAAATTAGAATTTGGATATTGCATTTTCCAGTGTCATTTGGTAACAATTGCAATAAATTTGATGTATTCCTACCCATCCAAATTCACTGAAAGATCAGAATCAGAGTTGTTTATATTTGCATGATTCAGTTGTAATTGCTTTCGTGTCTTCACTGCTCTTTCCATGGAGTTCTCCTTGGGTTTTTGAGTTTGAAGAATTATTTTGAAAAGCGGAGTTCAGGGAGAAGGGGGAGGATAGAGGCAGAGAGGGAGAAAGCTTGTCTGCAAGGCAGATTGTTTTCCAGGCTCTCACAACTTTATTAAAAAGTACCTGGAGACAAGTTAAAAAAGAGGTGTTCCTGGTCCCAGCACAGAACTCACTCTTGGTTATAAAACCAGTGTAGCTGGTGGTGCCTAACAACAGACTTGGGCAGCTCTTGCTCGAGCATTTCACCACGTTATTGTGGAACAGATTATCTGTGCTGTCTCCTTATGCCAATTCTTGATCAGTGTCCCAACTGCTGCTTTTACTACCTGTGTGCCAGTGACTGTGAGAAGAGATGGTATTTAATTTGAGAATAGGTTGTGTTTGTTTTGCGTGCTGTTAGACAAGTAGTCTCTGCCGGTCTCAGCAAGACTCTCTGTCTTCTGTTGGATGCGCGTGCAAAATTCCCATGAAAGCTGATGGATACGCAGTGGAAGAGGCCAGGGAGAGCTTTGTGGGTCGGTGCAGTGGGCGAAGGGGCTGCCAAGTTTCTGTCTGTTGCTGTGTGCACAACACACGCTGCAGCCAGGACACAGACAGAGCTGCCATGAGGGCCAGCGGGAAGTCTCAGCTGCCCTATCCTGTCTGAGCGGGAGGCGCGTATTGGGAATTGAGGGGAAGGAACTGTGCTCCTCTGGGTGGGGAGAAAATAGCAGGAGTAGGGTCAGTGAGAGGAGTGGTACCTAATGGGGACAGTACACCTGAGCCTCACAGCCTACTGCTGCCTTGGAAAGGATCTGGTGGCATGTGCTGGTGGCTGGAGTGCTCTGTGAGAAGAGATGCAGTGTAGTGCCCACATGGCTTGTTAGAGCTCTGTGAGAGAGGGAGTCATTTACTGTTGGTTTCTCTTTATACTCCTGTTCCCCAAGGAGCCACCACATTCACCCCAGACTTGGACTTTGTCTGCCTCAGTACTCTGAACTGAGAGGTGCCAGCAGGCTGATGGGAAGGAAGGGGGTTAGGCATGAGAATAGAGAAGGAAGAGAGAGAAGCTATCACTGTAAGAGAATACCAGGAAAGTTGTTTCGGACTCCGTGGGCTGAGGGAAGCACAACAGGGCTGGCTGGATCATTTTCGGTGAATTATTGCATTAGTCACTTAGCCCTCTATGTGTGTCTGAACTACCTGGGACTAGAATTTGTCCAGAATTTCCCATACATCCTATGAAATCATATTTAATGTACAGGATTTACTCCCCACACCCTCTCTTCAGCAAGGTCTTCCCATATTTCCTGTGTTGGAAAGCTGCTTGATAAAATTTCTGTCTCTTGTTGGCTATCCAGAGTGCCTACAACTGGAGGCAAGCAGTTCACTTCAGTATTGACCCAAACCATAATAATCCTGAAATTTTGCTAGAACTAAACAAAACCAAGTGGTAGCAGAAAGATAGTGTTGTGTGAATGTTGCCCTTCAGAATTCTGTGGTCACCTGCATTTGAAGCAAAGCAAAAGGAAAGAAGGCGGCTATTTCGTTCCCTGTGATGCAGGTTTTGGGATGTGTCTGATATCAGACTCTGCCTTTCTGTCCTTGGGTTGTCACTTGAGTTTTACTGCAGACACAGAGAGAAGTATAAATTCCTGCTGTTTAGTGAATCAGGATTTAGCGTAGTCCAGTCACTAACATGTAGTTGGTCCCTTTGGCGCGGAAACTGCTTCATCTTCCTCCTCATCTGAGTTTGAAGCATCACTGTAGTTTGTCCAAGCTCCATCTGCATGGTGCCATGCATGTTGCACCTTTTTTTTTTTTTCTGAAGCACACAAAAAGATCAAGTTAACTGTTAAATCACAGAGAAGACCAACAACTTGTGTTGTTGAAAAAATTAAATTATAATAGTGTAAATAGTATTTTTCTAATCTAGTTTTTTGATAAAATGACAGAAATTTCAAGTCAGTCCTGGTAATTATACTAAACAAATCAGTGCACAGTGGGATCCAGTGCAAAATTAAATGAGCTACAGTCTTATGGACAACCTAGAAATGCATTCCTCAATGTCAGAGCCATCCACTGGTTCCTCCAACCTATTTTTCAACCACATAAGATTTAATTGTTGCAAATGGAATACTTGTTCTACAGAAGTCCAATAAATCTGCAGTCTGTCTTCCCAGTAATCAATCACAGATTGTGAATTGCATGAGGAAAAATCTATAAGATATGTTCTTCATGTCTAGTACGTTGGGTTATTTTCATGTCTTGTGGTTTGAATTTGGCCACTGTCATTTTAGAGGAATTTCCTGCCATCTGCGTTCAATTGAATTTTCTCACAGATTTGGGCTTGCTTGTAAATACTGGGATCTGGCAAAAGGAGTATCTTTGTTCTTCAGGGGCATATTCAAAAACCGTTAACATGGTGTTGGCAATGTGCTGGGTTAGGGAAGATCCAGGAGATAAAAAAGGTATAAATTCCTCCCTCCCCTAACAGCTGATGATTTATCTGGGTAGGAAAAAGAGCAACGAGTGCATACGTTTGTGGCAGAGTTTTATCTTGAGCTATCAGGGTATTTAATATTTTGCTTGTTATTAGGGTGTTGTTCTTACTGTCTGCTTGTGACCACGTACACAGGCAGTAAGCTGAGTAGCTGAAATATTACAGCAAATTCCTAGGGTGTTTCATTGCACAGTCCCAAACAGATTGGGAGTCAATTTAGCACCAGCTCCAATTTTGGCTGCTGGTTTTGCATTGCGAGTCAATACCCAAACAGTGACATTAGCATATGTAGATTCTTAGAAATCACATGTACCTCGGGGCAAAGGGGCTGCTCCATCCTCACTTTAACATATCAGCTGCAGTGTTACAAAATTCATGGTAATCTCAGCTGAAAGCTGCAGAGAGAGCCTTCTGCATTCCTTCTGAGAAGAGTGTGTATAATCAAATAAAAAAAAAATCCAAGCATTGAGGATCAAGTTTAAACCAACAGAATCAAAACAATTCAGAATGGAGTTTATTGCCGTCTTGAGCTCAACCTCACAACGAGAAATAACAGATAAAATGGATTTACGTGTGTACTCAACTGTGTTACTCACTAGACATGGAAGAGATGTCCCAACTCAGAAGGAACCTGCTTCAGTTTATCTCATTTTGCATATTTCAGTTTGTCAGACTTTGTGTTCTTTGGGCATAAATCAAGGGCAGTTCCACCCTTGCTGTGAAATGTAGGCCTGTAAAAATGATAGCAAGGGCTTCTAGATCTGTCATGTCTCTGGTTGCTTAACAGTTTATTCCATTTGTAGATGGAACGATGTGTTTTCTGATTGCCAGTTTCTCAAACTAACTTTGGTCTTCAGGAGCGGGTTATTTCATCCTGTATGTCACTGGGCCAAGATTAGATCTTCCCCAGTTCCTTTAAACTCAAATCGTGCATTTAAGTATGTCCAACTGCCTGGAGTTCAGGACAGTGATCTGTTGGTAATGCAGCAGAGGGAATCCTGCTTCTGCTCCCTTAGTTTTGCAGCAAGGGGAGAAACAAGTGTTTTGGCCAGGGATGCCCTTGGAATGTCTCGGTGTTGTTCAGCCTTTGGTTTCTGTAGCAAGAATTTTCCAAATTCTGTCAGCTCCTGAAAGCAGTCCTGTCTGAGATGTTAAACAACAGCTCAGCCCAGGGAGTAGAGGGTGTCATTTTTGCATAATTTATCTTTTAGAAGAACTGCAGCATGAGAATCAAGGTGTTGTTTTCGGTATTGCATTTTCTGTGGTCTGGAAATAGTCAAGCACCGACTTGCTCCTTGCAGTTGCTGTGGACACACTTAAAACTCACGCTTTGTTCCTGCAGCCTCTGCTCTGCCCAGGGATGGTGAGATCCAGTGGGAACAAAGCAGTTTACTCTTACTGGCACGAGCAGCTGCACTTGCATTTACATCTCTGGGTGCTTTTGGGAAAGGCAGTTTGACGAGCCAGTAATGGTGTTCACCCCAGATACATGAGAAAATTGCTGCCTCACGTGAATCCTGGGGAATATTTCCACTCCTGCTGTGGGCAGGCTGACAGTGTGAGTAAATGGGCATAATTCAGCTGAAGCAGGCCAGTCTTGTGAGTTCTGCCATGTGCCTTTCGGGGTGCCAGTGTGTCACCCTGGCGTGGACCTGTTCATTGCCTCGGAGGAACATGGAATATTCCCCAAAGGTTCACCTATATCTTAGTTCATCTTTCTAAAGATTTCAGATCTTACTGATATTTTGGAGGGTTTATCCAGTTCTTACTGTGCATACTTACTTTCTTTCCTCTTTCCCTGTTACCTTATTTTTTTAGATTAGTCTTCCTATCATAACATTGGTATAGATATTTGTCATTTTTGAAGCTACTTCCAATGATGTAACTGTATTTTAATTAATTTATAATACATTGAGCAGCAGTATTCTGCCTTGACTGAGAAAATGAGGTTGTTACTTTATGAATAAATAGATGTTTATTCATTACTTCTATTTTTAATATGGGATTACTATATTAGCAAAAATTACCTATTTGGTCTTGACAGCAAAGCCCATGATAAACATCTGGAAACACACCTTCCAACTTTAAGGCATGACTCTGAAAAAGAGAGGCTCCTTTATTTAAGTAAAGTTTCCAAGATTCTCTGGATCACCAGTTTAATTTGCTTGTTTACCAAACAAAGGGTTGCATTTTACACAAGCCAAATGAGCCTGGCACTGCAAATAAAAAACAGATTACATTCGTTGCCATTAGTCATTCAAACTTAAAGGGCAGCTCCTCCCTGAAAAGCAGCTCTAAAAACGGCATTGAAGATTTCCATGGGCTTTGTCCCTTATTATTTCCAAAGCATAAGCACTAAAGTAATACTTTTATTATCATATGTCAGTCTTGTACAAATTAATTTTGTTGACTGACCCTACTAATAAAGTTTTTCACTTTTGACAAGCCTGTCTTCTATTCACTTACACAGTCCCCTCTGTGCAGTTTTTGTCCCTGATTATGCTGAGGCAAATCTGGGTTCTCATATAGTCAGGAAGAGCTGAACCCTTTATTTTTTAGGGAATTTTTTAATTTGAGTGGATAAATGATGGATGGGATAAATCTTCAGCATTTTATTCCAGTGATTAGAGCACATCATGTCCTGAATGAATCCTGTTGTTTGTTCCAATGTCCCTCTGCTTTGGGTATAATATTTCTTGCTTTGTCTTTGGGAAAGTTGATAATTTGCTTTGTCCCTGATCATCTGTCTTTATCAGTAATCCTGCTATGCTTGTGTTCCCTCTTCACACATTAGGTTATTTTCCTGTTTCAAACAACTGTGTCCCTTTCTTCTCCTGGATTTCCCAAACATACCAGGCCCTCACTGACTTCATCAGCACAATGCTCTTCATCTAAGGCTCTTCTGGAAACCAATAAAACCTATAGGGAATTAGCTGACAAAGCCAATTGTTATTGTTATTTCCTAAGAAAACATGCTTGCATTTTCTTTTTCTTTCTCTGAATAGCTAAATGATCTTAACAATAGTTCTCTTGTTCTTTCTCCTTTATTTGGTTCTCCCTGCCATTTTGTATCATGAAGTTAAACTACTGATATATCTTGTATACTGAAGGGCATCTGTCAGGCTTCCCACATGTGGTTATTCCAGAAAAAAAGAGCATCACTTTAAGACTCTATGACTTTGATAAGAACAAGATGCTTATCCTATGGATAGTGAAAGATTCCTAATGCTCTTAATGATCCAGTCTGGCTTCCAAATGCCTGGGTTTTGTTGTAATTTTGGTAAGTAAATTATTGTTGCTGGGAAGCTTCCCTGGATGCGCTAATTCAATTTCATTTGGATCCTGAGCTATATCTCATTAAGAACATAAACAGTCTCTGCTGAGGTATCGTGTGAGTGTGCATATATATGATTCTTGGGGATTCTCCAGGCAGACGTTTCTTATGTCAAGGGCAAGGTGCCTCAGCAACGTGGAGCAAAATAACCTGGAGCCTTGCCTTAATCTCCCACTGTAAACCTTGGAATTGCAGGTGTTGATATCCCCATGAAATACTCATGAGCCACCTGGTGAAATCAGATGAGCTGAATACAAGTTTGCAGTTACCCAAATTTGTGTTTGCTCAAGCCAATTGGATATATATCCTGCTTCTTTTAATGTGACTGTAGAGAGGTTGCTGTGTTGTCATTGAAATACTCACGTGGCTTAGTAGACTGAGCTTCAAAATAAGTCATTGGAGATTGCTATGCTAAGACCTCTTATAGATAAAACCAAGAGTAAAAACTAACATTCCTATTAGAGGTTTTCACAGATCTTCACCAGAGGATTCTGTTAAAGGTGGCATAAATCTGTGTGCTTGAACTTCTTTTGCCCATCTGAAATTTTGACACGGATGGCACTGATCGTTGGAAAGTACTTTTGCATTGCACTTACCTATCATGCCTTTTATAGAGGCCAAATGCTTAAGTGCAAGCAGATGAGTAATTTAAACCATTGTGGACTATACACAATCCAGAGAATAAACAGATAATTAGATAGTGTAAATCAGCAATAAAGCTGTAGAAGAAAAACATGCCAGCTAAAAGATTTGATACATTATCCTTATAGTTTTCAAAGACATACACATTTCATCCTCATACAACCATCTTATAATTTAAGTCAGAATGTGTCTCTGAAGTTAGTATGCAACCCTGAGAGATAGAGGAGACATGGGAAGCACCATTGCAGAGAGTGAAAAGCTCCACAGTAGGGTATCTGTGAGTGATGCAGGGATCTCTGACTCCAGCCATGTTATTATTTTTTTTTATGATGTGTGACTTGTGCTGTGACAGATTAGAAATATGTTTTTGGAAGCTCAGAGAGGCGTAGATGCATAAAGTTCTATGAAAGTGTTTAAAAATGAATGACATTTCCTAATTATATGCATTAATTTCTTCTAATTTTTTTGGCTATTGCTTCGTTTTGTGGTTCTTGATAAACAATTGGTTTTATTTAAACTGAAGCTCTGTTCTCCTCAAACCCTCAACCTCCTTGTGAGTTGGATACACAACCCATCATTTGTGGCCTCACACAGTCAGTATGGAGATGTTCAGGAATAATGTTATCACACATCTTGCTTGGTGTTAAGTAGGAAACTAAAGAAGCAGTTGAGAATAAAAAGAGAGCCTGTATTCACAGAAGAAAATTATAACTTCAAGCCAGCACCTTTGCTCTTGCAAAGTTGAGAACCTTGGAGGAAGAGCAGTTGAAATGCTGAGTTAGGTTTGTGTCTAAGCTCACAACAGGATGCAGAAAGTGCGGGGCTGTCAGGTCCTTCTCATGATGAAAGCTCAGTTGCCCTGAAACCTGTGAAGGGAGCTGAAGTCAAGGCAAACACCCGGCACAGACAAGCTCTCAGAAATTATACTTTGGCCAAAAGTCTGCTCTGGACTAATACCCCAAGTGGCACTGATATTACCAAGAGACAAGAGGGCTGTGGCTGTTCCTCTTCAGCTATTAGTATTAAACCAGTATGACTATGGGAGAGATCAAATTGCATCTGCTGGAGAAAACCCTCTGGCTTAGCCTCCCTTTGTGCCTGCTGGAAGAGACAGTGTAGGGCTGCAATATTTGGATGGGGAATGTTGTCATACTGTCTTGACTTGCAGGCTCTTCCCATGTAGAGCTCCTTGGAAATGATGTGGTTAACAGTGTATTTGTTTAAGAGGTAAGGGGGGGAGGGAAATTAGTATCAGATAAAAATGTATATGTGTGTGTGTATATATAAATTCCCAAAGCATTCACAGCCAGCCACTTAATAGTTTTCATTGAATTAATTTTAAAATGTGAACCTTGTTTCCTTTATTTAATAGAACAAAACGACTTCCATATTCTTGCCTGTTACTAGCAGGGTTTATATAGCATTCTGCAAACAAAGTAAGCATTAAAGTCCCTTTTGCCCATCTGTGGAATGAATGATTTTGTGCAAAGTATTTATTATAAGCGCACGATACACTTAAACTTTTTACTGTAGTGGTGACAGATCCAGCACAGAACTGGATTGTTAAGTAGCAAGCACACCACGCTCCTATACTGTATAAAAATTTACTGACCTTTCTAAAGGCTCATGGGTTCAAAGGAAAATGTTAGCTCACTTGGCTAACTTTTGGGTGCTACTTAAAACGATTCTGGATGTTGGAAGTAGTGTGTAAGAGGCCGTGATGAGTTTCAGTTAGAATTGCACAACTTCATGAAGGTGAACAGAAAGGTTTGGGTCGGGCACGTGGATACTGGCCACCCCTGTACTCCCTGGGAAGCTGCACTGGTCAGCAGCTGGGTACCACTGGGGTGGATACTAAAATGTCCTTGGGAACTACCTCAGAAAAACTTTTAAGATTTCCCTGGTATTGGACAGAAGTTGGGACTAAACCAGAGGTGACACATCACAAGTACCTCTCACTAACGTAGTTGCTTTTAGGGTGATTTACAGGAGGCTGCTATAATGTACTAATGCACACACACAACAGTCCTATTTGCTGTAAGCTGAAGTGGTCCCTTCCCTTCTGTGAGTTGCACTTTCTTTTTCATTCCAGTTAATTGCTCCGAGAGTTGCACTCTTCTCCCTCTGGGATTCAGTACGTGCTTAACATTCAGCTGTCTTGTCAGAACCCAGAGTTTGGGCTCCCCAAAACATCCTTCACATGGGTCTGTATGCAGAGAGCCAAATTCATGTGGGGTCATGAGGAGATGAGGATGTGTGGATTAGCCACAACCAGAGAAGCAGACACCAGACTGGAGGGAGTCTGAGTGGGGATGACATACAGGCCAAGGGCTCTTGGAGGTGACATCAGTCACACCATCATAGATTTCCTGTAACCTGGGTTATGCTCACCTCTGGATTTGGCCTGAGGGCTCTTGGACTTGGCAGCAGGGGCAGCTGGTTTAATTAGCCTCTCATGGTACTGGTATTACTGATTGGAGAAAAAAAGAGCCAAGTTTTAGCTAAAGGTATTTGAAAATATATTTCCAATGTTTTCTGGCAGCCAAAGCACCAGACTCCTTTCTCTTTATCCTTTCCAATCTGCTGCCCTCACCATTTGGAATGAGCTGCCTGCCATGCCTTTACATCCAGTTGCAGGGCCAGTCCTGTCTCCAGAAAAACCTCTCCTTCATTTATTTTAACTTCCCAGGGATGAACATTTAGGGACAGCATCTCAACTGGTCCCTGAATGTCTGCCTTTCTCCTTTCTCCACCTATCTGGTCCCATTTCCGAGTGCTGTTTTCTGTTTGGTTGTTTGAATCATGTCTGCAGTCAATGGTAGGGAATTTATGCCACAAACCCATCGTGCATCACATCCTTTATTGTCTTGATAGGGCTGATGCAGTTCAGCGTAATTTCTGACCTCTGAAGTGAGATTGTCTGTCACTGATGTTTCATCTCTGAGGGAAATGTATTCTGTGGTGGTATATTATGTTTTATAATAGGAAACTACTTCTGGTTTTGCTGTGTTTGAGTTATGTCTGATGTGTAGAATGGCACCTGAAGTGGGTTTAGGGATGAAGATTGTGTGCACTTTTCCAGCTGTAGCACCGTCTTTAAGGCTGGTGGTGGGCTGGCCCTGCAACTGTTCTGGAAAGAAGCCTTCTGGACATACAGCTTGTGGAGCAAATCTCAGAATAAACATTAAATTCCTTTTTGCATCTTTGAAATATAGCTGAAGATCAGAGTGGGGATATGCATGTATGGTAGAAGATAGATATTGTCCTTCGTGTGCAACTGCATTCTCTGATACCTCCAGTGTATGGTTGTGAAAAAAAGATCCCTGGATCTCTCTCTCACTGTTTGTCAGGAATGGTGCCTTCCCTTTCAGGTTTTGCTTCATGTACGTTCCTCTGTCATCACTGTGTTTATAGTGCTGCTTTCAGGAGAGACTTGCTCTTGTCCTTGCCCAGATCCCAGTGGGACCTGTAAGAAACGTACAAAGCCAGAGGAGCTTTGGGTTCCTCGTTCCCTTTCTGGATCAGAAGGGTAAAGGAGAAGACACTCCTGAACACAGGTCAGTCTTGGGGAAAGGTTGGAAATAACAGCTCTTTTGCTATGCCATTTCCAAGGTGTCCTCAGAGTTACACCCTGCAAGGTTAGAGGCATGTACAAATATAGGGAGGGAGGGACAGTGGGAATGTTTCATGTTATTGTGAGTTCAGGAAAATGCCTTTGGTGTGTAGTTGGAATGTATTGTTGTAACCAAGAACAATAAACATAATAGCTGAGAATACGTAGAAGTATTTCAGTATGTTAAGAAGTGACAAAAAAATAAAATTATTTGTTCTGTAAAAGCCCATTTCTTTCTGTTGGATAATGACCTAAACCCTGTTTATTTCCAACCAGGCAATTTGCACATCTGTTCTGGTGTTACTGTCCAGGTTTGTTTGCTATTATTCTTTGATGGGAACACCTAAATTATTTACAGTTCACAGCAAGACTTATTTAGTTGGGTCAGTTGTTTTCCTCAAGCATGTAAGACATTCAGGACTTTGTTTGATATGCAGATGGGAGGAATCTGGTGAAATACGGTATTAATGCAGAAGGTAGTTTTTACTTCTGTTGAGTCTTGCACCTGATCCAACATTAGCTAGAGTTTTAAATTTATAATGCTCATGTCAAGGAGAAACTTGAAATAAATCATGTTTTAAAGTCTCGATAATGTGGTGTCTGTACCAGTTGATACTTTATTTCTTCAGTCCTTTGATTCTTTCCATATGAAGGGAGCAAATACTTCCATCAGGTTGATATGGCTGTTTCTTTCCTTAGAAGTTGGATACCTTCAAAATGGCTCAAGGAACTGCATCTCTAAAATTTGCATAAATAAATCAACTGTGTACTGTGGCTTTTGTGATGTTCAGTGTCTTCTTATTATTTGATGAATAAACGTAATGCAGTGTACTAATGAAGAGATGTATTTTGAAGAGCAAAGGTCAGGGCCAGATTTGAAGACTTCCATTGCCTGAAATGTCTAAAGTAATTTTAATCAGGGAATTTACTTGCCATCATCAAAGCACTTTTCCTTTCATGATTTGAAAAAGTCTTGCTGCTGATGTTTATAATTATGGAACACCACCATCAAACCCTTTGCTCATCAAACTTCATTACAATGATTTATTTGACATGCAGTAATACTTGTAATGCAGAACAGAAACAGAACTATTGATTTACCAGCAAATTCATTAAAATTGTGTAAGTATTATTGCCAATGGATACATAAGGAACATAAATTATTTTATTCTGGTTTTTGAGTTACAGAGGGTCTGTCAAGGAGTTCCATATAAAGCAGTGCAGAACACTGATATTTCTGTACATTAGCAGACACTGCTGGAATAGATTTTTGTATTTAGAGGTGTCATACTGTCACATTTTGCTTGAGAGGGTATTTTGGTTGGTGCAGTCCTGTTTTGCCAGGAGACGTATTTTATGGCCTGTAATGAAGTCAGGAGTATGGTGAGTGACATATCAAGACTGTTCTATGAGATACTAAATAGATTACCTAATGGGAAGGGAAAATGGTTTGCATTTCTCTGCATCACAGGTTTCAGGTTCATCCAGAAGCTACCATGTGTCTCGAATATTTTACTGTTGTAAAGAACTCTTTGAACTTGTTTTTATTTATATTAAAATGATCCCAGAAGTGGAGGGCAAGACATTTGCTTGTGTTATATCTCCAGAGCGGTGTTTGTTTTGTATCTCTTAGATTGTGTAGTATGCCCTACAGCACCTGCTCCAATAGAGCTGCAGTACTGATCAGCATCTGCCAGAAACTGGTCCTGACTTTCATATTGTCATTTGTAAGTGTTGTGGGTTGTTGATACTGTGCAGGAAGAAAAGCACCATCCTGTTACACCAGTGATGGAACTGTCTGGAGAAGTGTGAAGACTGAGTTAGGCTCTGGAGCGAGTTTGTCTCTGTGGGACTTGGTGAAGGTTGAATGTTTGAAGGGACTCCTGGTACACTTAAACTGCACTGAGTTCAAGGGCACATTTTGTTCTTTGCATGTTTTACTGCTTTCCCTGGAGGATTTTTTTTTCTACTTTGCTGTTTTCTCTCGGCAGTTCCATTTTGTGCTTATCGTGGCTCTGCCAGATGCCATGCTGAACAGTGTGCTGCTTTCCCCAGTACAGAGCATCTATTCCACTGTTCTTTGGTTTCCTTGCCTAGCCTCAGGCAGGATTTGTTTTTTTAATTACAAAGTTAATTTTTTGCTTTGGACACAATTCAAACAGCTAACAGTAATGCTCATATATCCCCTAATGCCTATGACAGGTTTTCCATGTAAACAAAAATTGCATCTGTCCTCAGGGACTAACTTCTATGAGTATATATCATGAAACATTGGCTATTTTTATAAGGTATGTAAATGAAAATGGAAAATACTGAGAGGCTGTCCTGGAATGTGAAGAGCTTATATTTCTGCCTGAACTTGGGTAAGCAAACCTGTCCTTGCCTTTAAAAATGGTTGTTTTATTTGATTTAGGGCTTTGGTTTTGGCTGATTGATAGTATATGACCCTTCACGTCAAGTCTGTATCTAATGGAGATTCCAGTGAAATCACAGAACTGGAGCAGTCAGGAGCCACAGGGGACTGTGACAGGCAGATAGGAAGTGTGAGCTGAACTACTCGTTGGCCCTAAAATTGAGTCAATACTGGAGTACAAGGAGTTTTGGTGATTTGTGTGAGCTGAGAACCTACCCCATGATCTCTCTGCAGTAGGATTTGACTGTGCTGTGCATGTGTGTCTGTAAATGGAGGACAAGTTGGGTAGCAGCAGCAATCCTGGGATCTGTGTTCCAGTCAGCTGGATGGATCAACAGAACCATCCTGGGCAGGTCAGGCAGTCGTTCACACAGCATGGCATGAGAATGACTGGACAGACAGTATTCCCTTCCCAAGATGTTTTCTAAACTTTACAGGTTTTCCAGGAATATCTCTTCCATGTGTACAGTCATTGCTCCTGAGGTGCATAAATGTCTCTGGTTCTAGTAGGAGACAGATTACTATTGTGTTGATGTTTTGGCTCTTTCAAAGAGCCCATGGATAGGAGCAGATGTGTTCATGGAGGCACTGGGCCTCAGGGCTTTGGCATCAGGATAAATTACTAGAGAGTAAGAAATCACCACGTGTCAGTGGCTCAGTTGTGAGTTACCACATGCACACTCTTTCCCTGCAGCAGCACCTTGTCAGTGAAAGGTACTTAAATTCCCTTTTCCAAAAGGAAAGTTACTTTAAATTAGGTTACACTTAAGGAAAGTGCCTGTACAAAACCGTGTGAAGTGGTTGATAGGCAGAAACTTGCCTCCTTGCAGATATTTATCTTTGTGGCAGAATTCTTGATCTCCTGAGTTTCCTTTAAATACAGCAATTTTTTTACTGGTTCAAAAAGAAATCAAAACCAGTTTAATCTTCTTCATCTGTTTCTGACTTCAGAACATGTTAGTATCTCCCTGTTACTTTCCTTGGAAGTTCAAAAATCCTCTTGCTGCTCCATTGAAGAAATACCCTTCGTTAGAGATTTCCGGTAGAATAAAAATTTGGCAATTTAATTTCCACTCTTGAACCACAGCATTCTCCTCAGAAAAACCATCCTTCTTTTCCTTCCCTGAGTTCTCAAAAAGAAGAAGAAAAAAATTAGTTTTCCTTAGGTTGGGGCTTTATTGACTCAGTTGGCTACTTTTCTTATGGTCTTTCTCCAGAAGAATGTAGAAACTCCGTGTTGATCCAAGAATCACACAGGTCCTCTAAACTGGATGAAATGGAAGGAAGGGAACTGAGATTGGAAGAGAGGTGTCCTCTCTCAACTGTTTTTGTTCCATGAGCACTACCAATCAATCCAGCAGGACATCTGAAGAAAGCTCTTTTCCCACCTACCTTAATGTCAGCAGTTTTGAAGAGCTCCAGCCCTGGTCAAAGATTGGGTGATGCTGAGATGTTTGGCTTTCTGCTGACCTAAAATCCGGAACAGTAAATGATCAATGGGAGCTTTGTGATGAAAGGCCCTGGCCTGGGCGTATCCTCAGTCTCTGAACAGTCGCGGAGCAGGACATGTCCTGCAGCCATTCCTCCTTCCTGTGAAGGTCTGCTAGCAACAGTCATTTGGATGGACGTGGAAACTCCAAACGTACCGTATTCCCAAGGCAGACTGGAGGGAGGGATGTGCCAGTTTGCCTCCCTGGTGATGACAGGCCTCAAGGCCTTGCAAGGAAGGCTGTGAGGGATGGGATGGAAGGGCTGTGATGACCCAACAGTGAACAAGCTGGGGAAAGGGAGGGAGAAAGTGATGACAGGGACTCCAGGGCTCCTCTTCTTTCCCTTCCTTTAACCCCTTCCTATTGTTTTCCCCTGTAGATGCCATGACAAAAATGTGACCAGGCCAAGATTTAAGGTGAATGGGAAATGACTGCAATCTGGTACTACAAGAAAGTGTGCTAAATTATTGTCTTAAGCTGGACTTTCACTAGGCCCAGATGTCAGATTTGACTGAGCCTTGGGCTGACTGCACTGTGCCCCATTTCTGAATGCTTCTTGGCTTGAACTATTATTTTATTCCCATAAAAACCATAATTCCCAGAAAGCATTTCTCTATCTTTCTATCCTCTGAGTACTAAATCCAACTCTTTTGCCCCCGAAAGCCTCAGTGAACTGTGCTCTGGCAAGGCTCTGACTACCTGTCCTTTCTCTCATGGGTGATCTTGTGGAGAATGGTCCTCAGTATAGACTGAGCTAATTTGCCAGAAATGAAGACAAATTGTAAAAGATAAAGCAACCTTCTCTAAAGAGCTTACTTTCTCCTTTTTCTTTTGCCTCTGCTTGTTATAGGAGGCATGTCTGTGGGGGACACTTGCCTTTATGATTCCTTGAGATGCTTCTGAAGATCCTTCCCCGTCCTCTAAAATTTACCGTAAAGGTTCCTCCTGTCTGGCAGTGACAGCAGAGGCTTAGGGTTTTAGGCTTAGCTCCAGTGAGTATCTCAAAATATATATGTCTCTGCAATTCTGGAGCCTGTTTGAATTATCCAGACTTTTTCCTGACAAAGATCATGCAATCCCCTGTGTGCTCTCTGGCCATATTTTAAGATACTTTTTTGGAGGCTTTATATTAGATCTTGCCAGCAAATACATAAAGCATTGAGATGAGGGTGGCCAGACAGCAACACTTTGACAGTAACTTCTCTATATAGGGTGATTATATGGTCCTGCAGAACTTGGGTGTCTCTCAGCCTTTAATATATTTATTTTGTTAGTATCCCTGTGAGACATGGAAGTGCTGTTACTCCCATTTTACCAGAAAGCCATAAAGTGCAGGCTGAATTCAGTGACTTGCCTGAGGGCCATAGAAAATATGAATTATCAGCTCCAGCGTTTCAGTCTTTGCTCAGATCTGAGAACTGTCCTTCCTTCCAGGCCTTCAAGTGGACATAGGCAACACAGTCTTTGAAGATAAATCATATGCTGCTGGAGGAAAGCCTAAAAGTGCCTTAACATCAGCTGTGATGGAAGTGTTGAACTTGATAGGGAGGCCTGAAAGATTCAGACAGTAAAGGGTCATTTTTGAATGAATAGTAAAATATATGGACTATATGGAAGATCTTCCATTAATCCTTGAAAGCATATCAGTCCTATCAGTCATTTTTGTTAGCTGGCCATACTAGTGTTTTCTGCATTGAGGTAATCCAGTAAAATTTAGAGTAATTTATAAGGTTTATTTCATGTTGCTGGAATCTGTCTGAGCTAGAGTTTGTACTGGACAAGTCACATTTACAGAATCTGCAATTTGGAAAACCTATGTTGCTACTTGCTTTCCTTGTTCTGTTGTGTGATCCACCAATACGGAGGTTGTTTCTTGCTCCTGTAATCTGTCATGAATTAAAGTGATTATAAGGTGTTTATTTTTATAAAGGAGTGCAGTTTTCCTGCATTGCAGGTAGTAGTCAAAAAGCTGATTTGTGAAAATAGGACTTCATTGTGCATTCATGTGCAGGTACTTTGTGTAATCAGGGCCTCTGGTTGCTATTTAGATTAAGAATTGGTATCCTACCACCTAGTAAGTAATTGTATCCTGGAGCATCCAGAAGGCACTGATTGCAGTGGAACATGCATTTTACTGGATATCAGGAGCACTTTCTGTAGTGCCTGAGGCTTTCATGGACATTTCCTTCCAAAACCTGACTGTTCAGTGTTGTGCTCACAAGTCTTGTCTGGTTCAAAGCATGACTTAGGACAGCAACAGTACTGATGGATCCATGGAAATTCTGGCTCCGTTGGCTTTGGCAAAGAATTATGAATGGTTTTGAAGATTTTAAAAACATCTTGGGAATTAGCAATCCTTTTTCTCCACATAAAGTATCTTTTCAAGAAAATTTTAAGTGTGTTAAAAAAATCTTGGTCTCTGCTGAACTTCAACTGAGTTAATAAAAAATAAATAAATCTTCAGTCTTATCCAAGTTACTAAATGTTGTTAGGATAAAAACCTAAGGCAAAATAAGTAATTTCTGGCATGATGCATTCTTTTTTTCATTTTGTTACATTCAGATATGAGTCCATTGTTGCTACTCGCTTTCAATAAAAGGCAATAGTTACACAAACCTTACTCTGATCACTGGGCCAATCTGCAATTTTAAGGATAAGATTAGATTCAGATAGCTCAATTGACCTTTCTCAGAAGAATAACCTGATAATGTTTAAGGGCTACTTTGACTGACTGTAAACTTTTCTTCCAGTATCCTTGTCAAAGAATCAATAGAGCAATCTCAAGCACTTCATCAGTAGAGAGAGAGAATTAAAACCCCCCACAATGGTGATGACTGTTGTTGCTGTAAAATTAATACAGACTTTGTCTTGCAGGGATTTTTTGCATTGTTCTGTTTGTGTAAACACCGACACTTTAGTGGAGAATCGTTTGGAAACTTTTAGCAGTGAAATGCTCAGAAATGTTCACTCATGGAAAGTTAGAGCCCCTCTGCTAAACCCTATAAACTATATGTAAAAGTGTATTGTTTTGTTTAAACTGAGGCCCCACCATTGATTTCAGGGTACGTCATTTTGCAATAAAACTGTGGCCTTTGGTATCTTCTGAAAGCATCACTGTTAGGGAATTACACAAGAGACGTTAAAACTTGATGGCTGGAGAACAAGATGTAACATGCCTTAGAGGGTCAGGGTCATAGGCAGTGTCAGCTTTTAGACGTAATGTTTTCCTGGCAAAACAGCAAGACTTGCCATCCCTTTGGATTAGGGGGAGAAGGGACATTTATAGGTAGAGCTGAGCTTACCCTTGTGAGAACAGTGCATCTTGTAGGGCTAGGAGTGGTATCTTCTGCAGAGCACAACCTGCTGGCCAGCAGCATAGAGAGATTACAGGGGTGTGAAGTGATGATGGGGATGAGACCAAAGGTCTATGATGGGTCGTAGTGCCAGAGTAGTGACAATTAAAATTGTCACGGTAAAACTCAAGAGTGAAATCCCAGTTCCCACAGTCCTTTCTGATTTGATTGTTTCTTAGATAAAAAGTTCATAGACTTCAAAGAAGGTTTCGGCTGCAAGGTCAGGATTTGATTCACTAAATATTTTAAATAATTGTTCCTAATTAGTTTCTAATGAAAACCTGGAGATGAGTCTGGGAGAGCTCAGAATTCAGTTCTTGATTCTGCCTCACGTTCTTGTCTTTCAGAGGGAACTTTGTCCAGTGTTCCTCATTTATAAAAATTCATTACTGATGTGAATCTCATCCCCAGATGTTTGCATATCTCCGAAAAAATGCAGATGACTTGGGGAAATCATGTCTAATTTTATAAAAATTGATTTTCCATTAGTACAACCCAAACTGCTTGAACTGAAGTGACTCTTCTAGATAAGAGAACTCTAAAAGTTTAACAGGCAAGGAAGCAGTGCAGCAGGAGATAAAAAAACACAACGAAGATACTAAGAACAGAAGCGTCAGTGCTTCAGCAGCGTCCTGTAAGCTGTCAGGTACCACTTAGCAGAGAGTGTAGCTGCATCTGTGCCTTTTGTTTTATCTAAGAACAAAGGATGTATTTCAAGCAAGTTATTCTAGCGAAAACAACTGCAGTGAATTTTGGTTTTATTTTATTATTTACCTTTTAAGTTTTGCGTAGAATATATGTTATTTTTCCAATGCATTTTCCTTTGTATCTTTTCCGTATATTGTGAGGGGGCAAGGCTTGTCTGTCTTGTTTCATGTTTACAAAAGGAAATTTACTTTAGGGCTGAGATTTCAGGCAGGGTGGCAATATGAGTAATGAACAAGGACTCAGTTTCCTGTCTCCTTATCCCAATTGATCGTGTCACTGTATTGCTATGAAGAACAACTCTGTATATGGTGCAGTGCGAATTAGGAAACTGGCCTCGAAATACCTTCGTGTCTTGTGCTGAAATCCCATCCTGACAGGCCATGCTGAATTTAGAGTGCTAGGTTATTAAAAATACAAGGTTTCTAAGCAACACTGTTTATAGAAGGAACACTTCTTGTTCCCACTTTTGCCTTTGACTGCTCTATCTATAAAATAGCCTAAACCAACAGTATTGAGGAGGTTTCCGTGTTGTGAAGTGATTAATTTTGATACTGATGAAACGGGGCCCTGCTGCCTTCCTTGTGCTCCCATTACTCCCACTGGTTGTAGGCAAGGTGCAGGATCTTGCAATCAATAGGTTGCTTTGAGCTTTCTCTGCATCTTACAAAGCATATTGTTTAGGGCTGTTTTTGTGAAGAGCAGTTCAGTGATCCATAAAATAACATAAATTGTAAGGTAAGAACTTGCAAAGGAAGACCTTGCATTGACTAAAATCTTAGCTTTAAGTCAAATATAATATTCTAAAGAACAGAAGAATGTGGTACCACAAACTAGGGAAAATGCCGTTTTACTAAGAAAACAAGTTCTGCTTGTCTCTGTGTTGTGTGTTTTCCCCCTTCCTCCACATGATTTATGTAGTGACTTTCACAAGCCTCGTGGCATTTTGTTGAATTCCAGAGGAACTTTACTTACATAGAGATGTGTGTGATAGGATTAAAACTCAAGCATCTGTGATTTAAATGCTAATATCTCTGGATTAGGAGAATTTGGCAGTAATTACCAGAGCCAGTGATGGTGCATACTGATTTGAGGTAATGGGTGATGTCGATTGCCCTGTGCTCAGAGAAGAAACAACACCATCTTATGTCAGGGTCAAAGCAAAGAGTTACATGTATTAGATGTTGGCTATGGATGACTTTGCATCGGATGGCTTTGTTAGACCCAGATGTTGGTGAAAGGCTCTTCACTGCTCTGTGTGTGACTGAGCACATTATGAGGTTACAGCAGGGTGTTTATAAAAACCAGTTTAGAGTAACTAATGTATGAGATCACTTAAGAGGAGTGCTGCGATCTTAAGCAGATGAAAGAAAATGTGGCCTTTTTAGTTCAGAATTGGAATTTCAAAGATAGTCTGGTGAGATTTAATGATTATTCCTGATTTTGTTTCACAGATGCTGTAAAATTTGGAATAGTGATTTGAGACAAATGGCAGAACCAGAATCAGTATCAGATTTAATTGATGAGAATTTTATTTCCCCATATGTCTACATTATTGTAATAGTATTAATCTCTTTGGACTGTCCTGAATCCACGCAGTATTCCCATATGCTAATGTTTGTATTGGCACTTATATAGCGACAGATGTATGTGCAAATCCAGTCTTTTCCCTTCTGATCTGACAGTTTAGGAGGCTGCTGTGACAACTATTTCTCTTGCAGCCTTCAGAGACATCCTCACTTATCCTTGTGGAGTTCACTGTCAGGTGCTGTATTTTGGATCATTGAATAGCGGGTTGGAAGGAACATCATGGATCATCTGGTCCAACCTTTCTTGGCAAAAGCATGTGCATAGAATCATAGGATTGTTTAGGTTGGAAAAGACCTCTCAGATCACAGAGTCCAATTGCAAACTCAGCACTGCCAAGTCCACCATTAACCCATGTCCTTGAGCACCACATCTTTGTGGTGTTTAAATATCTCCAGGGATGGTGACTCCACCGCTTTCCTGGTCAGCCTGTTCCAAAGCTTGACAATCCTTTCAGAGAAGAAATTTTTCCTAATATCCAATAATGACAAGATGGCCCAGCACCAGCTGAATCTTAATCTTGTTATGGAGTTCATTAATGTCCAAGCAGAATGCATGGCAGCAGATTGAGAATATAATTTGTAATTAAGAAAAAAAAAAGCCAAGAGGTGAAAGTTATTTTTAGTGCACCAATGTCTTGGGCCTTTGTTTATTATATATCCTGTAGTAACTAATTCCTCCAGGACAGTTTATATCTAGATTTGTCTGGCTTCAGAGGGAGCGTGTTGAGTGAGCGTGGAATGGAGCACACAACACACAAGATCTAATCTAGCAATGGCATGTGTGCAAGCAAAACTTTGTATTCATGCATTGCCCCAGGGATTTCACTGGGGCTCTGCCTGGGCACCCCGTTCTGCCTCCATGGAATAAATGGCAAATAGGAGTCATGTGTCTGAAAGCAGCACAGAGCTGTCAGATGCTTGTTTTAGCCAGACTTTACTATTTGTGTAAACACTGTAAGCACTCGATTGCAGAGCTTGGAAAACATTTTGCTTTGCCTTCTTTGTTTTGGTTTGATTTTATTTGCATGCATCATTTTACATGCGAAGAAATTCACCCAGTATAACCAACCAGATCGCACAGATTTTAGAATAAGATTTTATGAGCAAAATTTGTTACCTTGTGTCCTTTCTCTTCTGGAACATAATCTTACAAAAAAACCAAAACTATTTGAAACAGTCACTAATTTGCTCTTAATGAATGTTAAAAGATATAATCCAGATTATCTGCTGGTTTGTGATGTGGAGTCCCATGTTATTGAATATGCACCAGACTCAAATGTTTGTTTTAGACAATGATTCTGAACAACGGGACTTACAAATATTAGTCTTTCATCTGTCTTCAGAACGAGCAAATATTGGGCGATGAACTTGCTCATACTTCCATTGCCACTTGAGTAAAGTATATTAGACACTGAGGTACGAACTTATTTTTGCTGTTGGCTTGTTTTTTTCTATATTTTCAGTATAATAAGTACAGAGAAAAGATACATTATTGACTTCCTAGAGACTGGCCCTCTGATTTATAGTTTCAAAGTGTCTCCATTTAATCTGTCAAAACTGATTTTAAACTTCATTTGTCTTCAGTTTTTGGCAGCACTTTTTACCTTGAATTAGACTGTTTGACATGCATTGTACCAGAGTCACATTTTAAAAACATTTACAGTATGTTGCAAAAAAAAAAAAAAAAGAGGTTCAAGTTGGTACATCTGCTTTCAATATTATGCATCTCTTAAAGTGAAAACAATTTGAGAGTTGGCATTGGGAATGTTCTTGTTGTAGCTGTAAGCACAGCATTTAGGTAACTTAGAAGAATAGAGTAATAATTACAGAAAATGAATTGTCATTGAATAACATTCTCCTGTGATTATCACCAATTAGAGTTAACAGCTCCAGTGGCCTTTCTGATGAGATGCAGAACAAGGTTTCCCCAAACTGAAAAATGGGCCATTTCTCAAAAGATTTTCTTAAAAATTACTTTCAGAGATTGGATTCCTGCAAATGGGGCATTCGCAGCCCCCTCAGGCCTGGCACAGACACCTCTCAGTGCAGGACACTCCTCCAGGAGGAGAGCAGCATCTCCGGAGCTGATAAAAGTTCCTTCTCTCCCTTCGACCTAAAGGAGCAGAGCCTCAACTTCGGGCTTCCCTCCAGGCTTTGCCTTTCAGGCACTGACCACTGCTCCTTTCCTTACGCTAACCTGAGTTGGAATAGTGGGAAAATAACGGATTGCAGGCAGAGGGTTGGTACAGCACGAACGTACCAGGCAGTGAGACCATCAGCAGTGATGCAGCGTTGACAGAGGTGCAAGAGAGAAATCTTGGCCAAGCGCACAGCTTGTTTCTTAATCACAGCTGCATAGGCTTCATTCATTCAGGAGGACAGCCTTCATCAGCCTTTCCCCATCTTGCATTTTTTCATTTTTTGACTTCATTTTTTCCTGCACTAGTCTGGATGATTATCAGTAGGGTAATGACAAAGGAGAGGATGTATTAGCAAAAGAAACACAAAGTAATGGGAAGCTGGATGGACATGGTGGCAGTGCAGGTGGATCAGAATGGCCTTCAGATTATTCTGCAGAAAGGCCTGGAGGTGAAATGAGGGCTGAAAGTTCCAAGTCAGAGATGAAGCCTGTGTCTTGAAGACCTCCTGGTGGGGACTGTTCAAAGTAAGAGTAAAAGAAAGGCAAACTGAAGGTGCAGCTGTCTGGAGCTGCCTGCAATGACATCATCCATTAAGCAGTGCCAGAGACTGAGTTTGTAAGTGGTGGTAGGTGGACAGTTGTCAGCAGACGCAGGTGGGCTATGTTTGGGTTTGTAATTGAGTTTATCGGTGTGAAGGTGAAGAGGGAGAAGAGACATAGAGAAAGGACTAAGTTCCTTTAAATTAGGAGAACACAAACAGGATCCATTCCCTGGGCAGTTCACAGGAGTAACTGCTTCTCCCTGTGCATCACCTGGTTAGAACAGAATAACCTGGTGTTGGTGTGTGCAACCACCACTTCTGAGGAGTCTGCTGGGGCCGACACTTCTGGCTTGCATTTGCCTCAGACCAGCCTGGTATGGCATTGGGAGATTATTGCCTGTGTTCTCATCAATGTAAGGAAGGATTTGAGCAGTTGCATTTGTTTCTATATGCGCCTGATGCTGAGCCTGAGGTTTTTATTCTTTCAATTATGCTCTGTAGCTTGGAATGCTTAACAGAGCCAGGCACAGGCAGTGCATAGGGATGAGAGCGCTGGAATAGAAAAATAAACAGCGGAAACCCACAGCTGAACTACCAGATGCTGGGGTTTGTCGAGAGTTTTTTTATAAGAGCACAAGGACTCTGACTGGGGTCATTATCCCCACCAGCCACTTGTCAGTTTAAGTCCCTCTTTCTCGTTTTTTTTTCCTTTTTTTTTCTTCAATTTTTCTCCACTCCTCCCTATAAAATGTCCCTGTCCAGCTGTGACTGAAACAACTGGTTAGCTACTGCTTCCCTGGAAGAAAGGACCCTGATGCCTACCCAGACGGGGTTGTGCAGGTCACAATGCCACCTCTGGAGAATTGCTCTGACACAGGGCTTGCCTTAGATTGTAGGAGAGCATGAGGAGAGACAGATCAGATCTTTAGGCAGGAATGGTTTTCCTTCTTTACTGAAAGCACTGATGAGAAGTGTGAGGGGTTCCCTGTTGCAGGGGCAGAACATGGTGTGTGTATCTATCATCTCTCGCTGCCTCCTCTCGTGGTCCCACCCCTTCCCTGCTTTGTCTTCTGCCAGCCATTAACTGCTGGTCTTCCCTGCCACCACAGTTCTCTCCTGCATGTGGAGAGGTTGGACATACTGTGTTTGGCCCATGATGCAGACAAAAGATGTAGAAACCTTTCGCTACAGTTGTGCCAAGGCCACTGCTGCTGTGCTGAGTGGCACTGGCTCATCATTCCTTTGTGCTCTGCTGCCTGTATCTGTCAGTCTCTTAGGCTGTGAACTTTCTGAGGCAGGAGTCGCACTTTTGGTCATTCCCATGCAGAATAAACTGCAATGACATTATAATCCTATATGCTTTCACAATATTAAAAAGCAAGTAACAGGACATGCTGTAGAACTGCACAGTTCTCTCTGATTGTGCAAAGAACAGCCCCCTCTCAGGTGCTGAGGGGAAGAAGAGCACAAGGTGCCCTCACAGCTCTACCATGGCATGTCTGTGCTTTGGACAAATACTGCCTGTGTCTCAGAATCAAAAGCTGGGCATAGGACCTTTGATGTGGCTGCACTTTAGTCAGGTAAGTGTGAGGAATGAGGGTGAGCAGACCACAGTAATTCTAATGCTCTGGCCTCTGCTGGATGGATGTTCTGCAGCAAGAAGAGTGAAGAAATATCAATGGCATTAAAGGGAAAGCAAACCCGAAGCAGGTGGTACCTGTGCCTGACAGTGACTGTAGTGTATAGCACTCAGAGCATCAAGGGTCTGAGTCCACAAGGAAGGTCAAGAGAGATTCCTACCAAAGCCAGTAATTGTTTTCTTTTTTAGCTTGTTTATTTTCTATGCAGTTAGCAAAACGTGACTCCTCATTATGTGTGGTGTAACCAGTCATTAGCTGTATACACACGGCTGGGGTTCGGTTACACGGAAACAAGATACTTTGCTTTTTCCACACTGACTGAGAAGAGGAAAATGCACTGACATACAGGGCATGTAGACTTGAGCTTTGGGAAGCCACTCTTGCTTGTGTGGGACTGGTGGCTGCAGCACAGATACTGTTGTTTCTGTAGAGCTTGGTGCTTTCTAAGCATACCCACTGAGTGGCTGACAGCACGTGGCTGACAGCACAGCGCCTGACATCTGGGCTTTGAAGCACTCTCTGAGCAGTTGTGCCAGCCTAGCCCAGGCTAATACAGCCACTGGAGACAGGCTTTCTTCCTGCGGGGTGGGAACCCCCCGGCTCAGAGATCCCTGCAGCTCTGTGCTGCCCCAGCTTGGCTGTTGCTCATGTCTTCTTTCCTTGCTTCTCTTGCTGGAAAACTACTGCTAATCATTTGCAGTGCAAATAATGCATGAGACTTGCTGCTGTCGTATAACAAGGAGTGATTTTGGAGCTGTGCTGCTCTCATGTTTTCCCTCTTGCTGACCTGCTGACAATGAGAAGGAAAAATTTCTTGGTTTTCTCTTTTTGGGAACTTCCAGGGGTTGCATTCCTCCCCCTTAATCTCAGTTAATTTCTTAGTCAGCGTGCTCGGGATCAGATGGATTTCTGCCAAGTAAGTAGGGATTTTTGAGAGCTGTAGTCTGTTCTGTCGGCAATCATTTTAGCTGTAAAAGGCCATGGCTTAGCGTGGGGCTCGGATGACACACACGTTCAGCTTCCAGCTCCTTTATTTTTTAAATGGCTTCAGTTACTCCTTCTCTGCTGTCTTTTGCAAACCAGCCACAGGGTTTAGATGTATTTTGTAGAACTTATGCTAAACCAAACAAGGCAAACCTAAGAAAGGCTTAATTAAAATCACAGAAATCTCACACTCACTGACTCTATTGCTGGAGCTCTTTTTGCCTGTAAACAAAAAATTCAAATGGCTGGTTTCCCCCTTCAGTTTCATAAGTGGTTACTGAGCTTCTGCAGTTGCTGCATTCCTTAAAAAGTTGTTATTTCTTTTTTGGTCACACACTGGGGGACTCCATTGTTTTCAGTGGTGCCTATTGAGTTAGGCCCATCGACAGCAGAACTCATTCTGGGTCATTAACTTTGGAGGCACAGTAGTATAATTTGGTGACTTTATTCTGTTTCTTAGCAGAGACTTGTATTAAAGTCACACACACAAAACCAGAATAACCATCCTTCTTCCCCCAGACACTGAGAGCATTAAAGGACCTGTTAAAGACCGTTTAAAGGTCCTATTAAAGACCATTAAAGTTCGTAGAGTTGTGTTTAGGCACATATCAGGCAGAAGTAGCAAAACAATGCTGCTGTCTTATGTTATTAATGATTCTAGTGCTGTGCTGTTCTAAGTGTTGACAATTTAACAAGGTTCCTTGGAAAAACTGGCTGTGTTTAAGAGAAGATTCACACAAACGATTCATGATCTGGAGAATGTACTGTAGTGTGAGAAAATGAAGAAGGCAGCCAGTTAATCACTGAAAAGGTAGGAGCAAAGTCTAAAGTTGTCTGCAGAGAGAGAGAGAGAAAGTACCAGGTAGTCTGTGTTTTTATCTAGCACACAAAGGCATGATGTGAGACCCAGTGCCTGAAGTCAAACAAGTTCAAACTATATAAAATTCATGATGAGAACCATGGAACAAACTGCTGCAAAAGCAATTCTCCATCATTTGAAGATTCCACTTTGAGAATTGGTGTCTTGCTAAAAGATGCACTCAAGATCCAACAGTGTGTGGTTAAACTAGATGGAGATATCCCAGAGGAAATACAATGCACCAAGCACACTGGCATTCTTTCTGGGCTCAGCCTGTAAACTGTGTGGTCTTTGGAAGTTGCACTCAATTCCTCTGCTATGCCTGCTATTCACAAACTCGGTCACTTCACCGTAGGGCTCTGTTTCCCACTTAGAAGTAGTTTCTGGCTCTTTGGTCCTGACATTTAGGGAACCTTGCACACATTTTGACTGTATTTTACCTGCTGTGGGAACATTTCCATATGCATAGCTCTTGACCTGGCTTTTTGTCCAGTACTAAAGTCACATAAAAATGCATATTCCAGAGATAAATCTTCATCCCTCATTATCAGGATTAGCAGTGTGCTAAGGTGATGGGAAAGAGGAAAGGAATAGAATGTCTGCCCAGAACTGTAACAAGCTAGACTTTCTCAGTCTGAGACCCTCAAATCTAGTCTGTGGGTCTTTGCTCAGTTTGGTTAGTCCACAATATTTACTGAGTTGCTGGCTGCACTCTCTATATCTCTAATTGAGCACTGGAAGCTGTTATTAAAATAGAGTTGTCAGAATTCATCCCTCAGTGTGCATCTTTAGATATTCAGTTCTAGAAGACTTCCTAACTCTGATTTTGCACCTTCTAGTTTTTGTAATTATTTCACTGCTGTGGCAGTGACTCCTGACTGATAACCAGGCAAGAATAGAACTGGGCTCGGAGACAATGTGATTAATGAATTACTCTGTTTCACGAGATGGATTGGATCAGCATGTTGGAATTATTTCATGCCCTTCACGTATTCTTGATGGTGGGGATGGTCAGCAGAAAAAGTGCAGTAGATCTGAAGAGTTGGCCCTAATTAGAGTTTTGAGAGTGTCATAACACTGGAGTCTGGACAGTGTGTAAGTGTGTGCACTTTCCTGAGAGTTTTTATTTAGTGTTTGATGCTGCTAAGTTGTATTTTGGCATGAGGGAACCTGGGCGGAGTCGGCCTTTACCTCTGCATGTGTTTTGGTTAGTTCTATACTGAGCTTTTCTAGGCCTGTTTCAAGAGGGCAATTTAATGCAACACTAAGAACCAACAGGAAAACTGAATCATGCCAAAGGTTCGTTATCTCTGTCTTACCCAAGAACAAAGGTAAACTAATCCTAAAGGTAAGATTTATCTGCTGAATCTTGACTGCCATTGTGCTGCCCCCTTACTGGCTCATGGTGAAGGAAGAGTGTACCTGCTCCCACCTGCAAAGAATGGAATCTGATAGTGTTAAGTGTGGAGAAAAAAGGTACAGAAAAAGGTTTGCTGGAGACAGTTCACAAGAGAGATGGAGGAAAGAGATCAGAGCTCTGGAAAACATGATTTATGAGAAAAAAAATTAAATAATGAGAGCTGTGTAACACTGTCAAGAGAAGAGTTGAGTGGAGACAGCCTGCAAAAACATGAGGTTTTTTGGAAGGCAGGAGAATGGACTCCTCTCCATGTTGAATTTGGATAGGACAATATGTAGTGGACTAGGTTGTGCTAAGGGGGCATTAAGTTAGACATGAAGAAAAAAAATGTTAAGTGAAACAACTGAATAGTTTGCTGGAAGTGCTGGAGAATTGCTGGAGCCTGTAAAGGAGATTGGCCAAACACCCCTTTAAGTTTGTGAGATTGATTTATGCTGTAGGGACACAAGATGGGATGAATCATGTTCTGAAGACTCTTTCAGCCCTGTTTTGTGTTATTGCATACTGTGTTTGTCAGAGATTCTCATGATTACAGTGACACTTCTGTATCTGTTTCTTCACTGGCACACCCATCTTCATGAAATCCCTGAGATACCTTGTTCTCGTGACTTGTGTGGAAAGTGCAGACCCACTTTACAGAAGGCAGCATTGCTAAATAAAAGTAGAGCACACTCCATATACCTCCTAACTCATAGCAACTGTCATCACTGGAAGATTCACAGAGGGTTTTTTGCAGGAGCTAAACTTTCTAATTGTTGTTTTTTCAATGTTCATGTAAGCCAGCACCATTCAGTGAGAATATTTTCCCTTTTTACAGCATTGCTTGTACTCTTTAATCTTTCTGCATCATCCTGTCTCTGGTTTTATTTTTCCCTATGGCTTTACCTCTACACAGCAGATTCCACAATAGCCTCATTCTTACCCTGTCCCACAGTCTGCTAAAAAGCCCCATAGCAGGCCAGGTGGTGGTGAGGGTGCTTTGGTTATCCCCGGAATCTGACTTCTGAAGAAAGGGATACAGTCAAGTTGTTCAGTCCTCCTAGTTGTTGTCTGACACTGCCCTGTTTTGGACAAACACCTGAACTAGTTACATTTAAGTCATAGAGAAGAGTTTTTCTTCTGTGTTATGTGGCATATAGATATTTATTGCACCAAGAACTGTCATGTTTGATGCTGCCCTTCAGTAAACTATTCTTACTAGTGACACATTAAGGTGTATGTTTAACATGGACTGCATGTATCTACAGCCCTAAGTCTGCAACTATAGATAACTGCTGTTCTCAGACTTGTGTAAAATTGGGGAGAAGTATGTTCTATGCTGGAGAGCCTGCGAGAGGCCCATTCACTGGCACTGAGTGCAGAAGGGTAAATTCAATTTGAGTAGAATTAGTCCCAAGCATAGTTATGGTAAAATAGAAAACGACATTGCAAATCACTTGATGTTAAATATATTTCAAATCAAGCCTTGAAATAATGCCAAAATCCTGGCAGAAAGAAATGTCAAACAATGAAAACAGCAAATGAAAAGTAGCAGGGGTAGACTGTTGTTCTTTTTAGCATATATTGGGGAAGCTGTTTGTCTTGAATTTTCTTTCTGGCAGTGTTAATTCTGAGCTGTAAAGAAGCCATTACTGTATTAGGTATCAGGTGTTAAATGACCAAGTAGACTGTGTAGGTGAAGTGGTTGCCTTTTTGTGGTAGCAATTTGAGTTCTCATTGTAAAAAACTATTTTACGCAAGAGCACAAGGAGATTGATGGGGATGTGGGTTACTGGGTAAGTGTGAGAGATGTGCAGTGAGTCTAGGTGGAGATTGTGTATGTGGGGATGTCACTGTAGCTTTTCATCCCTCTGATATATAAAGAACCAGAAAAAATGTGTGGAAGAAGCTCCTGCAACAAGTGAACTTGAAGCAGAGATACCAATAGAGAGGAGAGAGTTATGAAGCCTCTCATAGGAAAGGAGCCTAATTGGCACTTTTTGGAGGACCTATAAATGGAAGACAACCCGTAGCTGAGGCTGATGTGCAGTGCAGGTTTACCAGCTCCCCTCCACAGTATTCCCTTTACGTGTTGGAGCATTCCTATCACGTTGCAACATGGAAAGTTTTTTGCAGACTCCCGGTGCATTTTGATTCCTATTATGACTCATTTTCTGTCTCCTTTGCCTATGAGTAGGCTGTTTTCCAAATGTGTGCACCAGATCTAGTTCCAGAAGAGTAGATGTTGTGCATCCTCATCTCACCAGACCTTTTCCTCTGTCCAGCCTGCATTGAAAGGAACAAGATATGTTTAGTTACCAGTTTCCCCTATTGTTTAAAGTGTGCTGTTTCTCCCCTATGTGATCTGCAGTGATTCTGTCTTTGTAGCTGTTGGCTTCTGTGGCTGTTACTGACTTGGTGACACTTCCAGGCTCCTAAAACTTCGAGCCCAACATCTTGATGGAAATACTTTTTGTTGTGTTGTTTTTTTTCCTTTTTAAAGTATATAATGTACTGCTGAGCCAGGCAGACATGAAATTCCTTCTTGGGACATAGACATATATGTTTACATAAGACATATGCAAGGTGCCATATGGCAAAACCCCAGCTTTCATTCCCTGCACATCCTTGTGTTTCAGATGTTTAGGAGAGCACATACCCCTGCGGAGTCTTTACATGGTCTGCTGGCTAAAACTTCCATGGAAAAGAGAGACTAAATGGGCTAAGGAAAATACAGGGGAGTGGAGATCTGGGAGTTTAAAAGTTCAGGGTTTCATAAGTAAATGGGAAAGAATAACGCACATGCAGTTCATAGTAGGCATGCTCTGGCTATTAGGTAATTAAATGACTTAGAGGAAAAAACAAAAGAAACAGATTTTCGCAGTCTGTGCATGTATGGAAAGATCCTGATTCCCAAAGGAGTCACATAATCGATGATGAAAGCATGTGTGCAACAGGAACAGTTCAAGTACCTCATCACAAAACGTGTGAACTTCTGTCTTGAAAGAGTCACTTGGAGCTCTTTTAACCTAAAGACCCCATCTAATGACAGGCTGCTGTGAAAACCCTGGTGGTGTCCATTTAGAGCAACAAAAAAGACAAACCAAAGGGACCAAGGGCAGGGGAGTGTGTACATAGCCCTAAAGGGTGTATAGTTGCCTTATAGCTTACACCAGATGCACAGTGGCATTTATTTGGGGGGCTGAATTGCTTCAGCCTGGTTCAGCTGTCTCCGGGAGCACAGGTTGTGGATCCATCTAATGTGTGAGAGCAGGGAGTTTAAACCAGACGGACTGACAGCAGCCTGTCTGTGTTGCTCACAGTGGAAAATACAGTTGTTTGGTACTCAGATAGTGTGTCCAGCTCCTGCCAGGGTTAAAACTTGTGCAATGGATTTGGTAGAGCCAGCTTTGCACAGCATGGCAGCAATCTTGCATCTGTGGCATCCTGGAGTGTGTGCTGGAAGGTGAGGGACAGGTTGGAGAGGACTGAAGATGGAAGTGGAAGAGACAGTTTGAAACGAGCTCAGGAATGAAAGGGGAATTGAGTGAGTGAGAACTGGGAAAGGAGAATGGGGCCAAAGGCTGTATATGTGTCTCCTTTGAAAATGTTTACTCACAAGGTGGCAAGACACTCCGATACTCCTGTGTTTGACAAGGCAAACACATAATATATCCTACCTATCAGACATATTGAGAATTAAACATTCCAAAAATGGTCATCTTAAAAAAAAAAGAAAAAGAAACACATCAAGTTTCATTACATTGAGCTTATATTCTCCAAGTGCCCATTAGGAGGTTTTTAGGATTTCCTTTTAATTAAAATAATGTTTGTTGAGCTTAATATTTTCCTAAAACATTTATTTTAATGTCTTTTCCCGCTGTTACTAGAATCCAAGTAGTGAGGAAGGATAACTGACCACAAAAAAAAGGCCAGATGTGCTGAGAACAATATTTTTCAGATTGCCTGGTAACAGGCTAAAGGTGATTCCAAGCCAAAGAGCCTCTGTAACAATGAATGACAAGACCTGTGTTTCATCAAGTTGCAAAAGGTTTTGTCCTGATTGCCACAGAAGAGGCCAATGGTCATTTTCAGTCTGCTCTCAGCTCTGTTTAGGGGCATAATTTAGAGGTCTGAGATCCAAATAGAAACCAAGAATGTTGAGTTTCAAACCTGCCTGTAGGGAAAGACAGTGTATTTCTCCGAGAATCTATTCACTATTGCCTAAAATGGTTCTGTCCTTGCACATCTAGAGCCTAACTCAGAACATCAGCTGAGGCTGTGTAGTCACTGGAACCAAAGCTCATGGCATGTGTTTTCCTGAATCTTGGCCATACTTGCTAAGTTCAGAAAGTGTTGTGCAGGTCTCAGCTGGAAATCCGAACTACGTAACACTGAAAGCCATGTCAGCAGTGAAGGAGGTAGTATATTGTTATGTGTTCTTTGCTTCCTGTTGCACTCCAAGATAACCTTTAAAATATCATGGAAAAGTCAAATATGGGAGCCAACTCTATCCACATGCTCGAAAGTGAAAAGGTTACAGATCTCTAAACTACTGAAATGTTTTCAAATTGTATTGAGTTGGACTGATATAAAATTAACCACGCTTCTTTCTTCTGTAGTGCCAACCCTACACATTCACTCCCTTAAAATACTGTGTGTAGCCTGCAAAAATAAATTACCCAGAACAGAAATATAATGCAATCCAAATAACTAGTTTTAAAAATAAATTGAACATGAAATAACAAATATGGATGTAGCCAACAGTTAGGGTCCATAATTTACTAGAAAGACACACATGGGTTGTATTTATCTTCCACGAGTTTTTAAGATTGATACTCAACAAATTATTTCACTATCTGGGTTGTTTTAGTTTACAAGATTTTTCTTAGCCCTTCTGTCTTCACTCATACATCAATGTGAAAGTAAAGAAATAAGTATTTCTGTTGTAACATTTTATAGCATGGTTCATAAAAACTTGGAGGAAAGAGGTCCTTCTTTTTTATTCTAACCTTATTCAATGCTGTTGGTTTTAATCCTAATCTTTTATAGACTGATATAATCTGTATCTATTTGCAAATAGGCAGAGGATCTGCCATGTCTGTTTTGATACACCAGTGTAGGATAATTTTGGTCTTCACTTGACTTTCACCTGCTCTGTGATAAAGAATCTTTTGGCTCTCACTGTGTTTTTATTAAGATAGTGCACAAGCATTATAAATAAATGAAGCCATGTCTCTACCAGCTGTATGAAACAGACCTTAAAATGTGGACAGGTTGTAACTGATACAGAGATCCGGGGTGAACCTGGAGTGTGGTGTGAGCTGCTTTGTTCCTCTTTGACATGTGAACTCTTGAGTGCAGCAGCGAAAATTTAATGCTGTTATTGTTAATCATTTCAGACCTCGGGTAAGGGCAAACGGCAGGAAAAGAGACTACTGCCCTCTTTTACCAGTCTAAGTGAGCCAAAGGAGCTGTGTGTGACAAATGCTCCTATTGAAAGTCCCTGTGTTTGTCCTCAGGGGCTTAAAGAACTGCACGGTAATGTTTGAACATTTTTAGTAACTTTTCCATATAACATTGACTTTGTTTGATAATCAATACCCAAGTAGTTGTTTCCTCAGCGTGATTTTCAGATGTTGCATTTTCTATGTGTGCATTACAGAGGACTCAGATAATTAATGGAACAAGGAAGGAATTCTGCACTTAAATGCACTGCTCTGGGGCTGTTTAGCTCCAAAACGTTTCTTGCCACTTTCTGCCCCAGGGAAGACACCTTAGTGATGCACAATATTGATATCTCACGGGGATGAAATCAGAACAGCAAGAGAACTTCCAAAACTTCACAGGGTAAATGTGGGAGTTTACATTTACTTACCTGAAGAGTCATGATTGGACAATCTGGGACCACATTGAGTGGTTTAAGACATGTAATACTCCTAGTCAAATGTTACTGGAAGTCTTCTACTGAATTAAAAACTATTGCAAAGGTCTTTTAAAGTGGAGAACTTTCCTCTTTGAAGTGGTGAGAAGCCCAAATGTCTTGAGATTTGTTGTGTACCAGATGGTGCAAATGATTGCAAAGAGGCCAAGAAAAGATCTGAACATCCCCTCTTTTGGGTCTCCAGGCCAAGATCTGTAAGTCTGTGTTTAGGATGTCTTGTTGTAAGATCTGACTGAAAACACCAGTGTTACATTTGGGTAAAGTCTGCTAAGGCTGTAGCGGCATCCATGGCTCATCAGTCCAGCCTTTTTCTAAAGTGTTTCTCCTTAAATGTGTCCATAATAGAAAAATTTAGACCCAAACTCATATCCCTGCTAATAGTTGTTCAGTAAAACAAAGGAGAAGCCGTGTTTTTTCACAAGGCATAGAAAATCTGTCTCCACAGTCGAGGCTGCCTTCCAAGGGATGTAAGAACAACTCTAGTATCTATTTTCCAGCCTTTGCTTTCCTTTCCTTTGCTACTTTTCTGTCCCTCAGGCTTGGTGGTGTAGGATTAAGACAATCCCTCCCATTCACCATAGAGAATGGCATGACAGGCATAAAAAACTTCATGAAAGTGTTGATTTTGTTGTTATTGAAAATGTCAAAAATGCTCTATGTGCATGAATGATTTTGAAGATTTTGTGTTTTGAAGCATTCAGTTCATTCATTAGAGCCTTCAAGCAGGCAGCTGTGCGTCTCTCTGGATGCTCTTAAATTACTGACTGTGTAGTTGTGTCAGTCAGTCCAGCCATACAGTGATGGAGATTGTTCAGCACTCGTTACATGGGATGGGATGCTGAGTGTGGGTACAGCACCTTCCCCCCATGGCTTTGCTGTGTTGGCACTTTTTGAGTTAATAATTCCCTCTCAGTGGAGGGGTTTGATGGCCTCTTCAGTGTGGATGATTTTCACTTGTTTGAGAAAATCTGGTAATGTTTGGTCTTTCACTCGTCTCACGTGACTCATCCTGCTGCCAGTAACAGCGTTCCATTTCTCAGTGTTGTCGTGGTACATTTTGGACATCACATCCAAACAAAACCAAGAATGGCAATTTTTTTTTTTTTTTAACAAGAAGTAATTAAAGAGAATGAATAGTAAGAAAAAAAAGGCAAATGACCTAGTTTGGTCTTCGCCGCAAAACCCACAGTTCTCTGGGGATATCTAAGTATGTTAAACAAATATTTCAAATCTATCTCTATTTTGAATGTGAGTCATTTCAGTTAGACGTCTTTCAGTTATTTGTCCATTGGTCTTAATTAGGTAAACTCCAAAGCCCTGCAACATGTGTTTATTTTTGAATAATTACCCTTTTGGTAAGTTTTCTTGCTCTTACCTTCTTAGCCTTAATAGCTAATTTGATCAGAAACAGCGAAGCCTTCCTGCATGGTAAGCAAGGTGTTCTCTGGGGAAGAAAGAGAGATATTGCCCTTTAGTTGGGGTTGTTTTGAATGTGGATGTCATTGTTGCACAGGCAGGTTTCCTTTGGTGTGAGCGAATGTCCTGCTTTGTTCCAGCAGAATTTACCCCCAGCAAGAAATGTAGGGCTGACCCTGTATATCCCAACCAGTTCCAGTGTCATTCCTGAGGTGTGGAGCCTCATCACAATCAATGGGACCAATTCTCACAGGACTTAATCTGGTATAAATCAAGAAAAAACTCCCCCAAAGTCAGTTACCCCAGAATGAAAGCAGCAAGGTATCCAAAATTGAACTAACTTGATTACTCATATGGAAGGAATTGCCTGATTGCAGCCTTTGCACACTGCTGCATCAGCTGCTTCGTTCCCTTCGCGAACATTTAAATGTAAAGATATAAATCAAAAGCTCAGGACAGAAAGAGAGAAAGACAGAAGTTACCTTGATGGATTCGACTTCCATGAGATCCTTCTGGAAACCATTCTGCTTTTATTAGATTTACTCTCTGTAAATTAGGATTACTTTTTTATATGGATTTATGGAATGGCTATGGTGTAGTGCAAGTGGGGTGAACCCCCTGGTCTAAGGCGAGGGAGTGTGTGCTCTTTTCATCTGTTATTGGAAAGTTACAGTATGTAGGTTAAAGGCCCCTCGATACCAGTGAAAGAAGAGTTCCAGACATGGAAAGTGCTTAAATTTTGTGTGTGCCAGCCAGTGATATTAATATTGTATAGAACAGCCAGTTGTCAGAGGGCCAGATTCTGTTCTCAGTTACAGCGGTGTAAAGCAGACTTTTTTCCCTTTTTTCAGAGGCAATGAATTCACCTTCACAAGTGTTTGAAGAGTTAAAGATAGACTCAGGCTGTCTGTGTTCAGAGATAATCTCTGAGCTCTTTTTTTAGTTGCTAGGGGAGATAAAAAAATGTGAGCTGGTGGTGGTATTCCTTGTCCATCATTGTTCCAGCTTCCATATGGTAGGCACATTTCAGAGGCTTTGGTACAAGTGTGACTTCACTCAGGGCACTGTTGTGCAAGACATTTTTAGCTCTCATTAATGAATCTGTAAGGTACTTTGTGAAGGCAAATGTACAGTGGATTAGCTGAAACAGAATTTCACACAGATTTAGCATAAGTGCTCTGTTCTTTTGCAGGGAGCAAATGTGTTTTCTGATTTGACAGCTACAAGAGAAGATAATTATTTTTGACAGCACAGGGATAGTGTTCATGTTATTCTAGGAAATCTCCATCTTCACACAAATAGGTATCAGTGTGTGCTGCGTTGGTATTGCTGAGCTTTGGTGAAAGCTTCAAGTTTCTTTGTTTTGATAATATGATAAAATTGGTAAAGTACATATTTAGAAAGCCCTAATGAATTTCAGACTTGTATCATTTGGGGAATGAAAGAAAGTGTTTTATTACGAGTCCAGTATAAACCTTAAACATTTTAAGCGACTCTGCAATATTTTGGAGGGAAGATACATCTTGACTATATTCCAAGTAACATTGCTGATGGAAATAGAGGAACTGTGAATTGGGTATTTTAAGTCTGATTGATTTACCAGCTTCTCTTGGTCGTGTGGCCTTTGAAAGTGTGGAGAGCTGATTCACTAGTGTTCAACAGTGTATTTAGAAACCCTTTAAATGTGATTCTCCTAAACCAATTAAGAATCCAAAGTCTCATTATACAGTCTTGCTAAGGTAGGTATTATCCCTGAAGTGAGTTAACTTATGATTGAATGAAGCCAGAATAGGAATGGGATAAAGCCCAATGAAGCTGTGGACTCCAGAGAATCATGATAATTTATGTCATGATTACAAGCAGGGCAGAGCTAATAATCAGAAAGACCCACTATAAGCTGGAAGGCCTCTAAAGTGATCTTAAAAGGTTTGGTGACTGCCTTGTACAGGCCAGAAGATGCTGCATTTCTGTACAGCTTCTGTATCTCTTCAGAGTCATTCAAAACAGTCACACAGTGTCAGTGAATTCAGGTCTCTGAATATAGATCTGAAATAACTAGAACATAACATATATGTTAAGTATCATGAAGAAGGCTAATGGCCCATTTTGTATAGTTTAAATGCAAACCAGTTTCTCTTTAAAATCTCTTTCCTGAAAAATCTTACATGGACTTTTTATAAATGTTTATATAAAATAATGCTGGTCTACACTTCTTAGGACTTTTCACATGCCTTGGTGTTGTGATGGAACTGGGTAGGAAAAACCCAGTATTGGTTTTCCAATTTGAAAGATTCTGACTTCTGAAAAAGTAAAAATCAAATAAATGGTCAAGAAATGTAATGTATCAGCCAAACACTGAGAACTTTTCACTGGAAACAGGGAATTCTCTTCTGGAAATGTCACAGTAGTGCCTCACGCAAGTTGTAATTTGGGTGTCATATGTGCCCGCTCTTTTCTGTGGCTCTGGATGCTTGCCTGGGCTACATCTTCATCTACCATGGTCTTCCCATTACAATGGCTCCGTGGAGCATGATGGGGATGCTGTGGAGCCCAGCCAGTAGAGGAGAATGGACTTTTGTGCTGCGAGGCCTTTCACGAATTCTCCAGTTACCAGAGACTTTTTTTGCCTTCCCCAGTCACCTCTTTCTTCTCATTTATACTTACCAAACCCCTGAACGTGATTCTCATAATTTTCAAAGCTTTCATTGACTGTAATTATAGAGGACCACGGCAGCCCAGGCTCTCCCACTCACCTTTAGTTTGCTGCAGGGTTAGAATATGATCAGAGGGATGGAGCACCTCTGCTCTGGAGACTGGCTGAGAGAGCTGGACTTGTTCAGCCTGGAGAAGAGAATGCTCTGGGGAGACCTTATTGTGGCCTTTCAATATGTAAAGCAGAGCTTGTAAGAAAAACAGAAAAGCTTTTTACTAGGGATTGTAGTAATAGGACAAGGGGCAATGGTTTTAAACTGAAGGGAGATAGATTTAGTTAGGATATAAGGAAGGAAATTTTTCATGAAGAGTGGTGAGGCACTGGGACAGTTTGCCCAGAGGAGGTGTGGATGCCCCATCCCTGGAACAGTTCAAGGCTGGGTTGGATGGGACTTTGAGCAACCTAGTCTAGTGAAAGACATGCCTGGCCATGACAGGGGGTTTGGACTAGATGATCTTTGAAGGTCCCTTCCAACCCAAGCCATTCTGTGATTTGATATTGATATATACTTGCCCTGGATAATACCACAAATTATACTGTTGAAATGGTAGAAGTTGTGTTGTCGGTGGCGGGTGCAGTGAGGGTTTCAGTAGAAGCAGGAGCGGACCTGAGAGCAGTGTAGAGCAGGTTATTGGTGATGGGGATGGTTGTAAGTCTGTGGCTGCTCAGAGGGGTTAATTTCACACAATTAATTTCACACAATGACTAAGTCAGGTACTTAGTTTAAGTTACTTGTTTAGGCACCTTGTATAGTCATTGAGAAGAGGAAAACATGTCTTGGAGCTGCATGAGCCCATCTTACCTATTTTGGGATGGCTGAATGATGTAGGCATTGTCTGGGTAAAACTGAGGCACAACGAAACTATGGTGGGATGAATTGTGCCTTGTAACACACCTGGATGCTTGTGAAAATCAGTGATTTGCAGGAAACTGAGCACAGGCTTTATCTTTTCTGTCCCTTTGCAGAATTTGTTTTCTTCCTCAGTGTGTGACACTCAGTGCCTCCTTGGAGAGTGGACTGACTACAGTGCAGTTCAGCTCACCATCAGAGCTGGGTACAAGGGTGAAGGAGCCACTTCTGAGCTCTATATGAAAACTACAGAACTACGCTTGCCTTAGTATCTGACACCATTACATTTTGTCTGCATGAAAAATCAGATTTGAGGAAGATCTAGTATTTTAAGAACATGATTGATCTACCATAGTGAAAATGGTGATATATATATTTCTGAGTAATATTGCTATAGCTCTAGTCTGTTTTTCTAGTCTGTAAAATGGAGTATTTACCAGTGCAGAATTTATGATTATTAGCATTAGCATTTATAATAATAGCTTACTTGGAAAATACAGTTAAATATATAAATTAAAACAAAACCACTTAAATTTTTTCACACTGTTGACCTGACAGTAAAGTAGAAACATGCCCATCTAAAGTCATAATCACAGAGATAATTATCTGCAAAGAAAAACTCGACTTACGTCACTGTTTTCAGAGAGTCCCTCTCCCCGAAAATAAAGGGACTCTGAAACATCCCTCTCCAAAATGTAACACAGGCAAGGCTTTACCCTAAAAATACAAAGAAGGAAAGGAAGTTACCTTTTTTGAGGTAGAAATAGCCACAAAACTTAAAATGAGAAATAAACAACAATAGTTCACAGATCAGATTCTTTTGGAATTAATTTTGTCTTCCTTGTGAAACCCTTCATTTCCACTGCCGTGTCATTGATGAGAATTCTGCAAGGAAATCCAAAATAAATGTACAAAGTAGTAGTCATTGTAGAGAGTTCTTAGTCAAAGGCTTATTGTTTTTTATTTTACTTATTTTTTTGACAGTGAACGGTGGCTACAATCACTGCAATTTGATCTCCGAGAAGAAGACCATGATGGACATGGAGATGACGAGTAGTTCAGTGCCTGTCTGCAGGCAAGGGCTGTTCATCCACACAGGGAACTCCCTCATGCGAGAGCACCCCCTGTCCCGGGAGAGGCTGCTGCACGTGGGGCAGCTCAACCTGGCGCACTCGGATATGAGGTACCAAAGCTGCAACTTTTATCAGTTCATGCACTTTGCTCTTCTGGAGAGTTGCTTTGTTGGAACTGTTTCCCAGTAGCGTCTGTGGGTGCTACATTTGAGAGTGTATTATTGACTTCCCCTTTGTTTTGGAAGTCCTTCAGTGCCAGGAGGAGTCACTGCGTGTGCAGCCACAGCCCCTGAAGTTTAAATACAGCTGCTCTGTGGGGGCTCTTCTAGGGTGCTCAAAAGTAGATGAGAGCTTTGCTCTCAGAGCGTTCAGTAGGGTCAGACTTGCCTCCTCTGTACGTCTGCCCCAATGCCACGGTGTTTCCAAATTGCAGCCTGGAGGGCAGGGATGATACTCGGTCCCAACCCAGTGTCTCCTACGTGGCAGTTTGGCATGCCACCATCAAACGTACAGGAAGCCAATGCCACTTTAATTTCTACAGCATCTCCTTTTCAGTGTTCAGTATTTTCAGTGTTCCCATAGAGCTACAACCTTGGTATTTGCTTTTAAGGCCATAGTGTGAAAATTTGGTCTCTGGTTTTGATGTATACACTGTAGTTGGATATGCTATGAACAGAATCTCTATTTAAACATTTGCTATAAATTAATTATATGAAAACACAGAACTCCATTTTTTTTTGTTGTTGTTACAAATTTAACATTACCAGATTTTAAACAAGTACCCTAAACAGACATCTATTGTGAATAGAAGCCTGCTACAAATTAAAATCTGTCCATCTATTTTAATTATGCTGCTTTTTGGCAGGGGATATAATATGGAATAATCTTGACCTTTTTGAAGAGCTGTAGAAAAGAGAAACCTCAATAAAGTTGCAGCCTTTATCTTAGGTACTTGGAATAACTGGCACTATGTGCATGGAACTATCAAGCCCAAATTTCCATAGCCACAACAAGAGGAGAAACGGCCTACAGCTTGGTCTTGAAAATCCGACTGTTTCTGATTTTATTATACATATTTATGTCTTGTTTCCCCTTTTCCATTTACTGGTGGGGTAAGAACATCTGTGTTTCCAGGAGAAGGAGGCACAGTAACATGGCAAGCAAGTGGAAAGAGGGTTTTTTTGTATGTTTGTTTGTTTGTTTAAAAAGGACAAATAATATCCATGCCACATAACAAAATATTCCAGTATTGCTACAAAGGTTTGTAGATGCATTTGCAGCTGGATGTAAATCTGCTCCCTCCTGGCTTCTTTATGGCTCAATGTGGGACTGGCAATTATCAACCTTTTTTTAATTCTGTCAGTGAGGACAATTATGAAACAAAGATAATTAGGGCAGGAGCAAACAAAAGGAGGAAGTGAGTGCTCTGCTTAGATCTTTCTGAACCTTTTTGTAAAATTTATAATGAGGAAATGACAGATACCTGCATACCTGGCATCACAGTACCCACCCTCAGAAATATGAACCCTTTCCAGCCCCCATTTGGAAGAGGATTCCCAGAGCAACATAAAGGATTGTCTGCTGCATAACATGAGAAAGCAGCGGGTTATAGGCCTGATTGCCTCTCCTTTGCCTTGTGGCATAGTCTAAAGCCTTGAAGCTCTGCTGCTTCTAAGTTTGGAAATAGTTTTGTGTCCCACTGATCATGCTCTTCCTTGTGTGTCCACCTGGCTAATACTGCTTTTGTCAGCATGGGATTTGCAAGGTGAAGCCAGTGCTCAGCTCTGCTCTGTGGACCTTCTAGACACAGTGTCTCGTTATATCCCTGTGCTGCTCGTGAGACACGTAGTTCAGAGCCAGAACTTTGGCATTTGAGAGAAGCATTTGGGATGATTTCTCTTCGTGGTGTTTGTGACACTAAAGATTCTTTACAAACAAGTAACAGAAAAGATGGTCTTTCCTGAAGATCTGAAAACAGGAGAACATAACTGAGGTGGGGGTAAATGCCCAGCAGTGAAATTAGTGGGAGCCAGGAGTGCTCTGCACCTCCCCCCCATCCCAGCCTTGATTAGAAAATAGAGAAGTGGGGCTGGAATCGTCAGATATTGGAGCACACAGAAGTCAGGGCAAACTCTCTTTGGTTGTTCTGCCCCAGTTCTAGTGACCAGCACAGAAATAAAGGGAGATACAAATTCAAACAGTCTCTCTGGGTTGAGCTTTGAACAACTTTGTGTTTCTAGGATATGGAATGTCAGGGAAAAGCCAAACAAACCAGAGAGCACCTCCCCTAGCAATCAAAAGTCTCCCTCAGGATTTGGGGTTGTGATTGTCCTTTTTTCCCCTCAATGCACTGAAACTTGTTATCCCCTTCAGCTTCTCCCTGAATTGCTTTCTCTTGAAAACTGTATTCTAGGGATGCCATAGTCCAAGAATCATGATCCTTCTTCTTTCTTCCTGGCCCCTTTTCCCCACTCAGTTAATAACTTCTAAGTTCTGCAGCCTAATTGCTGCTACATTCTATCTGTGAATGCAATGTGTGTGGGACTGGAAAAGTCCCAATACCTTCCTCACCACAACTGGAGTCAGCACACAGCTAATGTTGGCCCTTTGTCAAATAATCCATTATCAGACACGGCAAACCCTCCCACACTGTGCTCAGTGCTCGCATGTAAAACCCAGGGAAGACATCAGAGCACTCGGATAGTGTTGCACGGGGTCCCTGGATGGGCAGCAGAACAATCCCCTCCAGCTTCTTAAAACTGTCAGTTATCACCGAGCACACATTTACAGTGGCAATGGAAGGCATGTATGTTTTGTAAATAATCCGGAGATTTCAGATACAGTCATCTTTTCCTCTGAGGGCAGTTGGGAACTGCAACACTTCTGGCGTGGTGCTACTGGCCTCATGCTCTGGCTCCAATTACCACGTAAGGGAGTCTCTTTGGAAACACTGCCTTAGTATCCTCTGAGAGGCTGCTGTTACTCTTCAAAGGCCTTACACTCAGCTTTCATGTGCTTCAGCAGCAATTCTGTTCCCTCAGACTGTCCATCCCTGGTGCATGGATGCTCCCCATGAAGAGAGGCTTGTGGGGTGTATTCTCCTGCTGACTCCACTCCCTTCCAGGATTGCCCATCTGGAAGCCCCCCAGAGCTGCTCGTGCTGATCCATGTGTCCACACGGTGCTCCTTTACACTGTCCCGCTCTACTCTATCCCCTCATCTTGGCTGTTTATTTCATAGACATTTATATTTGGCTGCTGTCCAGAGATCGTGAAATCCTTAGGGCCAGCACAGTCTGTGGGTACCAGGCCTGGAATCTGATCCCTGGCTGTGACAGCAAGATGCCATTGCAGGAGCAAACAGTCAATGGGTAAAAGAGGACCCACCGAGCAAGTTGGATGCCAGACACCTTATGTTGCTCCTGCATTAGTTTTGTTTCTGTGAACCTTCTTCGTCCAACCCTTTCAGGACTGGGAGGAATGAGCAGGGCTTTCCCTAGAATAGTGATGGCAAAATTCTGCCAGTAATACAGGAACTGTGCATTAATGCAACCTCAACATTAAGTACCCAATGCTCAAAACATCAGGAGATTGAAGAAATGGTAGATCCTCCCAGCAGAGCTAACTAACATGGGATATATAGTGTATATAAGTATACAGTGCTACAGAGAAAACTGCAGTCCCTGGAAAGGACTTGCTTCTGATCTGCACAAGCAGCCTGTGCTTATCATTTTGTAGGCAGAGCATGGATAAGACATGGCTGTGGCAATGGGAAGTATGAATTCAGTGCCATCATTGCTTTTGAAATAAGGTATTCTAGCTTGCCTTTTGGTTCAAAACTCCTCTCTTGTGTGTCTCATATTCTATGTGGCAGCATCACAGCAATACAGTCCTGACTCTGAGTAAACTCCTCTGCTGGAAATGTAGATGGATGTTCCTGAGAGTTTTGGGAAGCTAGTATTTCTCAGGAGAGGGATGTTTGTATCCATCCTGCAGGTACTCTGCACTGACTCCAGCTTAGGCAAAAGCCAAACTCCTCATGTGGATTTCTGGCAAGATGGGAGCTTTTCATAAAGCTTAATAATATGACACCAATTATCACAGGCTGAAATGTAAGGCTTGGGTTAGCTTTATGTGATGTAGGAAATGTGTTGTGTTTACTTTAGCCTGAGGCTTTGGGACCACTAAACTATGATACAAACTGAATTATTTAGAAGAGTTTTTGTACAGCAGAAACTAAGTAATAGGAAATACTGTGCCTGGCATGGCATGTGTAAAGCCTTTCTCAGAATGCGTTTAAAACACCATGCTTTTTACTGAGCAAGCAGAGCAGGGTTTCCCAAACATGTGCCATAAAAGTATACTTATGCCACATATTTTACAGACATATGGTTCTGTAAATGTGAAAAAATAATGTATGAATACTGTTGGGCTTGGGGTTTTTTTAATATAAATTTACCATCTGCAAAAACAGGTGCTTTAAGTTTACCCTGAGACCAACTGTGCAAACCTAAAGGGAGAAATTATAAGTAATGGTTTATGGAAACCTCTAAAAGGTTTAAATATACTCTTTTGAAATTTCTGGTGGCAAATGCAAGATCTGATTGTTCTATATCAGTGAATGGTGGGGAATTTCACTTCTCTCATGATCTTAAAGGGTTTTTTAATATCAAGCCCTATTGCCTGTAAACTATTGGAGCTTAGAAACCTGTCACTAGTGAATGCAGTGTTGACAGTTGTGTGCCTCGAACAGGTGTCATTTTTTGACAACCTTAATTTCATGGGAAGGAAGTATTTTTGAAGCTTTATATTGTTGTTATGTTTTTTTCTAATTGCTCGTTCTCTGAGAGCTGTTACCAGGGAAGTTGTAGAAGTTGTCACAGCTTCCCATTTTAATGTTAGTGGTGAATAATAGTGATAAAATCATCTAAGGTATAAAATAAATGCAGTTTATTCAGCAGCTTCACAGTTTAATGTATGTTTATGTCCAAAATACCTTATGCATATATGTTTCATGCTTTAAAATGTGTCAGATCTGCCTTAGCTGTGGTGTCACACACAAGTTGCCAAACGGTTGGGTTTTTTCCAGCTTTTGTGGTGCATCAGAAAAGCATGAAATTCATTTAAGTGGAACATGTCAGCCTAAGAGCCATGGGGCACTTCTCTGGAGGGTTTATTAGCTCAGGTAAAGCTTTCCTGCACACAGATGTACTGTTTCCTCTTCTGGGTCTGGCACATCGCTGCACAGTGAAGCCATAGGTTAAACCCTCCGGTGCTTTAGGGATATGTAGGGAATACCCTCTGGTCCTAAGAAAAATCACACAGTTGGATCATCCACAGTAAATGTTTATAGCTGAGATAAAATGTTTTATTTTAAGCCATAAACCAGTTGCTAACTGCTTGGAAGAAAATGTTAGGAGGAGCTGTTTCCTAATGCAGTGTTTTTTTGAAAAGTCTATGTGGCATTTCTCAAGATTCTGCTTCCCGAATGAATGGATTCAGCACACATCAGGAAAGATGAAAAATCACTTTTGCAGAACAATCTTACTTTGATTTACAGACCCATGCACACTTTATTATGAAAAATAGAAATCGTAGTGCACAGGCTGCCAATTTAAATCTACCGACTGTGAACTTTGTATTTTGTGAATGTAAATACTCAGCTGATATCTCATTGATTCTGAACCACTGGTTGAAATTGAGAAGTTCTTTCTTTGTATTCCTTTTTTCCCCACTGATCTTGCTTCTGTTTTAGTCTAGTGAAGGAAAGCCTGTCTCAGACATGTAAGCGTAGCTCAGCCAGCCTTTTTTGATTCGTGTGAACAAGAATGCCAAGGCATTTTCCCAGTGTGCTCTGAGGAAAATGCTGATATTTGAATAATTCAAAAATGCCCAAAGCTCTCAAACTTCGTTCTCAGCTATTGTTTTGCCCGATCTATTATGCATTGAAAGCCTAGATTGTGATTGATGAACTGCCTGTAGCAGTGGAGGGGAGATTGTCTGTTCCGTGTGTAACCCATTGCGTAAAATTAATCCTGTGTAAAATGATGCTGACTTTACACAGGTTGTAGGGGAAGCATTGCAGATTTTTTTGGGTGTAATTGCTGCGTTAGACAGGCAACATTCAGCAGAGAGCAAGCACTTTCATTCTCCAGGGCTTAACAAGTGTTGTATCTTGTACAAAAATCATAAATCCTGTGGTAGTTAGCGATGCTTAATGAAAACTGTATTACAGGTCACCCAGGTTTCAAGACTCAGTAGATTCTGCTGCTCCATGCCTGAATGGAAGTCACCCGGCTCAGCACATTAAACAAGAATGCCCGAGTGATTATAAGGTTCTGTCTGAGGCTTCCACACATAGGAGGATTACAGAGGGGATGGAGCTGAGAGCCTCCAGTAGTCTGCATCCTGAACTAGACCTAATGAATAATAGCTTTACAAATTCACTTTCATCCTACTTGTTTAATAATGAACACAGCTCCTCCCTGGGTCCTTTGTCACTTGGCACCCCTCAGCACTCAGCCAGGCTACAAACAAGCAACCTGAAGAAGAGATGCATCTCTGTTGTGCCGTCTTCAGCCGAAGGAATCGATATTACCGCGATCATCCGCACATCGCAGACGTCACTGGTCACCTGTGTGAATGGGCTGCGAACTAATGCAGCTGGCATTTCCTCTCATCCTGTGGAGATCAGTCATCACAGTGCTCAAAAATCCTCTCAGCCCCAATCTTGCTCTCAGCCTGGAAACCCTTGCAGTATTCCCTCCCCTCCAGCATGTCTTGTACCTCTTTCCGCTGACTGTGACAGAGGTGACTGTGAGCAGATACAAATGCAGCAAGTGGAGGAGAATGGAAACCTCAGCCTTATGATGAATGGTACTGGCATTGCTCACCAGAACACCTCGCACAGCACCCAGAAGGTGAGTTTCTTAAAACAAGAACCAGCTGACGATTATTCCTCCAGTGCTGATCTTTTTCGCCATCACCAGGGGCTGCCTCCCCCTTACCACCTCCACCAGCAGCTAAGCCAGACCCAAGGGACTCTGCCTCACTTAAACGCCTCCATGTCTCCGAAGTCCCTGCAGCCCAGTGACGGGGATGAACAGGACCTGAGCAGTGGCAAACAGGTCTGTCAGTGGATTGACTGCAGTGCCACTTATGACCAACAAGACGAACTGGTCAGACACATAGAAAAGACTCACATTGACCAGCGGAAAGGAGAGGACTTCACTTGCTTCTGGGCAGGCTGTGTCCGCCGCTATAAACCCTTCAATGCTCGTTACAAACTGCTGATTCATATGAGGGTTCATTCTGGAGAAAAACCAAACAAGTGCATGGTAAGTCTGGATTATATTTGTTTGAATAGAAACATAACTGCTCTGCTCTCATTCTTGCTCTCTCTTCGATCTTATTCCAATATAATTGTTGTGCTTTCCTGTAACTTAGTCTGCAGCAGGCTAAAGGGGAATTGGAGAAAACCTTAATCTAGAAGGAAATGATTGAGTAAGAAATACTGTAGTTCTTGGAAAAGGGATTCAGTTTCCTTATATGAGAGCTTAAAGTTTAATACAGTGCTTTGTTTTTTTAATATTCATTAAAGCACTAATAAAGTGATGATCAAAGCACGCAGCCGTCATTTAACGTAAAACAAAGTCACTGAGCCTCGGGTGACATTTTTAATCAAGAAACATAAAACACATCTAATGAAATTCTTTTCATTCCTTCAGCTGAACAATAACCCATAGAGTTGTGAGTGCAAAAGTTTCAAATGGTAGTTTAGAAAAAAAAAAGAAACTTGTTAAAGGATTTTAAACAACTAAAAAAATAAAAAGAATATATTTAATTATGTTTTCAAAGGTTGTTAGGGGCTTTTTTAATTTGCAAAACAGAGCTTTAAAAATAAGTAAAAACCATTGTTCTCTTCTGATCAAGAAGATGTAAACAACAGCAGTGTTCCAAAAAGAGGATCTTGGGAATAACACCATCTCTGCATCTGCCCACCATGATGACAATATGGCCAAACTAAAATAAAAGTTAATGACTTCCATTAAGCTTTCCACATGTTTGAAACAACAATGATATAAGACCCTGACTGAAACAGATGAAGCAAAACAAGTTTGACATAAGCTTCCAAATTGGGCCATGAAATTTGGAAAGTCTTATTTGTAACACCCACATGCGTGTGGGTGTTATACACACACACACACACACACGAATAAAGTACAGACAAAGGGAATGATTATGGCAGCAGGTTGTGGTTCCTGATAGGCAGAATTGTCAGCTATATGTCTATATTATTGTTTTGATCAGAGCATGATAGAATGGAAAATGCATGTAAGAAAGTTAGATCATGACAGACTTTTCCATGGCAAGCTGTAGCTTTCTATGGAGGAATAGGAAAGAATGTTTATAGAAGAAGCTTACTTTTTTTTCATTTGTTCAAGAAAAAAGCTTGCAGGCCCACGACAGTTATGGAAGGGAGAAGGAAGAAAACAACAGTATTGTTTTGCAGAGAAAACTTCTGTGTACATGATTGTCCTGATCATCTCTTTATTTCCATCGGATAAATGAAAAACATTATCTTAATGTCTGCACTGTTGAGTGGGTATTCCTAAAATAATACTGGAAGCAGTGCAGATACTTAGAGAATACCTTCAAGTTGTCCAAGATAAAACAGAAACACTCTAAGGTTTCTCTCTTTCTTTTTCCTTCGAGAGGAAGAACCAACTTGTTTGTTTCCAGAAGTAGCTCACTCACATTTTGTAAATGTAGGAATGAATTTAACTTCCCACGCATAGCTTTTATTAACTGATAAATCATCAAAGGATAATACAAGTTTCTTCTTTCTAAACAGAAAAATATAGGTAAGTAAGATGTGAAAGCATACTTAGACATTTTATTTTAGCCTACTTTGGGTTTTTTTTTTGATCTGGAGCAAGATCAGTCTTCTTCCTACTTTTATCTTACACTTTTAAGAAGAAATACTTAAAATTTGAAGTGCTGATAAGCTTTCCTATGATGCTGAAAGATTTAGTAGACTCTGTGCGTGAGGGAACTTTTCTCTTTTCCTGCAAAATGCGTATTTGACAGGTATTGTGTAGCAGAATTCTAATGTTACATTCCCATTCCTACAGAAGACTCAGTAAATCAGAGACATTAAATCATGTAATATCTTAGCAAATGCTAAAAATTTCCTACTTTCCATTATTTTCATCTGCATTAAAGTACCAGCTTTTGATAACATCTCAAGGTTTAACATTGTGAATAAGTTGGAAAAACCTTTGCATCTGATGCTGCAAACAGCCTTTATGGCATATGTATTTAGCCTTGGCATGTAAGTGTATAAAGATCTGTTTTATTGGAGCAGATACTGTGGTTGTTCCCATACATGGAATGACCCAATCACAAGCAGGAGTTTTCCATTGGCCCAGCTTGGAGTTAACTCTCCTATTCCCAGAATAAGAGCCTTTCACTGTCAGCAGAGGTATGATGTATTAAATGTTACAGTCTGGAATCCTGTGTGGAGTAAAGTGGATCCAACAGAGCACACGAAAAACATGTCTTCTTTGCAAATTCATTTTTCTACCCTGGAAGGACCTTGATCTAGCAGGGGCAAGATCCAAAGCTGCAGCACGGCTCCCTATAGTTATTAATATCAAGTGGGGATTATTTGCCCAGTGAATTCCATTCTGCTTTAAACAAGGGTTGCTGTGCAGTGTTGCATTGTGCAGTGATGTCATGTCATTTTAAATGATGGCTTTTCTTTTGATGTGGTAATAATTGTGCTGTTATTCCTGCAAATTAAGAAGGCAATTCATTCTCTGTCTATAGAGGTCTGAGATTTTGTTTCGTTTTTGCTGTAGCTCTGTTAAAGTAACTTTACATCTCTTGGTATTTGTAGTGGAGATTTTCTTTTGCTGTTCACAATTACCCATTGTACTTCCTTTTTAAGCCCTTGATTTTGTTCCTCTCTCTAAGATTACTGCCTGACTAGGTATTGAACTGCTCAGGAGAAGCTAACAGCAAGCAGCACCCCTCCCTCATACATAAAAGTACTTCTCCATGTAAAATTATTAATTTCTTATGACAGGCTTTGCTACTATGTACTGTAATAGACAAAGGAATTTTGGAATTCAAGCTACTTGAGAACAGGAAATACATGAGACATTTTGATTGAAAAGTAAATGGTTCACTAAAACTGCAGTTAATCCTTTTATTATCTTTCCAACAGCAGTTTCCACAATACTTTCATGAGGTAAGCTTCCTTCAGTCCAACTGTAACACTCTCATCGTTGCAGCTGGTTTGAATTTAGCGAGCCTGCTTCTTTCTCTACTACAGACAGTCGACAGGCTAAACAGGGTCTGGTGCAGAGCACTACTGATGTTTTGGGTCCATATTCTGCTCACTGCGTTTCATTGCCAAAACCGGTACTATGAGTATTCTGTTTTCATATTCCGTTAAATATTCTAATTAAGCAGTGCCTTCTCGTCATTGTGTCCCTCAGTTTGGTTTTTCCTTGGGCTCTGCAAGTAGTCTAAAGGAAACTACCTAATCTCTTTGCAATATCCTGTTATGTTTCATACTTAACTCATGTTATTTTAGTTTTATTAAATTTGGGGTTCATCTGCATTATAATCAAAAATATATCCAACAAAAATAATGATGCAATGCCTTTAAGACTTTAACTTCTGAAGATTAATTTCATGCTTTTTTAGATTTGATGTCCCAGACAATTGGAATTTTGATTGTCTGAGACAGCAAAAATTAGCAAGCTTAAATGGTTTTTATTTTAAAAAAAGGAAAAGAAAAAGTTTCTCATAGCTGCATCTTTTGCTGCCTTTCAGTTCTTCGAGTACTTTGGTGAGTAGAACTGTGCTGATCTCCAGATATTGCATCCTTGGTTTAAGCCGCTGCTTGCAAATGTAAATATAGAGCTGCTCATTTAGTTGTCTACAGTTGTTTGATTTGGACAAATCTGTTCTTGGCTTATTAGTTTACCCTTTTGCACTCTTGTGGCTCCATAAAGAGTAGAAAATTATGTTCCCATCACTGCGTATGTATGTGCTCAGGGGCCTCCACAGAGAGGATCAAGGTAGATGTATTTATCTTTACGTAATTTCTACATATGCAATTAGAAATCGGGAATCCTAATGTGTGTGATATCCATGAAAGGAGCTGGATAGGGATAATATTAATGTCTCTACTTCATGTATTTCAAGGAAAATGTTCTAGACCTGTCTGTCACATTACATGCTTGTCTGGATGGGTAAGACTTCAAAGCAGAATTTTTTTTTCATGTATATATGCAAAATACTCAGTTTGGAAGGAGTCTCAATGGATTGATTTGGGTGCTCTATTGTACACAGTGAAATTCAGCACCTGTGCTGTTTGTACTCAGTTCTTTTGAATCCCTGAGGGTGAGACACTATAGGTACTGCATTAAACATGGGAAAATTGAGACAGAGGAGATAAGTAACTTGCCTAAAGGCATCCTGAGGTAATTCCAGCATTCCAGTGCAGATCTTGTGTTCAAATCACTACATCACACAAACTAACCATTTGCAATTTACCTATGAAGCAGATTTTTGTACAGATTACACAAACGATAGTGCTGGGGCTGAACTCCCTGTTATTTTTACTGCACGATGCAGGTGGTTGGACATGTCATGGACATGTGCAAGCTTTCATCAGAAGGCTCAGCTGCATCCGTAACACTTCATGGGTAGAAACCTGGTTATTGGCAGTACAGGAGGAAGGGGCCTGTTGAGCAGATTAGTATTATTGCTGCTGTTCCTAAGGAAACCAGCACGGAATCTCTGTTCTCAGTAGATAGTAAGTATGATGCTATCTGTGATCCACGGGGGAGTGTGTGTCTGGCAATGCATGGTGAGAAATGAGATCTCTACGGGCTACAAGCACAGATGAATCTGAGGGACAGCTCTGCATCTGTGAGGAAAATAGGTCTGCATGCACCCGCTTACACGCTTTTGAGTTACTTCACCTAAACAATGAGTTTCCATGCCTGAGTCGAGGGAATGTTGTTGAAGTCTGGAAAGTTATTTCAGCTTTTGGAATGGAGGGTGTCATGCACTGATGCCAAAGGAGTGCTTTAAAAAAACAACAATAATATTAGGCTCACTTTCTTTCCTTTGAAGTCAGTAGTAGGAAACATCCATTCTATCAAAGCTGCCTCACCAGAGATCTCTCTTTTTATTAGGTCTCTGATGGCATTTCCCGATACTGTCAAGGAACCGCAGCATTAAAAACACTCTGATTAGAGGAGTAGACAGCAGGTCAGTGGTTATGTGGAAGTACAATGTTTGTTTGTTTACAAAGCCCACTGCAGATTCCAGGAGAGTACAAATGGGTTTAAGCCTGCTCCAGCACCGGAGGGCAGGCTGGCAGTGGGCTTTAGGCCTGGCTCCATGTCACCTCATGCCCAAGCACCTGGTGAATTTGAACTCTTGTCTGTCCACAAAGAACTCCACACTGGCAGATCTTGCAGAGCAAAAGCAGTAGAAATTATTGAGCCCAGATTCTGTTGTGAGTGTGACTGTCCCATGTTTCAGTGCATTAGGACAGATATGCAAATGAGAAGTACAGTGCAATGGTCCAACACAACCTTTGGGGGCTTGGGACCTGCCTTCTGGAGCAGAGGGGTTTTTCCGGAGGGATTATCAACCTCCCAGTTCAGTCCTGGGATTGCTGACCCTTCAGCACATTTTGTGAGATGCATCTGCTTTATCAGGTTAATAGAAAAATGGTGTAGGATGCTGGCCCAGATGAAATTGTGCTCTGACCAAGCTGGGCTGACTGCCTTTTTTGTTATTGTCCAGCAGTTTGATATGAATTAGGTGTGGCTGGCAGGCTTTCAGGTTTCTTTGTTTGCATAAATCTAAATAAATTAAAATCAAGTAAATTCCAGTTGTTGCTGCCAGCACCCGGAATGGTTTTCAAGTTCAGTTTTGTGCCTTAAAAATGTTATGCAGGACACTGAAGAGATCTGATAAATGGAATATGGTAGTCAGAGGTATAACATGAAAATTCCATGGAAGGGGCTTTCAAATGCATACTTTCTTTATCCTACAAGAACATTTAATTCCACAAGATTTTATTTGATTTGACTTGATAAATTAATAAGTAATTTGGGACCTGGTTAAAGCATACTATTCCTGAAGATTTCCTGATATATTTATACAGATCTGGTGACAGTGTGTAGGTATTGCTGTTCATTCAGTCTTTTAAATAAGAAAAAAAGTGAGATATTAATGATATTATCACCACAACATAGTGAGCACTCGCCCTATGAAACTCCCTGCCATAGGATATAATGTAATTAATTGCCACTGTTATGGTTGTCCTAGTGTTGGATAATTTCCACTAACAGTATGTGGTATCTACTGAAGGTAAGGTGATAGGACTAAGCAGGCAGTGGTTTAGGGAACAGATAGCTTTGTGACAAAAGGATGGACATTCATTGCCATCCTTTGTGTTAAAAATTCTGCAAGGTATTCCACCAGTTTTTTCAAACCAGTAATATCACAATAGAGCTTTGAGAAGAAAACTGTTAGTGAATGGGGGTCACCTTCAGTTTGGAAAACAGAATGATGGAGGGACGGTGAGCAGGACTGGATGATTTTATTACTGTTGGCATTTTCTAAACAGTGTACTACTTTCCATTTCAGAATGAAAAAGTGTTAAAAAGACACTTTTTTTGTTTTTTTAAAAGCTTTCCTCATTTGATTTATTCAGTGGTTTTATTTTGTTAGTGCAGTCCTCCAAACAATTATATTTCAGCTCATCCTAGACTGATTTATCTTCTCTTCATTCTTCAGTGTTTTGATTTGGCTACTGAAATACATATTTTTTTACCACAATTTCAACTGTGACCTGATTTAAATACAAGGAAAATGATCCATTTTCCCACAAAGCCGCAGATATTTGTCAGAATCCTAAACATTGAGCTTTTGAAAAATACCTGGCAGTGGTCTGATTGACAGAGAACTTCATAAAGGGAGGGAACACTTCTGTATTAGAAATGGGGACTGTACTGCTTGGCCCCATTGTGGAACACAGATGAGGTAGTTGTACCAGAACTCCTCCAAGCCAAGCAAAGTCATTCATGTTCTTTGTCAAACAATATAGGCTGCAGTATGCCCAGCTTCAAAAAGTGAAATTTATTAGTTGTGACCCACGATGCCTGGCTGCCAGATAAAGTTCTAGGCATGTCTCCCAGGTCTTTTTTTGGGAGATTTCTTCTAGGCTTCTTTCCCTTCCCTTTGCCCAGTTTGCACACAAAAACAACATCTCGATACCAGGTTTTTATCTTTATTCTCTTATCCCACAAAACTCAACAAGTTTCTTTCTCATTTTAAGACACTCAGAATTATTTCCAGCTCTGCTCTGGCCTGGCTCTTGGATGAATCTCCACATGTAGATTTATTCAAACTTCAGTCTCAGCACAGACCTATAAACCTCTCATGGGGCATCACCTTTTGAAGATATCTTGCAAACAGCCTCCTAACTCCCAATTTATTCCAGCTGCACCACAAGATCACTTTCTCAGCCGTGCAGATCAGTGGATTTTATCAAATAATCACATCTGAAGAGCAAAAAGGGAAAGGCTTTACATCCTCAAAGTGCTGGGTTTGCAGTAACTGTTCCGGATTTCCGTAGCTCACCATTTCCCGTGTAGCAAAAGTGTGACAAGGTTTCTTTCTCCCTGTGCCTCCTGGCTGGGAGTGAATCATCCATCGGTTTCACGGTGTGAATCTGCACAGTAGTAAAGATCAAGTGATACACCCTCAACCAGTCAGATGCATTCTCCACCTTAGTCATAAGTTTTACAGAGCAGGAAATACAATTGTGAACTGCCTGCTTCCTGTACAAATGTCTTAATACACCTCAAGAGTATCTCAAAGATGTGTCCAGCAGTTGGGTCCTAAAACTATAATTCTGCAGGGTCCAGCATCATTTTGGGAGGGTGGGGTGTCTCTGGAAGCTCTGGGAAAGCAGGTTGTATTCAGTGATTTGAAGGCAGTCTGCAGTTATCTAATATCTAGGAGCAGTGAGAGAAGTTTTTTTTCCCCCTGAAATTTCATTAAAAATAAATTTGCTTCTGAATATTATTAATCTTGTCATTGGACTTGATGATCCTTTTGGGTCACTTCCAACTCAGAATATTCTGTGATTCTGAGATTTAGAGGGTGGAAAATTTGTAGGTTCTAAAATTTTAAACAAAGTATTTGTGATAGTGTTCTTGAGGTTAAGTGCTCAGCTTTATTTTATTTCTTTGCATGTGTTCTGTGGGGATTATTAAAAATGGTATGGAATTGTTCAGAACTCTCAGTGATTTAGTCTCTCTGAACAGTGATTAACCTCAAGAAGGAAAAATAGTTTGTATCACCTGGCAGAAGGCTTGGTCAAATTAAAAAGCAGTAAAATTAAATATTGTTAAAAAACTGTACCAATGATATACTTATAAATGTTTCTTATTAGGCCCATACGTTTTAATACTCTGTATTAGTGAAACCTATGTCATTTAATAAAAATGTTAATCTGCATTTGTGGGCAGCACAGAGGCCGTATAGTGTACTCTCAGGGGAGAAAAAGGAATTTAGTGCACATTAAAAACTTTATACAGTCTTTTATGCAGTTGGAGCTCAGTGCTCAGTGTTATGCATTTGTTTGTTACTTTGGGGTAAACCAGCAGCAGTTGGCCTTTGACATGGGATGAGAAATGAAAAGCACAGGGTGTTTATCTTGGGCTGCACTGAGGGCCAGATTCTGAAACCTTCACTTGCTCATGCAGTGAGTGGGCCTAGTAATAAAATAACATGCTGTTTAAGCTAAATACATCATAATGTAACCTTCTGGCATCTGACAACTGACATCGAGCAAGATTGTCAAAAGCAGGCCTGATTTTGGGTAGCTTTGTTTTGGAGGTGCCCTGCTCTAATAGGGCGCCTCTGAAGTTGAAGTTCTCTTTCTCTCAAACCAGACAGTGTGGAACTGAGTTACTGACACTTTCTGAACACTTCTGGAAATTTTGACCTTGGATCTCCTTTCCCTTACAAATGCAATGAAACAAATTTCTCTGGAGAACAGTGAGGATGAATAATCACAGTAAGGTACCGAAGCCAATAACATAACACATCCATAATGCTATTTTGCATCTCTAATCGTTCCCTCTGCTGAGAATCTCAAAGCTCTTTCAAGCTTTTGCCTGCCTACAGCATTTCCTGTGCAATGGAAACTCTTGTGCCCAAGTTCTAGATAAAGTTGAACTGAGTCAAATTACGCTGCTACTTTCTGTCCCTGTTTAAATTGGTGTAGTTGTAAAGAACCCCTGAATTTTAACCGGGGAACGTGAGCCCAGAGTGGCTCAGGCAAAAAGCACCAGAAGTCACACACTGAGTGCCTGGCAGAAAAGGCAAGAAAAAGACCTCTTCTTTTCCAAAGTGTTTTCTCTTCTGCCTATTTTGTAAAGCCAGTGTGAGGTTGTGCAGCTTTGCTGACCAGAAAGTCTCTTCTACTTCAGAGCGTTTTTCATGTGAGTAAGTGTGTGCAAAACAGTGATTTTATTCAGCTGTACTGTGGCTTTCAAAGAAAATGTTACTGTTACAGAGAATTCAGTGCCCTGTATTCTGTCTCAAGGACACCTGTATTTTCTGTGTTTGGCTAAGTCAGAAGTGGCTTCATTTCAAATAGCTGTGCATTTACATCACAGACATTTGTCAGTGCCTGACTTTTCTATTTACATCCCTGGGCTGCTTGTGGAGTCAAGGAACAATAGGAGTTTTATTTCAAAGTCTGCTTTAGTTGTCTATAGCAGTGTCTTCCCCGGATCTCCTTCTTTTATTGTTGTGTACAGATAACATATGTGTGAAGAGATCCTACACTCAGGTACAGTGTAGCTCCAGTGTTAAATAATTGATATTGATCTGTCTTTTGAAACTGCATCCAAGGCATTTAAAAGTGGGAAATGGAAAAAGCATGTTCTCATAATCCAGCTCAGTAAAGTTTGCACAACTGCTCTTTGTTTCATCATGCCTACAATAAATCTTTCATTTTTGCCAATTGAGAATGCCTACTAAATCTGCAAATGATTACTTCCCTGAATTGTGTTGGGATTCTTGCAATACATTTTTCTTACATGGGTAATGATAAAATAAGAGTCCATCAAAAATATTTTATTGCCTGGCAGAGAGCCTTTTATGAAATGGTTTTGATTCAAGGAGATTCTTCCAAGTGTTTTAGAACCGTTGCTTACAACTTCCCTTTAACCCTTGAATGGAGGGCTGCCAGGCCCTGGGAATGTCAGGAGTAGTGCTACAATGAGCTGGTGGAATGCAGAACCTGGATATCAGTTTAACCTGCAGCCCTCAGCCTCGGCCTGAGCGAGCGCTGCTTCAGCCAGTACTTGTAAAGGGGATTGTGTTACCACGAGATTAGAAAGCTGATGAATGTCAGACTGGTGGGAACCTTGTAAAACTAATCTGCTGTATCCATGTTGATATGATTTCACTCTGTTTCAGTGAGGGAGGGAGGAAGATGGAGTATTACAAAAGGGAAAACACAAGGCAAAGCTGGTAGGGCCATCTGAGTCACCTGTCCTAGCCTCCTATGATCCCAGGTATCGTAGGATAATCCCTTCAGGATACCCAGAGGCACAGAGCACCTTCATGTCTGCGCCTTCCAGAAGGTGTGTCATCAACACTGTATGTCAGGTCCTTTCAGTCATGTGAAACGAATCTTGCCCTTTTGCCCCCCGGTTTCAAAATGGGCACCACTACATTCATCTGCCTTTGCACAGGAACTGCCCAGCTCTAGGAATTGCTTTGCTTTCCCTTCCAAAGAGACACAGTCTCAGCCCAGTTCCCTGTAGACCTCGACCAAACTGTCTCCACATAAAACAAGGCCCACAGGGCTTTTCCTGAAATGGCACGAGTCATGATGCCTAGAACTGCAGGGAGAAGGGATCTGGCAAGAGATCTACCTTGTGGTACTTCCTTGCACTCACAGAACAGCAGTAGATTTGACTCAGTGTGGGGTGCTCTCAACAAAACCACATCTGTTGCTTGACACGTTGCCCATTTGCCTCTGTGTAATAAAGTGTCTCCTCAGAAGAGACATGGGAGATCAGAAAAAAAGCAGATTATGTGAAAATATTTTAAAGTATCACACTTATTCACAGACTTTTATCTTCCTGCATATCCTCAAACATAATGATATTTTTAATTGCATGATTGTGGTGATCTCAGAGTTCACTGTTTACAGTGCTTTGGTCTGACTAAACATTTTTAGCTTGTCCTTTGTCTTCAAGGCCAAGGAGTGAAAAGATGACAACAAGCACCCAGGAACCAGACATGCATCAGATGCACAAAGCACATGAGCTTAGTCAGTGTCTTTTAGCCAGGTAGATGCTAAATAGCATGTTTTACATATCAGACTGGCAAACCTTCTCCTGTATAAACTTTAATTCTGGGCTGAACTGATATGCCAAAGTTATCTCAGATGATCACTGACCATTTCTGTTCAGATTTTGAAAGGAGGCAATCACAAATACTTTTCAGGTGTGAAGAGACTTTGCTGAATTTAGAGGGAGAGGTATTGGAGGTACACAGTGAACATGACAGGAAGGGCCATGTGAGGGTTTCTGTATCATCTCTCCTCACAGATGGATATTGAAAAGCAGCAAATTTAGGACTTTGTAAAGGAAAGACTTTTTAACACCGAGCAAAGTTGAAGGGATCAGAGTGGAAGGAACCTTTGTGAAGCTTGGGTGTTCTTCCCTGGGGACTGTGATACCCCCAGCCTTCCTCAGTACCTCTCAGGCAACTTGTAGTTGGGCCACTAGAATGACAGCACGTTTAAAACATGAATATTTGTAGCTGCATTACTTCATTTCTAATGCTGTAAAAATACCATTCTCATAATGGGGTAATGGCCTGCAAGTTCTCATGATTTCAACTGTTTTGGAGTTACAGGAGTTCTGTTCCTTTATGGCAAGCATCCATTTCTCATTTTAACATCTTTGGCACTCGCCTAAAGGATGGGAAATTAAAAAATGATTAAGGGGACAGTGAGACAGTCTTTTAAGGAAAGATTAAAGGAATTAAACTTGGGCTCGGGTGGGGAGAACAAGGAAAGGGAGGGATTGTTTAGAAGAGCATGGAAAATAAATAGGAGCAATGAGGCAAAATCAAGCAGAAGAGAATTTAAAACTAATCTTTCACTAAAAGTCTCCCAAAACAGAGCTGTATTTTAGAGTGGAATAATTTCGTAGTGGAGATGGAAGATGCCCAACTGTATGAATAACATAAGCTAGACTGTCTGAAAAACTGAAAATTAAATTGTAGAGAATAATTTTGAATGCAAACTTTCTCCTCATTTCTGCCATTCTGGGAGGACAGATTATTGCATTAATAGGTGGAAGACAAGGAAGTGCATTGGCAGGCACAGGAATACAGCTTAAGCCTTCAGGTGTCTGCACTCAAGATATTATTTGTATGTTTTTGTCCCCCTAACATTGCTATGAGGTAGCTGGGGATAGTCACCATGCAGAGCATGGGGTGCTCAGCATCCCCTGAGCCGGGGACCCCAACATCCTTCCAGGCCAGACTCTCAGACCATTTCACAAACAGATGCTGTCATTGCATGCTGGCAAGTATGAAATCAGGGATGACTGGCTGGAACAGTCAGTTTGCCAAGAGTGATACCTTTTGTTTTGCTTTGCCCTTACCAGATTTGACCTTTAGAGAACAAAACGTTTCTCCTCACCATGAGTGAAAGCTTTGCTACTGATTCCAATGAATGCTAACGTACCACTTAGAGCATTGTGCCAGAAATGACTGTGCCGTGACATGTGAACATTTTATTTCTGCTGTGAAACTGGGCAGAGAAAGACTGTTGAGCACAGCAGCTCCACCTGCAGATTCCTGGTCCAACTTCCTCCAAATCCAGGCAGTGAAATTCCAGTGTTGGATCCAGCTTGTTTGATTTGCAGTGATGGGTGTCCCAAAGCCCTGGGAATGAGAAAGGATTATCTTTGTGTAACCCCAGCAGTGAAAATTTAGAAGGTAGATTAAGTTTGGTGTGAATATTTCAGCTTTTCAGATATAGCTTCTGATATGTGTCAATTGTTCTTGGAAAATCAGGGTTGGAACACAAGTCTGAATGGCAAGAGAAAGAAATGGGTATTGTAGTCATCCCAGATACTTTCTATTTTGATTGTTTATAGCAACGCTGACAGAAACTAACACTATACACAAAACTGGTTTTGAAACTACCCTTTTTTTCAGAGTTAATGACCCACAGGCTAATGGAAATTTGCCAGTTTTTACCAGCTGGGATCTGGCCTGATTTTGCTGGGAAATAAAAGTGCAAGGCAAAGAAACCATTTGGATTTTTGAAAGTTTGTGATGGTTGTCTTTTCTCATTACAGAGCCTTCACTTTTTTGGTATGTTGCATTTACAATTGACCTGTACTTAGCAGAAATGCTCGCTTTGTCCAAGGACAGCGCACCCTGATCACCCAGGAATTCCCTTTGACAGCTGCTTTTAGATGCACTCCTGTGAAAACCGAAGCCCATCCCAGTCAGTGTGAAAGGACTTGTATTAAATCATGGCTTTGAGGATGCACTGACACAGCTCAGCTGCTCTGGGTCCATCCAGTAGAGGGTAGTCATATGCATTTTATGATGCACTCCTTCATTTATTGCACTCAGGTCTTTCCCAGGTATTACCTGAGGACTTCTCACATGATGAGCACGGCTGACTTGGCTCACATAATTAACCTGGGAAAGGCAGACTATGTACCTGAGTGCATTTCTTTGTAAAGTCAACAAAAGAGGGGGAGTGAGCCGTTCATACTAATTGTATATATATAAAAAATAATCCCTAAAGGCAAGACTATATAACATGCATTATGTTCAGGCAAGTATGGGATCATTAGTGTCATTCATGATAATTTGATTTACCCCCATGGCTTCCAAACAATACATGGCTCATAGCCTCATGGATTGGTGTGTGTTCAGAATTGCATGGCAGCCTTGCATTTTTAGAAGGAAAGCTCTTAGGTCTTACTATGATGAAGGCTCTTTTGTTGTAAAAGTTTCTTTACTAAGTAGATAGATGTTACTTCAGTTCACACTAAACAGATTGACTCTGGAGTTTTCAGTCTCAGTTTGCCAGAGACAAATTGTGAAAGAGTCTAATTGTAGCCTAAACAAAACCATATTTTCCTTAAAAACATGGCAGTGTATCATTCTGAATCTGTGGTGCTTTGCCCAGGAACCATTTCAAGAAAAAAAAACAACTTGTGCAAAGTAGCCACCTTAGACAAAACAAACTATCAAACCTATATATTAAACTAAGTGCTTTTGATTGCAAGCTGCACTGAAAATGTTGTTGTTTTAATTCTGTCCCTCCATGCAGTCAAACACACTGGTGTATACTTAGGAAAATGGTAAATATAGAATACTGGCAAAAGTAGCTTAAATACTGGTAAACAACAATAGCTGGACTGTCTTTCCAGGACTGGTTGCAGCCCATTTTCACTTAGATTATGAAGAATGAAGAGCAGAGAGCCTTTAAATCCTGATTCCTAGTTCTTCACAACATTTATCAGTGTACAGTGGCTTTATTCATGACCTGAGTCTGGTTCTGATAAATTTTGAGAACTATTTCATAATGTTATTGTAGAAATTATAGACACATCATTTAGCTATGAAGTCGCTGTGCTTATATGAGGGCAAGAGATGTTGATGGGAAGGGCTGAGAGCAAAAGGGCTGATTATTCTGCTAAATATGTAGAAATCTTTGCTGATGAGAAGGCAGCTCTCTGCTGCTGGGTGTGCTGGAGCAGCTGTAGGGTGGCCATTGCACTCCCAGATGGAATTGTGGCTAAAGCTGCTCTCCCACCCTCCCACCTGCACTTGGATTTCGCCATCCACTCGAGCAGCCAGTGGAGGAGACACCTCTGCTTCCCCACGGTGTCTCACACCTGTGGTTTCTCCAGGCAGAGCAGGGTCTCCATCCTTTGTGCACCTGCGTGGAGCCTTCCCAGCTGCAAACTTTAAGCCTCTGCCAATTCCTAAAGGCAAATTTCAGCAGTGCTGAAAGCAGGGGCAGAATTCCCATTGACCGGGAACAAGCAGGAACACGGCCAAGGCCAGAATGATACAAGCTTAATAATCAATCCCCCGTTCACAAGATGCTGAGAGCTTCTGCTGCGGAGGTGGACAACTTTCCCTGGGCTTTGCTGTACACAGCCCCAGCGTACAGCCCCTCTGAACGCTGCTCTCCTTAAGCTGCTCCACGTGTTTGAAAACAGGGTGATTCAGTTTGGTGATTCAATTTGGGAGGCTTTGAAGTTTTTAGCTCAGGTTTAGGGAAAATATGCACCATGAATCATCCAGGAACTTTGTTTTCTCAGTGAATTCTGTGATAATTGCACGTTACAGCAATGTTTAGGGCAAAACAGTGTAAGACATTGGAGCCCATTCTTGCAGCCAGTGTTCCTCAAATTCAGCAGACAACACATGCCTGGCAGTCATTTGGGGGCTGGGAGGGGGGGCAAGAGGAGGGGGCATGTCTTGTTTGAAAGTATCAATGAGCAGTACTAAAAGGACAAGAAAGGAAGCAACTCCTTTATCCTTTCTTCCTTTGTAAATCTGTCCCTCTCTGTTTCATGGTGGTTGCAGAATTCCAGCTTTACCACATGGTGATCACTTTAATTTTTGGTCTTGAGGTAGCCAGGAAACAAAAAATCGAGGTAAGAATAAGTGGGCAAAGGTCAGTTCATTCTATATTAGCCCAGTGTATCAGTTAATTCAGTAATTAATAAAACTGACAGCTGACAGTGGTGCTTAGGCCCATGTGTTAAGTTACATCCCCTTCAGCACCCTTTTGGTGGTATCAAGGTTAGGCCTAAAAGGAGCCCCAGCACCATGGGCAAGTGAGTGTCCATGAGGGGCAGTCTAACCCCTGTTCTGATGTGGGGGAGACCTTGGCAGTTGCCAAGGTCAGCAGCAGGCTCAAATACTCTTTTTTTTACCCTACTTTTATAATAGTCCCTCTGTGGAGGGAGCTGGTTAGAACAGGGAAGGAGCTGTGAAGAGCACTTAACATTTATAGGAGCCTGAACGTTCCTCAGACCCAATGTAAGATGCAGAACTTGGAAGTACCAGAGATGGGGTAGATGAGGCTGGTGTTTGGCACAAGGAGAGGTTGTGAACATTTGGGTTCAGAACACAAGCTCTGTTTCCCCTTCAGGAAGGCAAAAGGCAGCTGTGTGGGAGTCCTGTGGTTCAGCTGCAGTCCCTGTGTGTGTTTTGTTTGGATATTTCTGATCTCGTTACCTCCTTGGTTGGTACTTTGGGTTTTAGCAGTACTGTCCTATGCAGTATTTATTTTGGAGCTTGGCTTCTTGTGTTTGTTCTGAGTCTGTTCATTAATAATAATGGAGTGTGAATTATCAAAATAAATGCAGTCCTTGTGACTAGTTTTAGTCATTTGTGGCTATATGATCTGTGTTATTTAAATATTTGCTCATTGCACTACCTTTTTGCTGCCTTTGAGGAATTAAGTTCACTGAGAAGGGAAATAGTTTCTCCTTTACTTCCAGAGTTACTCATGACATGTTTGGAAAGACAAATAGCAGGAGAACGCAAATGAAATGTGAAGAACACATATACGAGCTAATGGTCTCACAACTGGGAAAATAAGAAAATCAGAGGTTACATCATATTATTGTAAGAATACATTATTTTGTTTTCAAAACTGTTATTCAACAGTGGGATGAATCCTTTAGTCATTTAGTGTTGGAACTTCGAAAATGGCTTGTGGTTGTTCCGTCGTTCTTCTCACGCAATCCCCAAAGACACAAAAGTTAGAGGCAGTGATTAATCTTTCTGTATTAATGGCCTGAACCAGCATTTACTGATGTCAAGAGAAAGCTCCTTATGTACTCTAACAGACTTTGGAGCAGGATGGTGATTTTTAAAAACCAGACATAAGCGGCAAATGAGAAGCAAATTAGGAAAATCTTTCCAAGTCCTGTAGTTTAGGAAATTGATGAATTCTGTTGTAAAACTATCTAGAAATCTTAAAATACACTTAGAAATACAGAAACACATGGCTTAGAATTCATTGTGATCATTTCCTACCTTTGATCTTTTCCTTTACTTACGGTCACTTGTGTGCATATGTGTGTATGTGAGAGTAAACAACGTAATCCTAATTGTCTGAAGATATACATATGCTTATATAATGCCATAAATGAGAACAGTGTTTCTGTGTAAATTTCCTATGATATATATGGCCAGTATAAATAAATTCTTGTCACGGTAGTGGGTTTTATCTATATATTTTCCTTATAAACTAGCAGGTAATAATTTAATTCAAAAGCTCCTTCCAAAAATGCAATTAATGTCTTTTGTTATAGTTTCCCTGGGTTTAATAATCCCCTCTTCCAGATTTATATTGGTTTCTGGAAAGTAATGCTTATTAGAGTGTTTTTCCAAATTGGCCACAATAATCCACTGAAATCTGCCAGCTGAATCATTGCTATGCTTGTGGAGTTGCCAGGATCGCCTGACAGTTATTACTGGGGTGGAAGGGGAGGGGGAAAGGGAATGAAAGTTTCATAATATGTCACTGTTATTGATACCTTGGCTGTGGCTCTTGAATTTGGATTGATATGTTTACTGAATTCTGTATGAAAGATGGAATGCCTGGTAGTGGATTGGCAGCACTGTTATAATGGAGACAAAATTTAGTAATTTTTTAGACAACTTATTTTATTCTGGGCATATTTTAATGTGTGTGTGTATATATATGCATGTGTGTATATATGTAAGCATAACATATATGTCTGTATGTATGCAAACTCCCTCTACCCTCTCGGCCAGCCTGGTTCTTGAGAAAGGAAGGGGATTTATATTCCCTGAATTAGGGTCATGCTTTACATGCCAAATCCCACCACCTGTGCAAAACATGTTACCAGGTCACAGTTAAATCATTCACCTGCTGCCAGGCACATCTGACATCTTCATGTGCTCATTCCCTTCTCTACACTGCAGGTGGTGATGGAGGCGGGGAGTGAGTGTCCATAGGTCCAGTAGGTGTTGTTTTCTCCCATACTTCCAAAATAACTGAAAGGTGATGATTCTGCAGTGTCTGAATTAATCATCCATGCAAACTCCTGCAGAACTGGACCTTCATTTTGAGATGAATTCTGTGACAATGGAGTGTTGTATCCTACTGCATAGTTGTAAAGGTACATAAAAGCAAAGCGGGGCTGCAGCCTGCCAAGGCTGTGCCAGAGGGACAGAGACAAAATGCCTCTCCCATTACAAGCCTTGGCACCACTGCTGGGACAGACCCATGTGGGGATGAGCTCTGCAGGCTCTGGGTGTCTGGGATAAATATTGTGTCCAACAGCCATCCCTGGTGAGACTTTGCTCAGGGCACTGCCCACCCCCATGCATGGGATTTATATTCTGCTGGTGTAAATAAGCTTTTGTTAAAACCATCCATCTGACTAATGGGCAGGAGGGCAGGAGGGGAGGGCAGACCCAGGCAGCCAGGCAGGCAGTACTGCAGGAGTGTACCAGGACATGCTTACATGGAAAAATGGTGGCTGTCATTGCCCTGCTCAGGTCCAAAGTCTTCCTGATACAAGGGATAAAAGCCATTCTGGCTTAGATTTTTCTATTCATGTTGTTGCAGCAGCTTGATTATGAAAGATTTGCCTTTTTTTGTAGATTATGGGCTGAGACAGTGGATGCCCACTTCAGTGTAGCCAGAAAAATAAGATTCTTAAACATTCTTTCATTCCCTAATATGTGATTAAAGACAATGTCCATCTCAGCAGAGAGACATGTGCAAAATGATGCTCTAAAGCACTACGATTCCCTTAATTTTCCTTATGATGAAGGTAAGTTTCCCTTAAGCACCAGCAATGCACAAGTCTTTGGAGGTGGCTTTGTCATCCCTTCTGTGCCCTGTCACACAGGGTCAGCTCGAGTGCTGTGCAGTTTGGGGGAGCAGCCACAGAGACGTGCTGCCCCCTGACATTTACATTTGAACACCAAACAGCATGTTAGCACAAGCCAGCAGGGCTGCAGAACCAGTCGTCTTCAATTTTCATAGTCTTGTAATTTGTAAGACAATTTTTATTACTCTGATTGGGACAGAGATGATTTTTGTAATGTCTATTTATGCCATTTCAAACTTGAACATAAATCTCATTTTTTAAGGGGATTTTGTGGTTTTCTTGGCTTTATGAATTTTTTTTATCCCTCTTTTATGCATTCTGCTAAATTAAACCAAAATAAACCCGAGGAAAAAAGTGATTCTTTAAAACAAATATATTATTTTATCCCTTCTTTGGACAGGAATTTTCATTGGGAGACAAGGATAGAACATTCTATTCAGCCTTTGCCTGCTGATTTATGCTGCTGTCGTTACAAAAGCCATAATGATGTCCAATAAGTAGTAACAGGAACTGGAAGGAGAAGCTTTGGAGTACAGTGCTGCTCCCCTTTTTCTCCAGCAGCTTTGTTGGTGGTCCACACATAATTCCAAAATGTGTTAGATGGTTTTTAGAGAGAACTATGCAGTTTCTTTTGGTTTAGAAGAAGTCCAGGCCTAGGATGGCATCATGTAGGCTCCTACCGTGGCTCTGAGGTGTAGGAACCTGCAGGTGAAGAAATGGTAGCTGTTATTTTCCTACAAAGCAGACCTTGGATTGTGGTAGGGGATGTTTCTACCCATGCTGTGGGATTCTGCTTTAAGTGCTAGGAATAATGGTGAGGATTAGAGAGTGTATACACAGCAGGATGTGCCTGCAGTCTGATGGATTGCTACAAGAAACCAAAGGTATTTGATCAACCCATCAGTGGTTTATGGTGAATATGTGTTGATGCCAGAGCTCTGTTTGACATGTATAAGTACTTTGAAAAGGTCACAAGTGCTGTTCAGCTGCATATCTCATATTAAAGTATGTTTGTTATTGCAAGGTAGTAAGAATGGGTTGTCACTTGAAATCGAACTTGACAGTATCATTCCAAAGGTGCCTTTCAGAGCTTTGCTGTGATAGTAGAGGCAGTGGCATCAAAGAATGAGCCTTTGCCAGCATCTGCCACAGAGCAGCAGGTGAGACGTGACTGCTTTCTCCTGTGTTTATACACAGAAAATGACTGTGGTAACCTTGTGGTATCTGCTAGCAAATACTGATTTGTTAATGTTTGCCACAGTAAGTGGTTGATATTTTATCAGCATTACCAAAGCTGCATTTTAAAATTTTTCTTAATCCTGTTATTTTCAGCTGTTCATTATTATGGCAGTATGTTTGTTTATGGAGGTTACTTCCATATGGGTAGCTGGAGTTGTGTGTTGCGTGAGGGAAAGTTGGCTGTTTTGCCTATTTAAATGTGTATATAGGACTTGGTTTTGGATTTGTGTTTTTTTTTTCAGAGTAAGATCTCTCCCACTGCAAAAAGGAATGTTGTCATACAGACTTGACCGCAAGCGAATTGCACTTGTTAAATGTTTAGATGAACAAATAACATTTGCAATAAAAAAAAGATAATCTTCTTACATGGAAAATTTAGGCAAAAATGTTTGTGCAAAAAAAGTCTTTTGTTCCTGGCTCCTTAATTCTGAGTACCTCTAGCAAAGTCTCTGTGGCTGCTTTGGTGCAAGTGGGATCAGAATCCAGACCCTTTGTGCCTGGTATCCTTCGATTGACTACACAATGCAAAAGAAACATGCAGCATCAAGTTGGTTTAGCAACTAATATTTGACAATTTAAAGAAGTTTTCTTTTAGGCTGAGTTTTATGTAAAGCTGTTTACATTAAAGTGACATCCAATTAAAGTGTATCATGTAACCCACATCACAGTTCAGCACACATTTTCTGTTTTAGCTGACATATGGCCCCATTTATGAAAATAAAAATCATCATGTTTTGATGATATGTTCACATAATTTATGTGGAAAAGCAGGGGGAGAGAAGCAGGGAGAGGGAATGCTTTTGCTGTGTAAAGCTATTATTTTCTGTGATTCATTAAGTGTCTTTAACCCATGTGCACAGGCAAATCCCTCCTCCCCCAATTCCTGTCCAACCCCTCTTCCCCCCTATGTCCATGCTGGACAAAGGGACCTAATTTCTGCTGTGGGCAGAGACAGTAGATAGACAGAAACACTTTGTACAGTATTATCCCATACCATAGACATTTTTACAGTAAGGGATTCTTTAGTATTCTGTAGAGGAGATAAATTAGTTGACCTACAAACAAATCTGTGGCCAACAGAGCTAATTCATCCCATTTTCCTTTGGTTGTCTCAAGGCTGAGTGCCTGTGAGGATTCTCTGATGTCTAGGAAAAGACAGTCTCCTACTGAGGTCTTTTTTTCAGTCTCTCCTCTACTTAGCCAATTTTCATAAAAACGAGTAGCAACTTAATGTCTTTGCAACCAGCAATCCTCTGTCATTTTACCTGGAATTTCCTCTGTGTATGGAAAAGTCTGTCTCTGTTGCACACCTAAGTGTTTCAGGAAAGCCAGATTGCTTTCATTAAGGTAACCTATTGATAGGATAAATGGTTCTTCTTATAAAGTGGCCATGAATCAGAGACATGTCAGCACAAACTGGGGTATCTCAAGCCATCTACAGCCAAGGCTGGTGGTTTGGAGTTTCTGTCAGCGCCCCGAGCCTCGCTGACACTGGCTCTGCAAAAAATAAGCTTCTAACCTGATTTTAATCTACTTCAGGCAGGACCGTGGCAAAGCATTATTTAAAAGTATATCTTTGCATTTTTCCCTTTAAACAAGTGCATTTAACCCCTCAGGCCTTACATTTTTTATGTAGCAGCACATCAGTGGAAGAAAAGTTGCTGCCAGCCAACAAAATCACCATCTGCAGAGGAATCAGCCTGTCATTGTGCAGTGGAACCAGATTAATCCCTGGCTTTCCCACATATATTGGGAGATAGATCACTTTAAAATGTAAGCAGCATAACTACAGTGAATCCTTGTTTATCCACTGTTTCAGGACCAAACAGTGAGGATTATTGTTTAAATGGTAACTGTTGAACATCACTTTGCCATCTTCTCCTTGCCAAGGTAAACTGGACTGTACACCTGGAGCCTGGTTATTTGCAGCATGAGACTGGCAAATTAAACCTTTAGACTGTACAATTTTGGTCAGTAGGTGTTTGGCCACTGTCACAGAAAGCCATTGAGTCATGTCCTCTGTGAATGGACTCTTTAATGCTACCACAAAGAGCTCTAGAGAGACATCACCCAGACGTTATATTTGGACTGTCCTTTTTCTCGGTACATGTGACATGTCTCATGTGACATCTTTGCATTTAACATGTAACATCATCTCATTTGTTGGAGCAGGAACAGAATCTCGTTAGTTGTAAGGTATTATACTGTAACCACTGAGCATGTCCTGCTCTCTAATGACTTTTTAGAATCATCATTCTTGACAGAAGTTGATGCAAAAAGGAAAAAACCCACTTTCTCGTTTGCCTCTAACAATGGAAAAAACCTAATAAACGTTGCCGTCTAAAGTCCAGTGGGATCTAAACTGCTGATGATAACATTAAATCCTGAGAAATGTAAAAGTTCCCATCGAATATGGCAACCTCTGGCAGAACCTTCTTTTTCTAATGAAGTCTGTGCATTATGTTTAGTTGGCTGGTGATCCTAATCAGGGTACTGAGATCTGTGCACTCTGGTTTTGATCATTATTACCAAGATTAAATAGGCGTAGAGCCAAGACATTGCAGTGTAATAACCTGGGAGTTGAGGAGGAGGGAGGAGAAGGAGAGAGATTATTTATTGGTTGGATAAACAAGGTTAGCAGTTATTGAACATAACAGAGACTCATTTTCCTGAAGTCCATGGCCATTTAAACAGTGAGCCTTATGAATGAAGAATGTCTGTCAATTAAGAGAAACAGTACTTTGGGTGAAGAAGGCCAAAATCAGGCCCTCTGACTCTGAAGTTTTTGTTTTCAGATTTCTAAAAAATGGTTGAGTGGAATTGCAGACTCTTGGATAGCAAATGCATGTCCACTAGTAATCATATTTTTGTAATGATATTTTATGACAGTCTTGCAGAGAGTTAACCTTAACACTTTGCAGACCACAAATGGAAACGCGTGTCTTTTTCTTTCTTAGATGGCTGTAGGTTTGTGCATAGGACTCATCCAGCAGTGGGCAAAAATAATTATTTTCCATCTTTTAAGAACACAGAAATCCATTACATATGGTCATAAGCTTCACTTTCACTAAGCTCATTAAATACAAATAGAAATTCCTTCTTCAGTACAGAATTGTGCTGTTTCCCATCAACTCATCACCTCAGAGAGGCATTCAGGTTCCCTGAGTAGGTACAGTAAAGCTGGAATTGTGACGTCTGCTTCTGTTCTGTAATTTGATTCCTAGAGTTTTGGCAGTTTCTTTAAGGAAAATAATGTTACAGGGTTGGGGTTTGTTGGCTTTTTTGTTTTGGTTTGGTTTTAATTAAAAAAGCCTGAAGCTTTCATCAGAGAAATTTCTGTATCCATCCAAAGGAGAAAAAAAAAAGCCTGCAAAACTACCCTAAAAATTGTTCAAATACAAATTAAGGAACACTTAGAAGGAACAGAGGTTAATATTTTTAAGATTTTGGCTTACTCCAGTGTAAAAGTTACCAAAAGCTAATGGAAATGTCATGTGTTACTTGTGGATGGCCTAGAACATGCACATACAGTGTGCACATGGCACATCTAATAGTTGGCTTTAAACCCCTCTTGGCAAATGGTTTCACTTTGTTTCGAAAGCAGAGTTAGTGGTCAGTGCTCTCGGGATATTCTGCACAAAACAGAGATTCTGTTACATTCCTGCTGCTTCTCTGCTCTTTCACATGCAGGGATGCTCCCTGATTTCACCTGACCCAGTCTTGAAGCAATTCTTTTCATAATTTAACTTCTCCTCACTGCTGTACTCAGGTGGTCCGTAAGAAGAGGAACGTGTTTATCTTGACAGGAAGGACATTGTAATTTCTGTGTCCCCAAAAAGCTGATAAGAAACAACCAGTGAACCAAGTGTCAGCACTAGGGATAAAGAGGACAGAGTTTTACTTGAAAGCAAAGTATTTCAAGGTGTTTGAAATACACACTCAGCTCGATTAAAGAGAGAAGTGGTGTTTGAGGAAGAACACTGATTTTTTCAGAGGTGCAAAGTACTCAGCACCTTTAAAAACAGACTACTTTTAAAGGTGTTTAAATAAGGATTTAGGTGAAGAATTTGGCTTCATTTCAGTTGAAATTAATTATTCACTTCAAGCAGTGTTAAAAAACCATGAGAGTTTTCAGAATAGCAGAACAAAAGTAAAAACATGAAATGCAGTTACTCGCAAGTTTCAAAAAATTCATTGCAGGTGAAGTTGGAGTTTGGATGGTGCAGTCTGTGGCTGTCTGAGCATGTTTTTTAGTATAACAAATTCTGCTCTGTGTAGAAAGGCTATTTGCAAGGTATAGTAAATCTTCCCTCAGCTGCTGAGATGAGAAGCTCTCATTTCCAGCTGCCCACCTGATGTGAGGTGGCTACAGATCACCTTCCAGCGAGGTTTGAACTGTCTGTACTTGCCTCTCATTTCAGTGTGCCTGGTCCCTCCTGGGTTTCTGTAGATTATGAAGAGCACATGTTGTGCTCAGCTTCACAGGAATGTGTTCTTGAAGTTGGTGAATTCTCTAGTAGAGACTCTGATTAAGAACTAAAGTTGTCCAGAAGACAATGAGTCACGTCCTCCTGTCTGTTCTGCATGTCCACATCTGATTTTGTCCCTTTTTTCTCTTCTTTTACAATCACACACTAATGATTCAGTCTAAGGCTTGCTGTACCTTCCTTGTTAAAAGTTTCCAGTTGACATTTTAGGCTAGTCTGGAAGGATGTGTTTACTGTTCCAGAACAATTCCCAGTTCCTCTGGTCAATGGGAAACACCTGCCAGCCTGACACTGAGGAAAAGCTCGAGAAAGGTGCTTTTCCCACTCTGTAGTACTTAAGCCATTTGTTCTGGGAGAGACAAGGTATTGTCATGCTATCCTCAGGTATCATCGGGAGGGTCCTAAAAGACTGATTTTACATATTAAAGGCTTAAGCCTGAACAAGGGGATTAAATCAACACAGAGTCTCTCTGCCTCACAGTGCAGTTTGATTTTTGTTTGTTGTTCACCTCTGACCATCCTGGATATATAGGATTTGGATAAAGCTGTGCTGTGGTTCGGTGGTGGCAAGAAGGCTATAAGCCAGCTTCCATGGCCAGTGTGCCTGCAGCACTGTGTTTTTAATCACACATTTTGAGTCACCTACACTGCAAGACTGAGCCTGGCTTAACCCTGGATGGAGAAGATTGTGGTTGAACTTGTGACGGAAATAATTTTCGGGTCCTGCATCAACAAATAGGCACAAGCCAAGTGGAGCCTGCAATGTTCTGCTCCCATGCAGACAAGTCTTGTTTGTCAGAGGCATTCACAGTTGTGATTTGAGGTTAGGGAATTTATGGGAAAGGAATTACGGTGGTCATAAAACAGGACTTAGCCATACTTATTCATCTGTAACAGTGCGAGCATGCTGCTTCTGTTTTTTCTTCTGGAATCAAGTTCAGTGAACTCACTTTAATAACCTGGCCAGGATGAAAGGTTAAATACATATACCCTGTAGAGCTGCTGAACTTCAAGACCTTGGGGACTTTTTCAGCCTAGATGGGATCCATAGACTATCCAAGACTTTTGCAGACCTCTTCTGCTCCAGCCGGCTGTAAAGACACCGGCATTACTGGATAACCTGGTGAAATGCACCACCACCATTCCCTAAAGAAGAAGAGGTGGAAACATGCTGAACAGATTAGAAGGCTTGTCTGACAGCGAGTCTTTGCTGCATGGTGTATCACAAAGTGAATACAGCTTTTAAATCTGGAACACATGGCCTCTGTCTTGACGCTGTGCAGGCTGACATTTGAACAGCATCACTATGCATAAGTCTACACTACATTTTTCTTTAATAAATAGGTAGAAAATCAAAAGGAAAAATCAAAATGATTTCCAGAGATTTGTAGTACATTATTGTCTTCACAACAGACTTTAAAAATAGCCATGAATTTTCTTTTCAGTGGGAAGAAAATGGGAGATACATGTCAGAGTTGGAATTCTTGATCTTCCTGGGCCAAATTATGTGTTCCAGGAGGCCCCGTTTTTTGAGTTGCTTCCTTTCCATGCCTTTTAATGCTCGAGGCTTTTTACTCTGTCCATCACTGATAAAAGCAGCTCATCTTTAAAGCTGTGGGGAACAAATCAGTGTTACATCCTCACCCAAAGAGTGAGCCACCTTCCCTGTGCCTTGGCTGGGGTATAGGCCCTGCCCCCTGCGTGCTCCACAGGCAGATCCCATGCAGATCATAACTTCTGTGCAGTGTTCTCCATTCTCATGGATTCTCATAGGAAGCTGAGGCTTTGGGCACTTCCCATCAGCCCAGCAGAGTTCCTGGAGTGTTATGTCCAGTACTGATTTCCACTGACGTTTGTCACCCACTCCCTGCTCAGTGGTCAGTGCCATCTCTGCTGCCACAGGTGTGGTGAGAGTGGATCAAGGCATGTGAGGAAAAAGCTGTTTGGGAAAAATAGCTTTGCATAACAGCTCTGGATTCAGGACCTTAACAACTTCATAAAAGCTTGTTGCTGGTGTTGTAAAACTCTAATACACAAGTTCATTCCACATAAGAACACGGCTGTAAGTTTTTAGCTCCAGATGCCAAAGAGTGATCCCAGCCTGTTTAAAATGTGTTAAGCTGCAACATGCTGCATAAGTTAATACCAGCTTTCTACTTTTTACCTTTTCTGCTTGGGGCTGTGCCAGTGCCAGTCACTTACATACCTCTTTACCTTGATTCACTGTAGGAGATGAGGCTGCCAAGCCTGATATTTACCTTGGGAACACACATTCTTATCCTGTAACATATCATCAGCCACAGCTAAAGAAAAGATTTATAGACTTTGTAACACTAAGATTATTTAAGTCACTTGTTAGCCAAAAATAATGTAAAGACATACAGTGCTTGTTTCAAAAAAGTTTGTAATTAGGAGCCCATACTTTGCTCTGATTTACAATGTAAGCTTGGTATCCAATTAGCAATAATAGTGTTCTTTTAACTAAAACACATATCCTTCCAGAATTATGCAGACTTTCCAATTACTGTGCTATGATGAAATTATAGCTGGAGACTCATAAAGTTGTGCATAGTTTATAAACGCAATATATTCTTAACTACCTTGCTGTACAGTATATACTAGCAGGGCTCATATGTTCTCTGTGTTATGGAGGCTTGTTAAAAAGCACGTATAAGATTATTGAAAAAGTATGTCAAATAATATTTATGTACTTGCTACCATTGTGATAGGCTGTTAGTGGTCATTCTGATTAACACTTCTGGTCTGATACAGTATGATCGTGTGACCCAATCTCTAAAATTCAAGAAACAGTTTAGAAACTTCTCTTCCGAAGCACCTGGAAATTTAAACCCTTCAGGGTTACTATTTGCTTTCTTTTGTACCTTGTCATTATGATATGCCCTTTGTCTTGTATAAAATGAGAAAAGCTTTTGTTGGTTTTTAAAGCAAATCTGTATAAAAATGAATTGCAGTGCCTCACCAGCTCATATCCAGCATCTTCCTCTTGCTTTTCTTGTAGCCAAAGACAGAGCTGCAGTTATTTTTGCTGGTGCAGGAGCAGAATGATAATCAGAAATGATTAAATGTTGTCATACAGTTAAAATCAACAGTAAGAGAACAGGCTTCCAAAGTGCAGAACAACCTTTAAGTACTGTCTGGCCAGTGGGAGAGGGCAGAGAGGAGCAATCCCTTTCCAGCCATGACATTCTGGGCCTTTTGTGAAGGGTTATTGGTGAGAAAACTGTGTCTTTTACAGGAATGGGGGAATGACTAAGGCCTGTCCAACACTGTGAAAGTGTTGGTAACACTTAATGAGATGACTAAGCAGGCTGCTCCAGGGCTTTTGCAATTTATTTATTATTATTATTTATTACTCAGAGTTTGCTGAGGACTGCTAGTCCCAGAAGGAAACTCCCATTCAACTTGCAGAAAAATGCTGGGGAAAATGGACTGAGACTGAGGGGAGAGTGTGTGCATTGTATTCTCTGTGAGAAGTATGACTGTATGTGTATAATCTTGCATTATTAGACTAATTCAGGTTTTCTGTTACTGTTCATTAAAAATTATTTCAACTTTGCCAAACCTTGTAAGCTCTATATGATGAGAGTGGAGAAGGAGAGGATTCAGTGAGGATGACTCAGGCTGTTGTCATCCTCAGTTACCCGGTGACCTGTCCTGTCTCATCCTCCTCTTCCCCAGCCACTTAGCAGGGCCAGGTACAAATGGGACATTCTCTCTGTCAGATCTTGGGGGAGAAGTTTCTATTCCTGGAGGATGGAAAAGAAAAAGTGGATTGTTAGGTGGTGACAATGCCAATCCCTATATGGTACCTTCCCTATCCCCAAAGAAAGGAAGGAAGAAAAGGCTGCCCTGTCACCGCCAGAGTGAAAGGCCCTCCCTTAGGGCAGCTACATGGCTTTAGAGTGTAATATGGATTAAGAGATTAGAATTAACAGAAAAACTATGTAACCTATGAATCTCCTGAGAGTTTGCTCTTTCTTTAAGTCTACCCTTATTTTTACAATTCTTCTAACAGTAAATGAGGCATCATCTTTAGTGTGACTCATTTAGGGGGACAGTTTGGGTTCTTCAAGTTTTGAGGCTATTTTAATTTCTCAGGCTATTCATTGTCTGCATTTGCTTTGTTTCATTTGGTTTGGTTTTCATTCGCGCTCTCAGTTCTATATAATATAAAATCACTCAGAGCTGTATAAATTATGGCCCACGATGCCTCAGGGGAGTTGGTAGTGAGTTACAGCACTGTGCCTGCATACAGTGTCTCAGCTGCTCCGATTTACTGGTCCAAGTGGAAGAGGCTGAGAATCATTCCAGCGTCAGGAGGGCTGTGGATGGCTGATGGCAGCCGGTGCAGTCAGTAAATCCGACCTGTGCAGACAGGGATTCATGCTGCCAGACTGCCCTGGCACACCCACCTGAGGTGTAGGGCTGATGGACATGGAAAACTTGATTGTAGCATTTCAGGGTAACCTTAACATTTGTCTGGGTTTTTAGGTCCTGAGAAGGCTGACTCCAGAACCATTCTGTGAAATTTCTGGAATTGGCAGCCAAAGCCTTGGTTGTTCCCAGTGCCACCCACTGCTCAGCCCCCTCCCTGACCACCCTGGAATTTGTCTCTGACTCTCTCTGCAGGTTTGGCTTTACCAAGAAAAGGGACTAAATTGGGAAGAACACATTGGGTCATGTCTGCTCTACTGTCAGCTGGCCTCATTGTGCCAAAATAAGTTCTCCAATATCCTGGAATCAGAACAGCACAAGCAGGATGGAGGAGAGACAGAATATTAAGTTCCAGAGGAGCAGTCAGGACAGGGCAAAGGCAGATTTAGGGTAGATGGGGGTCCAGGCATAATGATAGATGTCCAACAGCTGTGGAAAACAATGACGAATAAAAGCAAGATTTATGGAAGATGGTGTGTGCAATTTGGGGCATCAGAACTGCACTGGTTCCCATTCAATTATCTGTGGGAAACCTCAACAGCACAAAACAGCCCCTCACTTCCAAGGACTTAGGTCAGCTGAGGAGCCATGCTCCAGTCCTGTGCCTGGAGAAACGGCAGAGGCTCCTACAGCTGGGAACGTGTCCGTACAAACAGTATGGAAGCACTTTTATATTCGTGCGCTGCAAATATTTACACATTAGGTCACGGCAATTAGGAATAATTACAGTGGAATGTACCTTCTATTCACAGAGCCAGGAACTAGGCCCATGTCATAAACACTGCGTTTATTTCTGGTCAGACTCGGCAGGGCAGGACACGGAGTCTGTAGGGCCAGCACACAGTACTGGGGTACAGGTGGGGCTGGAAATCGTGCTTAAAGCACAAATGCAGGTTGGCATCTTGAGCTATGCATTGCAAGCCCTCTCCAAGGCTGTTTATTTGCAATTTAGTTTTTCCATATTATTGAGTAGTTTGTGGAGTGATATCAATTATTTCCTACCAGCTACCCAGGAGCAAGATTTATCTTCTCACGAGAACACATGGTAAGAAGCCTTTCTGTAAATACTGTTCCTCCCAGCCTTTCTAGAAGAAGAACTGTTATAAATAAAAGTCAGAGTAAAGAGAAAAGTGGAGGGGATTTGCCTACTGGCTGGCAAAGGGTCCAGAGAATTACAGTCACTTGTTCTAGACCAGCTTTGCTGGTGAGGTTTTAAGTGGCACAGAAACTGCTCTGGTGTGGAAAACCGATTTGAGGTGTGTTTTGCAGTTGGATTGCAGTGTGAGTAGGAGATGGCACTTGAGGAAACCCAGTTTGTAGGAGCTATGGACATCTGTAGGAGCCAGGAGTAACAATGAGCTGTATTTGCTTTGCCTGTACCACAGCTCTCTTGTTGCTTCATAGTGTTGTGAGGCATCGTTATTCATAATTGTTCATAAATCTGGTGATTAAAAATGACAGTGCACATAAACTGCCTTTTAATACTTTGTAACAAGCTAGTTATTAATTATGTGACTTGCCAACATATTATTACTTCACCTTAATTGGTGGCCGGCAGTGTGTTAATCACTCCTCTGCCACACCACTTCAGGGCTCTCTTTAATTGCCTTTGGCTTTGTACCATGTTTGCTATTAGCGTGTGCTTGGTGATCTCTTTGGTTTTGGGACCCCGGGGACAGGACATTGTTGAGGAGGTTGAGATGATTTGTTCTGTGGACAGTCTCAGCATTTGTGGGAAGCTCTGTGCTGGTACAACAAATGCCAAGATCACCAAAGAGGGTGAGAGTAGAGACACGTCACATCCTTACCTGCGCCAGAACTGCCTCAACAGCACTGTGAGCACTAACCTGGATCAGCCTGATCCAGGCACAGGGAAGCTCTGTATTCCTGTGGAAGCTCCATATTCCTGTGGAAGCTCCATATTCCCTTGCTCCCCAGAGGAATGATGGCCTGGAGCTGTTCAGCTGTGCCTGAAGGGTGACAGTTAACAACGGGATAATGAGAATCAACTGTGCCTTAATACTGTAAAGTGCTTTTCTGGCTTGAGGAACATATTGCCAACTCTTCTCAATGTTAGGTGTGTTTTGAAGTTGGACAGTGATGTGGGGGACTGTGTAGTTTTAAAGTGAATCCAGTCTTCAGAGATAGTTGAAATCTCCAGCTACCATGAAATATGTTGTCACTTCAATTACAGTTGCAAGTACCTCTCTCTTATTTGTTTCCTGTAATACCAGACAGACTAGGTAAATATATATCTTTTTTAACGAAGCACAATATAGTTTTTAAATGGTTTATATCAAATTGTTTCCAGTTTCTTATAAACTCCTGATTTCTAAATATCTCATTATTTGTTCCATATGTTTCACTGAAGTCATTGTTACCAGTTCAGCAGAAAATACATAAATAATCTAGTAATTTAACATAAGTTTGTGATTTTTCTTAAGTTACTGTCAATCAAATATCATTAGTATAAACTGAAATCAAAGCAGAGCCAAAATCTGTAATTAAATCACGGAGGATGTTCTGAGACAATGAGAAAATCAGGAGTGCTCTCACAGGCTGCACAACTGTCACTGTGTGTGTTGGGAGAGAGACCACAGAAGTCTGGGAAGAGGGAGTTTTTCATGACAGTGACTGTGCTTTTGTCAAACAGGTTTCCAAGTACAGTCATGACAGTTGTTATTAGTCCATTAATTGTGTTTGGTTTTCACTTAAGCTAAATATTCCTTGCTATTTGAGGGAATAAAACCAGCTCATTGTGGCGATGTAATTGGAAAAGTAAGAAGTGGTTGTGGAAGATGCTCCCAACTTGCTGTTGAACCTGATGAGAACAAGGCACTGTTATAGAAACCTCTGTTCTGTAAAAAGGAGGTCACAGAATGGAGTTGGCAAAAAAGTCAACTTATGCTTCATGAAAAACTTCAGCATTTCCTGACTAAAACATGCCCCTATTACCCAATGCAAAATACAGCTTTTTTCATGTTGTCTCCCCTCAGTCCCTTTTCAGTAATGAAAAAAGAAGGAGAAGGAGCAGATCATAAGAAGATAAATATGGAAGAGGAAAATGGGAAAGGAAAACAGAACAAAATACCTAAAAGTTTGTGGAAATCCTTTTACAAACATTGAGAAAAATCTAAAATTTGTAAACATTTTCAGGTTTGGGAAAACGTCATTTTAGTCAGATGGAAAAGATAAAGCACACCACTCCAAACACTAAAAATCTCAGTTCTCACAACAAATGCAGGATGTCACTGGAGAGAATTATTTATGTGACCAGTGCTTCTTTTTTTCCCATTAAATAGTTTTTTTTCCAGACTTTGAAGGTGTCTAGGTTAATAGTACATTGCTTTGTCTGACATATTTTCCACCCATCTCTGTGTCAATACATCAACTCATAAACCTCACTGTACTTGTGAATCACATCACTTCCAGCTACCTTTAAACCTGTACATTTTCTCCTCATCAGGCTGTGTTGTTGCCCTTCTGCCCATCATTGATTTTGATCAGTTCAGAGGTGTGTTTTCAGACATGCCATGTAAGTAGGGATTATCCTGATGAAGTAATTGCATTATTTGCAGTCTGTGGCTAGGAACCCTTTCTTGGTTTTCAGAGAAAATCCACGATGACAAGGTTCTCCATTCACCTCAGGTGAAAATCCTCTTGGGCAAAGTTAGTGTATTCCCATTATAGCTTTTATATTAACAAGTTCATGGAATGGCCAGTTTAACCACATAATGAACACTTAACCTGTTATTTGGTTACACTCTTATGATTTTCTTCTTTCTGGAATTCTCTTCCACTTCTGAACCTTTACTTTTCTTCACAGAGCTTTGCTCTGTAAATGCTAATCCTGCATTTCACCAAGCAAGAGTAAGCAGCCTGTGTTAGAGCTGCTGCAGTGATGGCTCTTCCAGTGTTTCTGCTGTAAGCTCCATTTTTCAGGGGTTTATAACTTGCTCATAAAAATTTACTGCAAGCTATAATTTGGCACACAGGGTTCCAGCCTGAGAGCATACTGCTTTTCTTATTGAAACTGCATTTGGTTTATTGACAGGCCTGTTTTCAGATTGCAAAAGAGTGACGAGTGAAATAGAAATCTAATTGTTTCAGAAACTTTTTTCCCCTTTTTTAAGACTCTCCAGCCCCCAAACAGCTTTAAACATCTACTGGTGCCTTTGAGTATTACAAGGAATTAAAAGTAGTTAAGAAATTCGTGTTTAAATAGTGGCTACTGTGCATATTGAGGAATTATGCCTACAGTGTATAGTGTCTTTCAGCCTCAATAATCCCAGTGAAGCTTTCCAGCTTTCTAGATACAGAAACACAGCTGAGAGATATCAGGCAGGATAAAGGGAAGCAGTTAATGTGGAACCTGTATAGCAGGGCTGATTGTGATTTGGGCCAGGCCATTCAGTTTAATCCATCTGCTCTTGCAAAACACACCAGAGGTCTTGTGGACCGGATTTTCCGGTACTGCCTTTGTCTTCTGGAGAACACAGGGAGGAATGAAAGCGATTTTGCAGTTACACCTTAAGCTATTGCTGTATTAAAGCTTCTGATTTGGAATCCCAGTCATGGATATAGGGTTTATTCTGTTCAGCTCTAGTGCTACAATGAGGAGTTCAGGCTTTGCAGGTCACGATCGTGGGTTTTGGGTATCTGTGAGCACTAACTGGGATCGGTTCTCCAGCCTCTGCCCACCTGCCAACATCCCGCCCTTCCCTGTCACCCTTCTGCTCACAGGCTGACAGCCCTTGCACAGTTCTTAACCCAGCCTTCCGGGTGCCATGGAAGAAATGCTGAAATTTGCAAAGCAAATCACTCAGAAACAGAAAAGTATCTCAGTACAAGCTCTATCACACACTCCTATCTGTGTGTAAGTCTGCAGGTTGGAATTACATGCACTGAGCTTCTGAATTCTAGTTTTATAGTGAAAGTGCCACATAAAATACCTGTATTTGTTCTGAGTAAACCAATTCAGATTTTTTAACCAGCTTTACTAAAACTATACTTAATATGTGTCAGAGTTTGCAGATGATCCTTCCTAATGTTTGAGAACTTGGCCCTGAGCAAGTTGATGTTTTGCACACAGGAGAAAACCTTCCTGCCCTGTGTGAACAGACCTGTTGGATCTAGGCAAACATTTAAGTGTTTTGGGCTGGTTGATTTGTTTTTCAGTAGCTAAGCCAATGTGAAGCAGTATCTTTCTTGACAAAAAACACTTCTGAAAACATATTTTGAATGCTTCTGTAATATCTTGCATCCATACTGTGGTAACATGGGAGGAGGGAAGATTGGCATTTTATGAATTCAACAGCTGGGACCTCCTGGGTGTTTCACTGGACCTGTTGAAAAGCTGGTTGCATCTTTACCTGTTGTAGTGGAGATGCTGGGCTCGGGCTTGCTGGATAAGTTCTGTTTCAGGCTAGAATTTTTTTGTGTGGAATGTCACAAAACTGAAGTGCTGTAGCAAGTTGTCAGATCTAACTCTTCCTCCTTGCACCCAGAAAAATTAATTTTACAATCGAAAAGGTGCTCTTGCTATCACAGGGTATTCGTACTGTCATGAAGCTTAAAACTGTACTTCTGGTACCTCCCACCCGGACTGATCTCACCCTTTGAGATTTGTCATGGCTAATTGAGGACTCCTGTTGCAGTCTTCAGGATACAACTTTGAATACTTTTAATAGAAAAGGTTTGGCTATTTAGGTACAGACCAAAAAGACCAAGCAAAGGAATTTTCAGACTGTGTGTGGTCACAGTACTTCAGCAAATCAAGTGGACAAATTACTCTGCTGCCATATCTGTTTCTCTTGGCAGAGCTCTGACAGTCTTCTGGCATCCCCTGCAACTGTCCTCTGCTGTTTGGGATCAGATTCACTCTGCAGATTGTGTGTGTGTAAGGATTCACCATCCTAATCTGCTTAGCAAACATTAGAGAGGCTTTTCTTGAAAGGTAATAAAGTACAGATGGAGTTGTCTCTGTAGATATGTTGGGGAATGATCTGTGCATTTGCTGTTTCTTCTACTCTGGGGGTGCTACTGCAGAGAGAGCCCTTGGCACTGATGCGCTGGGAGAACATGGAAGTTGGTACAACTCAGCACCATGGGAGGTGAAATGAAAAAATCACACCACATCTGTGCCATTCCTGTGCCATCTCCCAGCTCCTTGGGTCTCTTAGGTAGGGGTCTGCTCAAAGAGTGAGGGTCAGGCAGCACTAGAGAGGCAGAGAAAAGCAGAGAAGAGACAGAGAATGTGCATTGTGTGGCTGGGGCTGTCATTGCCCAGGGGTTGAGGGAGTGTAGAGTGTAGAGTGAATGAGAGTGATGAGAAATTATTGTTTTATAATCAAAGAAGTTAAATGGCACACAGTTCTGCTTACACAGAGTTGAGATTGCCCAGTGGCTAAACTTACACCTTTGAGATTGAAGACATGAGGAATTCTGGTGCCAATTATCCATCCCTAGTTCACTCTTTTAAGATAACACAAGAGAGGACAGGGATGTGAAGTTACTTAGCAGTTTTGATCTCTATGTAGCCACAGGAGGACTTCACTGCAGATTTACATGAGTCTCAGCTGTTCAACACCAAACTTGCCAACATGAAGCTCAGTTAATCTGGAGCTACAGTTACCAACTGACAACTTGTCTGTTCTCTTCTGGAATATCCAGTTCAGGTAAGCACAAGCTTCTGGAAGCCATGGAAGCAAGAGTTAAAGTAAGTGGACTGAGATGTTAATGTAAGTGGACGGCTCACAGAGACTCCAGCAGAGCCTCAGCTGTCCCACAGGAGCTGGCAAAAGCCACTGGGCATTGTCTGCCTGCCTTCTCTCTGCCTTCACCACCCTCAGCATTGCTGACAAGCTGGGAAGGTCCGTTCCCACAGTCAAGGGACATGTTAGAAGTTACCTTTGCCAGTCTCTCATCTCCTCCCCACCCAGTGCAGCAGGGGAGAGAAGGCAGCAGCTGCAGGTATGCACAGGGCTGGCTTTCTTTCAGTACTTCTTGCAGTGTGAGCAGGAATGTCCTGGCCTCTTCATACCTGGGATGGGCATCAGGTGGGAAATGTGTGGACATTATGCTGCACAGCCTGGTCAGTATAGGCACAGGTTTGAGAAATTATGGTGAGGTGCTGGGGTTCGTTTTCATGGGCAAAGCTCAGCCTTTGCATACCCGACAGGTACAGGTGACTTTAGTTCATTGCAGCTCATCTAATTATATTTTCTCCAACAGAAAAGGACATTCTGCATTCGTGCTGAGTGCAGTGTTATGGGCCATTGCCCGGTGAGGGCAGAGATTGGATGGCTTTGCTTTGCTTGAGCACTTTTTCTCTGGTTTTCAGAGTATGAATTAGGGCCCTCTTTAATTTTTTTTTCTTCTTGGCTTTGCTCTTTAGGTGATGCTGAGAAGAAAGCACCAAAAGATTTTGTCAGCAAATACTAGGGCCACACAGAATGCTATTTATCTACAAAGATTTATGTCGGGATAATCAGATGCTCTCTCTCCCTCTGTGTTACTGTATGCAATGAGAAACATGATCAGGACACATTTTTCTAAAATTTTGGCAGTCTTTTCTCATCTGCAGCTACTAGACTACGTGAAGCCTAATGTCTGTGTACTTGAGAAAATGTAAGCTTTCGAAAATGAATGGAAATAGTAATAATCACTTATATTTATATCGAGTCTTTTATTTTAACAAGTCTGAGATTCACCAAGGCACAGGTCAAGCTGCCTGTCTGTGGAACACTGGAGAGCATGGAGACTTGTGGCAGTTTAGGGCAGGAGGAGGGAGATCACACAGAGTTAAGCAAGGATAAGAGCATTAAGCAGGCTGCAGTTTTACTGTATAATTGGTGTTTACTTCAGAGATTGGGAAGTGATTCCCTATGCTGTCTATTAGCACCCTGCAACCTTGGCTGCGCTGGTCCATTGCTACTCCAAACAGTTTCACAGTGTGCTGGCTTTCAGCAGCAAACGTGGTTTAAAAAATTTCCCCGACTGTTCATTCATGCACTGGGGTTTGAATGTTGCTGTCCCTTTTTTCCATTATTTGTCTGACAGGATCCACAGTTAGAACTGAACAGACCCTGATTAAAATTGATGTTCCCAGTTTTTGGACTCTGGTGAAGTCACTGGTCTGGTGCACAGCATGGCTCTGCAAGCACTTGTGGCTGAAGTGAAGGCATGCAAAACAAAGGAGGAGTGAGCAAAAAACGGCAAAAGACAGTGGCAGGAATTCTTTAAGTCAGTGGTGGTAGCAAAGTGCTTGCTTCGTGACACTGGGCCCTGAGTTGAGGTTAGATGGCACCTGCTGAACACACCTACAGTGGATTTTGGTGGTACTTTGTATATTTGACAAAGAGATTTTTTTCAGTGCAGCCCACCCAAGTTACATTTGCTCTAAGAGAAAACTGTACCTTCAGCCCCAGTGCTGAGCATGACTGGGGGACATGGCAGAGAGGGCAGTGATAGGATGGCTTTGCTCATTGCTGAAGTAAGAACAGCATTCTTTGAAAACATGCAGTAGTGTGTACTTAGTGCCCCCAAAGTTCCTCCCTCTAAAAGTGAAACAGAAAGAGGCCTTTATTAGTACATCTTCTTGTTCTTTAATTGTGATGGTCAACATAAATTACTTTGCCCATTGAACGTGGTGATTGTAAAACAGTGTTGGGGTGCAACTGCTATTTCGATGCTATCTCAAGTAACCACCCTGATGTTCAATAGTTAATTAAAAGCAGAAAACTTGGTACAACTAAAAGACAGGAATCTGAAGCCCTAGGAATGGTGGCCAGCCTGATCGTTCTGACATACTAATTGATAAATCTTGTTTTACAGCTGCATCTGGGACCAGTCTTTTGTATGTCCTTTATCTCTTTAATTCCTTTTGCACGGAACAAAACAAATTGGAAATGAAAAACACTGGCTTATTGTATTCATCTAAGAACATGCTAATTGAAAATGATTGCTTCATACTGGGCTGGATTCAAAAATATGTACATCTCTCTTTCTCTCTTTTGGACATAAATCCATTAAATACATGTGTTGAAATAGGAACTGCTAGGTCAGAGGGGAGTGAGGTAAGTAAACCAGAGACAGGCACTTAAGAGGTATCCATACAACAAACCAAATTCCTATGCCCAGATCCTTTGGCACAGACATGATTGCCAGAATCTACATTTTCATTAAAAGCAAAACAAAACAAATTTTTGGTTTTGAGCTTTTAGGTCCACAAAGATAATTTGGAAAACATGAACAAGACAATTCTTTTTTTTTTTTCAAAAAAGAAAACCTTAGATTTTCTTAAGCCTGCTCAAAGATACTAAGAAAGAAGTGTGGTGTGGTTTTAGGTTAATCTGGAAGAGGATTTGATTGAAGAATTGCCTGTACTCTCTACAACCAGTTCAGTTCTTTCTCAAATGAACTTGTGGTGGTAAAGTGGACATATGAGGAAATGTAATAAGGACATTTTTAAAAATCTGATTATTTTTAATAATTATAAAATAATTTTCCAAATTTTGGTCTAAATTCTAAAGGGGTTTTTTTTGAGGTTCTATCACCTGAAGACTAGTAGAAAGGCATTAAAATTACTTAGAGTTTAGGGGGTTTTTTGGGAGGGAATGTTGATATCAGATGAAATGTGTGTCACGTATGTTGCATGCTGGTAGTGTCAATTTGAAGGATTAAAGTAAAATAAAAACCCAGTTAATATTATAAACCAGTTTGTTTATAAAAACAGCTTGTTTATAAACTACATCACAGGGCGTTATAAGAGCACACAGTTTTTCAGTTAGGATTCCTGTGCACACAATCAGAGTATTAAGTCCCATACTCAAAAGCAGATCAAAGAATAGCAGTAACTGTGTGTTTCAGCTGAGAACTGTTCCTGACAGATCACAGATCCATGGCAATAGGCTCCTTCGTGGCTAAATTGCCAGTTATTGAACAGTGGCCAACAGTAAAGAAGTGGGTCATAATGACTTTTCGTTTCTATGCAGCATTACATGTTTTTATCCTGTTTATCCTCGCCATTATTATATTGCCACTTACATGCTAAATCACCTGCCCAGCTCTGAAAGGGCATGAAATTTGGCCATTATGCTGTACCTGGAGTTTAGAATTCCCCAGTTTTTCACAACTTTTCAGCTGGCATTAAAAGCAGCAAAAAAAAAAATCAAGGTTTTATTTACTGTGGTCCCTGCCTCCAGATCTCCTATCCTGACATCAGTTAGCATGCATTTGGAGCTGGACTGTTATGTTTGGCATTAAAATGTTTGGGTTTTGTTTGTTTGTTGTCACTTTAAGATATCAGATGAAGTGCCAGTGGGTTTGTATCTGGGACAGCTGTGTCAACTTTTTACTTGTAGTCCAACACCACAACTTAAGGGGAGAAAGGCAGAAAATCCCAGGTGAACTGGTGAGTGTCTGGCTCTAAGTACACTGTGTGTGGACCAGTGGACTTGGCATTTTTTATATGCTGGGCTGTTTTTCCGTGGGTTTACAGGCAGAAAAGGCCAGTCCTGTGAGTTAGCACCCAATTCATTCCTGTCTGTTGGAGATGGGAGAGCTGAGTAAATTGACTGTTTGAACAAGAACAGATTCACAAAACTTGTTTTGCTAAAAAACAAACTTGACTTTTCAGAACAACGTGAAAATGGACACATACTTTTGGTAAAAGCAAAATAATTTCTTCCTGCTATTAAACCCAACAGCACACTGGCTTTGAGCTGTTCCATTATCACTGTGAAGAAAGTTCTCATTTTCCCCTGGAGTGGTTTTTGTTTTTTTTTCTTCTCTGGAGAGGTGAGTCTCTCTACCAAAGACTTGTTCTGTGCACTCTGGTCAGTTTTTTAAATGCTCGTAGGAAAGAAAGATAGGATCCAAATTGCCAGGATGGATCAGATGGATGCAGTGATGCTGTGAAGAGAGCAGAGGGCAGAACAGTGTCATAGCAGGCCAGGTGGAGAGCCTGTAATGCCCAAGTGCATTTTTGTGGCTCAGTTTGAGGTCACAGCTGAGGTCAGGGCTGGCCCATCAGGTTGGCACAGTGTCTCTGGGCAACTAGAGATAATACAGAATACTCCTCACAGATGCTGCTGTGGGAAAATACCCTTTCAGCCATAACTACAGGAACATAGTTTTCCCTTCCTTTTTTCTGTCCTATGCCAAGAATGTTTTATATGCTGAGAAAACTGATATTGATGCAGGGGGAGAGGACTCTAAGAAATGTTTGCAAGCTTAATTAAGGCTTGAACCCACTGATCTGACTAATTGCCTTGCAGTGTGTGGATTCAGCTGCCGTGCAGGGAAGGCCAGCCTAGGGGAGAAAATGATTTTACCCAGTGCTCATAGAGGGTCTCCTCTGTTGGCCAGATCTTTTCTGTGCCCTGATGGAGGGTCATTTCCTATTGTCACTGACACTGTTTGCCAAAGATGGCTGTGTGTGGCTTTTAATGGTGAGTGCACAAATGTGTCTGTGGTAATCCGTTGGCGTAATCCTTTGTGGCTGAGTATGTCCTGCACGTTGTTGCTGTGCCAGGGCATGCTTTAACTAGAGCCTGCGGGCTGTACTCTTATGTTTAAGAGCTGTGATTTTGTCATGGTAAGTTTTGATGGAAAATCATGTGTTAGTTATGGTGGAGAATGTCAATGGAGAACCAAACAAAGTAACAAAAAAATGGGGTATGTTTTGTGCTGCCTGACACAGGGTGTTTAGGTGCACGGACTTGGTTGATCTTAAGCAGAACTAGGTTCATGCATCAAAATCAGTATCATGTTACTCATTGTACACAGGATTCAGAGGCAGAAAGATTATTCAGTACCCTCTTTATAATTTCTTTTGTCACCATCCTGGGTTCTGATTTTAAAATCTTTTCTGTTCAGTGGGCACAGTCTGCCGCACGGGTTGCTCAGCATTTGTTCTGCTTCCTTTGTCTTGCTTTTCTGTGCTGCTCTGTTTTTCTTGGTGACCCCACAGTGAAAGCAAGATGGTGATTGCAGTTGACCCTGTTGAGAACCAAACGGCTCCATTTGCTTACCTGCAGTCTCCCCACACCCTGTGTTTCCCTGCCCTCCAACCCAATCAGGCTTTGGCCTTGTTCTCCCAGAGGCCGTAATTCTCTTCTTTGTCACAGAATCATAGAATGGTTTGGGTTGGAAGGGACCTTAAAGATCATCTCCAAAGAAGGGTTTTCATGCTGAGAGCCTCTCTGTCTTTTCAGCTGCATTAGCTGGTCTAATAGAAGGTACTGTTTCTCCCAACAAACCTTTCCTTACTGCCATTGGAATACGTGTTTTTATTTGCAATGGAAAGTTGAGGTTGTTTTGGAATTCTTCTGAGGAAGGAGAAAAGGACATGGCTTTTAAAAGTGATGGTAGCTTTTTGGAAAGTTCTAATGAAAAAGTTCATTCTCCTTTTTAAAGAACTCATTGTGGTCACATAGATTACTGTGAAATCAAAGCAAGTTTGCTGCAGAGCTCATCTCTTGCACAGAAAAATAAACTGACTCTTTTTTTTGCCAATTATGAGGTGACGAGAGAAGAAATGTAGATTAATTCAGAATTTCCAGCCTGTATTCACTCAGAGTATCGTTTGAAAAAGTGTGATGGAAGTCTTTATCAGAATTCTGTATGAGTAAATGATGGGCCAAACCAGGCCAGAATTTTGGAATAAGAAATAAGCTGTGATGTTCTGATGTGAAGGTGCTGTTAGAATTGGAATAAGAACAACAAGATCTTCTTAGTGTTTGAAAGTAGAATCATGGAAAGAAAGTTCTCTCCAGAAGAATCACAAAGCAGTGGGGCCTGAGACCAACGAAAATGAGCCTTTCCTGTCCAGCTGTGTGAAGAGCCAGGCTGGGACTGTTCTTACCTGTGGAGTGCTCACTCAGTGCAAAGATCTCAAGGTGCTTTACAGAATTACAGGCCAAAGAATTGGGGCCAGAGAGACTCAAATACAAGCCAGAGAGACACAAATGTACTTACTTCCACGTTTTGTAGATGATTAATGAGTGACAGAGGGGACACGTGTTTAGAGTCTTGCTCTGTGTTTGGAAATGAAGTATTGTACATACTCAGACCAGAGGCTGTACATTGCTTGTGCCCTTGAAATAACCTTATTCCTCTGCACCTGGAAGTTGTTCTCCACCCACAAAACCCAGTGGGCCTATTTAAAGCCAATTCACAGGTGTCTGAAACTTTACATATAGAGGTGTGAGACTATTTAAAACATATGTGCAGGTGTTTACATTGCAAAGTGCAGGAGCAAGTCCGTGCACATCCAATTTAGGTTTCATGTTGAAAGACGGGGCTACCTTAAAGGAAGTCCAGGAACAGGTGGCAAGGTTGGCATGTTCCCAACTACATCAGAAAGGAGATAAGCCATACTATAAGGACTCAATTTTTATGCTGTATAAAGTATATTCTGGTTGCTTGTTTGATGTTATTTGTTTTCAAGCATCTAGGAGAATATTTCAAAGCCTAGAGGTGCATTAGCAAACTACCTGAACATGTATGTGTCCAGCATTCGCTCCAGTGTTCTTCCCCTGAAGTTTGTGGTCCTGACAAATGCCAAGCCTGGCACCCCGAGGAAGCGGAAGCATTCCTTCGTCCTGCTTCAGAACCAAAGTGGACAGGCCAGGTATTCAGGCATAGCAAGTCCAAGGCTTTCCAAACCTCAAGTGACACACAGGACCCAGTTGTGGAAGAGAGTGATTATAGGGAGTAACAGCCCTATACACCTCCTTTATCCCAGTTAATCTCTAGAGTTACTCAGAGAAGGAGGAGTACAAATGCCCCATTAAATGCTTGGAGTTTGCACATGGAAGATACAGGAATGGAGACAGAAGCTTTCTTTGGGTTTGGAAATAGGTTTGCAATAGCCTCCTGCATAGCCTCTGTCCTGGAAGCAAATAGGGCAGCTCCCACCAGGAACAGAGGCTTCGTTCCATCACCTCCGTGGGAGCTGGGAGAGCTGCTATGGGTTGCCCATACCAGAGCTCACATGAACTAAGAAGCTCCAGCATCTGGAAAGAGCCCAGCACATTTTAAGAGGGGCTGCACAAGGGCTTGAAGTCACCCAGCACCTTCAGCTCATCACCCCTGGGTGCTCTCCAGAGCCAGAAGGTGTGGATTCAGCATGCAGATGTAAAAATGAAACCCAGGGAGGTTTCGTTGGGGTGTGGCCTGAGTTCTGCCTGTAGTTTTGGGTCATCTCTGCTTGATTTACCCAATCTGCTCTGGCCCATGCTTGCCTCAGACTCCTCATTCTGGACCCTTAGCACAGGACTCAGCAGCACATTTCAGGACTCAACTCTTGCACCTGGTGCTTTCTGCAGAGATGGGATCTGGGAGCATCAGGGCTCCAAGAACAGTGATAGGAGGCATAAACAACTTGAAAAACAAAATAAACTCTTCCTATCAGAGTCACAAGGCGAGCTGTCCAACACAACATTGGTCTCTGATTTTATATTTAATTTTAGAAGCTGAAACTAAATGTTTTAATTTTATATTATTCTCAACATAATGCTAATTTGCTCCAGATGTCCACTCTGAGCTGAACGTTGCCATTTTGCATAGAAAGCATGTGCGTCAGTGATTTATTCCAAATAGCTTCTATTTTACTGCATTTCATTTTATTCTGAATGAAGTACTTAACAACATGTTTCTCTTTAAGAATCTTACTTAATCATATGGATATAATTTCTTCAATTTACGTTTTCAGTTCTTTAGTGTGGTGGCCACAGGGTGTTTCTTAACCTAGGCAGATTAAATGCACATGTTGAAAGCTGCTTATATTTGATTTTGAGGCACTTTCATTTCAAAGTCCTTCACGTAAGGTACAGAAGTGATTGTGGTTTCCTGCTAGGTTCTGGGATGGAGGTATAACTCTCAGGAAAATCTTGCAGATACCTTCTAAATGTTGGATAATCATGCATGACAATAACATAATTTCATTTCTTCCAAAACTGTGGTCTACCGAGAGTGTTTAAGACTGTTTTTATTGGGGTTCAGGAAGAAAAGAGATTTAATTTTCTTGTCATTTCTGGGCTGCAGTTCAACATTTCAATTTAAAACCTATTTCCGTTGAGTTCCCTTTCCAGTTTCTCCTCAAAATATTATCTTAGAAAATTTCTTTTATTCAGTTATTTTCATATTTATTTAGCAGCATATTAAAAATTGTGTGAGACAGCTCAATACGAAACCTTTGTTGTTTGAGCCTGGCTCATTCAACCATTCCTGTCCGTGGGCTGCTATTGGTCAAGTATGTCAGGAATGTCCTTTGGCAGCGTCCTCGGAGCTACGTCATATGTGTAAAGCGGAGTCGGCGTGGATGGGAGGCTGGTGTGGACCTTGGAACAAAGTCCAGGGAAGATTCTTATTCTTCTTTCATTTTAAAGCTGTCCCAGTGTAGGTAGTTTGTAGAAAGGTGGGGTGGTTCTGCAGTGGTTATACAGTCTAAGTGTAATACCCCAGATTCCTCAGATACCTAAACCTATTGTTCTTCCCTTTTAAAAATCATTCTTATCCATATAATCCCTTTTCCTCTTACGCTTTTAGACTGCAACCTATACAATGGAATCTAAATTTCAAGAGGTCGCATCATTTTCCAGGCAGGTTATTCCCACCTGAAATAATGTTCATCTGTATTCATTTACATCTTCTTTTTGCACCTCTTTTTCAAGCTTAGCTTTTTCAGAACTAACCTTGCTGTTATTCTACAATTGTATTAGTTTATTACACTGAATTGTTGACACAGCTGGTAGGGAGCTAAGTGCTGTGGTTTCACACAATAAAATTTCAGACAATATGTGTAGCACTTCTTTTTCATACATATCATTTGAAAGCCATATGATTCACCAATATGTGTTATTGTTATCCACCCATGTGGTATACAATCTATTTTAAATTAGTGAAGCGACTTGCTAAACTCCCTGTAAACAATAAGACTGTGGGAAAACATTAAGTGCTATTCAGAAAAGAACATTGCTATACTGCCTTTTATCCAAAGGATCCCACAGTGCTGTAGAGAATGGAGGGACCTGGCACTGCTGCCACGCCGGCTGCTCTTCAGCAGAGCTCATCTTCATCTTCACCACAGGCTTTAGAAGGAGCTCCAGCACTTAAACCTAGAGCAGGGTTTGGTGGAGAGCAGAACCACCCACACCAGTTCAGCGTGCTGGGGTGTAAATCCCTGTGGGTGAAGAGCAGCAATAGACTTGGGGGTGTTTGTTAGCAAAATCTTGATTCAACATCTCATCCAGTATAATCACTTCCCAGGTTGGAGTGCATCAGCCACTGTACCTGTTGAAGCACTTGGTGCATGGAGGTGTGAGGTGACAGGAGCAGCTCAGCCTCTAACAGAGGGCATCCCATTGTGTTGGATTTACCAGAGGGAATGAGCTTAGATATGGACCATTCCTGGAGCTCAGCTGGAGCACAGCAGTCATTTACAAAGGGCAGCCACAGAACTGTGTTCCCCGTCTCTGAAACACAGCCCTTCCAACAGTGCAGTACCTGACCAAGCCTAGACACTGATTTGGTTTAGGCAAGGCCAGAAAACTAACTTCCTTTAAAACAGGCGATGTCTTTTTCTAGGAACATTTTTCTAGGAATAAATCTCTCAGATTTTCCTTCATGTAGTGAATGTGGCCAAGCAAGACAAAATGGAAACACTGCAAGACTAAAAGTAATGACATGGGGTAAAGTGAGGATAAGTTCCTTATTTGTAGGGAAGAGAGAGAGCCTGTTCTGTCAGAAAGAGGTTATCCTTCTCCATGTTGTTATCCTCTAGCTCTGTGTCAAGTCACCCTGTGGGATTCTGTTATACTGTGCCTGGAGCGGGTCTGTGGGTGAAGGAGGGAGCCCCGTCCCTTGGGATTCTGCTCCACAACCAGGGCATGAGGGAAAGCAGGATAACGTCACCAACCCTGCAGTGACAACAAGCTCCCACCACATCACAGTCTCTCTTTCCCAGTGGTTCACCAGCAGCTCTTGAGGGGCTCTTTGCCAGAGCTCAGCTTTACACATGAGGAAGCGTCAGGCATAATGATTTTAGCCTTGAATTACAGGTTGAACCCCAGTTTTCACTTACAGATAATCAGATTGGCCCAGCGTGGCACAGAAAAGAGCAGGAGCCTGTCTGAGCATGGAAAATCCCACTGAGTTGTCTACTCCCTTGCCAAGAAGAACCTTGGAAAAATATGTATCTTCTTATCACGTTGTGTGAAGATTTATCCAGTGTTGACAATTTCATGCAGCTTGTCAATTTGCAGGGATCTGATCTTAAGAAGTTACAGTGGGAGATAAAAGCTCCATTATGTGCTTGTGGAAATGAGCACAGGTAGAGTACGAGAAGGACAGTAGGTCTTAAGACAAAAAAAATCCCCCCATCTAAAATGGGAGAAAACCCCAGCAATAAAGCTACGTGCTCCATGAAACACATTTAGTGAGAAAAACTAATGATTTGTGTTGAACCACCTACAAAAAGTTGTATTTGCAACAAAAACCCCGCACATAGATGGGTGGAGAGTTACCTTGGTGCTATTTTTCATCTTTCCTAAGAGAGAACTTGGATATGGGGGACTCGTTTAGTCAGCTGTAGCCAGCAATTTCCAACTATAGATCAGATTTCATCCACAGGATCCTCCTGTGTTTCATCTGCCAGGGACAGGAGCCACTCTGTAAGCTGTGATGACATGTGACGAGCTCTGACTGTAAAACTTATTTATTTATTGGTCTTGACAAAGTTGGGAGCTGGGTTTTCCAGGATTAAAAAAAGCTAGTAGCCAGGGGGATGAGTGGGAAGTTAGGATGGACACTCAGTGTTGCCAGATGACACCATATTTGTGACACACGGGGTTTGGCTCATTCTGGTCCCAGATCTTCCTGCGTCTGGGGACAGACAGAGCACAGACCTATCCCAGAATGCTCTGCCTGTGGTGTGTTGGAAACCCATCCTGTTCCTAGACATGCTGTTGGCCTGTTACAAAAGGCAGCCTGGACTATGTGTGGATCTTTCTCTTCTTTTACTGGTTCATGAAAAATATGAAATAAAGAGGGAAGTTTTTCATTTTGCTTTTCCATATAAATGTTTGTTAGTGAATAGATTCAGAATATTTCAATTACAGTTGATTTTAGTGTCTGATGCCAGTAGAACAGCTTAAGATTGTTTGCTTAATTCCTGAATTTGTGCATTGTTTTTAGCGACCATTTTTAATTTACGTTTGTCCTGCCTCTCTTCAAATCTCCAATTGGATTCAGAATGTAAACCAGGGCAGGCAGCTTCTCTGCCATCCTCTGTGCAGATGTCTCTCCCAGAATCAGGAAAGTGCCCTGCACTGGGCACAAAAGGGTTGCTGAGTTCCCCAGCATGGATGAATGTCCTCTGCTGAAAGAGAGCGCTCAGCACATTACAGGGACAGCTCACAGAAGCAGGGTGTGTAATTTTTAATAACTGGGATAAAAACCCTCAGTGACATCTTTAAAATATAAATGCCTTTTCTTGTTTCTTTTATTTCTTCCCCCCCCTTATTATGCCTTTTCATCTCTCCTCCTTTCAATTCCATTAAGCTTCATTGTACAATAATATATCGCAGTGGACTTTTTTCAATTATGTTTTTGATTTTTTCCTCCTTGTTACTATAAAACTCCAGATGTTTTGAGACTTCATGGTTCTCTGAATTATTTTTTCCTTTATTTTAATCTTCTTTTGTAACATGCCACACATGTGGTATTTTGGCCTTTTAAGATGCTACGCTATGCTAATCAGCCATAAGTTTTGAGGTAGGTTTTTTTCTTTTTGTAATTACTTTTTTTCCTTCTTGCTGTTGCTGTCTCTTTATATTTTTCTTCTTTTTTTCCTCTTATTTTTTTTATTTTTATTTTTTTAACCCAACTGGTTAGTCCACATCAACCATCATGTATTCTGCCTTTGTTCTGAGGCTACATTCTTTCTTTATTACTCATTAATTTATAAACTAATCAATATTTATTATAGATTAATTTATAAATGATTGTGGCTAAAATGGGGACCAGAATACAAAGATGTAGGCAGGGGTGTAGGACAGAATTTCATTTAGGTTTCAGCTGAAATAGGTGTAAATAGGTGATATGTTAGATGCAAACTGGAATGGAAATGTTTCCTTGGAAAGTGAAGAAAGGCAATGATTTGCTGATCCAGAGGAACAAGTTTTTGAAGTACATGTAAGAAACTATATTTTTTGTTAAAATAATCTAAAAGTACTGGAGGGAAGCATTTTTAATTTATTTGCGGTTCTTTTCTGGCACAGCTGGAGAGGGTTTTTAATTGATTTTGTTCAGTCTTAATTTTGTCCCCAAAACAAGCAGATCTGGCTTCAGATATTAGAGCAGAAAATCTTGGATTGTGTGTTGTCCTTTAATTTCAAATAGCTTGTAAGCTATTCAAAAAATCCCAAATAAAGAATAGTTTCCCAGTTACATCTGAGGAACTAAAGGGGCTGACATGGGGTGTCTTCTTTGCTCATTGCATGACCCTATGAATTTTGCATTTTGTTCCTTAAAATGTTGCCTCATGTAATGTTATTTTTGCCTGCAAGCCATAATGCTGCATTCAGTCCAACTGTAATGAGGTTTCAGAAAATTGTTTGCTTTCCAAATGACATATTTAGCAAAACCTTATGGCAAAATCTGTGGCTGTCATGCTGCTGATAATAAGATATCCCCGACTTTTCCTCGTTCATTCTCATATGTTGCAGCAAATAAATGCAAGTACCTCTGTTTTGACAAATGTTTATCCTTCTGCTTGATTAAAGAAGGATTACTAAAAAGAGTTTTGAAAGTAGCAATGGGGTCTTGTGAAAAGGATAGGATGCTCTGACAGTTTCCCAGATATTTTGTGTTTTGCTGGGAAACGTATGGAAAAGCTCAGCTTGCTCCCTGAAGGGCCTGACTGGCAGTAGAAGAAATAAATCTGTGAATATTTCAGTGCTTCAACCTACGTTCACCCCATTCAGGGGATGTTGGCAGGCAGGTGGTTGGTTCTGCAGTCAGAGAATTCTGTTTGTGTGTGGAAATCACCTCGTGTGCAGGATCAGAGCTGGTGACTCATGACTTAAATAAGCCTGTTGTTATGTCCTGTGTGGGCCAGGTCTGCATTCCTTGTGCACCCCTAATTCCTGATACTGCCAGAGGGGTTCAGGAATATGGACTTGGGGGCTCATAAAATCCATAAAATTGAAATTAAAGAGACAGCCTTTATAAAGTCTTGTTTAATTCAGTGGCGTGTGCTGATCAAACCCCTCCTCCAGGGTTTTCAGTGTATTCCTATTTCCCAGTTTCATGTTCATTGGGAAGTATACAACGTGTCTAACAGCACAAAAAAACCCGGGCTACCGGTGTATTGTGTGTTGATGTCAAATGGTTGGCTGTAATTGCCCTAAACTCCCACAATGTGAAGGATGTGTTGCATTTATACTGTGGCTTACTTTTCTAGGTTCTTCTTTTTCCTGTTCTGAACCTTTTTACTTTTTCTTCTCCTACACACCAGCAACCGTACAACAGTCTGGCAAAAGCCCTAAATGCTTTTTTAAAAGAGAAATAATAAAAAGTACAAGCAATTTTTCCCAGGATTCAAATGAAATAGCATGTGGAGGTGTCGCTTTGCAAACATAAATTGTTCAGGCTTTAAAAATAAAACCAAACCCAGAAATTGGCAGGTCCTTTTCTGTTACAGGTATCTTCCATTTTATTCTTACCACAAAGGGAAAAAAAGCAGGTTCTGACAATTTAAGTTGTAAATTTGAATCTGGCTAAATGAATTGGGATTCTTTAGGATGTGGAGAGCTCATTCGTATGGGTTGCTTTTTACATACACAACTAGTTCTGTTGAGTTTAATAAAACTCCTTTCATGAGTCATGTTACTCGTGCTCAAGTGTTTGCAGGATCAGGGCTTTACATTGTAGCTACAACAGCAAATTAAACATTAATCTAATAAGGAGTTAGCTAGAAAAGACAAAGCGCCAAAACAGATATTTTGGTTCTGGTGTTGGGTGGAACAACTCAAGTTCCTGACCTTGGTAACAGTTTGGAGCCCCACAAGGCCCCGACATTGGCCTCAATGTGCTGTGAAACGCTGATGCTATTTAAAGAGTGGTCTGACTGTTTCCTCCCCTCCAGAAGGGATACTCAGCCTCACAGGATCCTTTTTCTTGTAATATGTTTTTCAAAAAAATTTTCCCAATTTTGTAATCAGTTGGGAAGAAAGAACATTTCACAATGTTCGTAAGGCTTGGGGATGTTTTGACCAGACATCAGATTTCCTATTGATAGCATGGAATGCTTTGGAATGAAATGTTTTGGGTTTTCCATCTGTAGGCTGTCTGAGATGTCAGCAGCCAATATGACCTGCTCTTTCCCTTTTAGGTCTATAAATAAAAGGCAGCTTGTTTAACTGATCTTGCAGTGGAGAGCAGAGGTGTATATTAATGAGCTTGCTCTAATGGCACACTGGACCTATTTAGCACTACAACTGTGAAGGCTTCTCTTTTTCAGTCATAACTCATTTCCTAAGAAAATGTCAGTTATTGCTTCACCCCATGGTCTGAGCTGGTTAGTTTATAGTTTATTTCTTCTGATCTGTACCACTGACAGATATTCTAGACATGACCGTGATTAAATATGCTTATAAAAATGGTAAACATTTGATAATATAAACCCTCTTGGGAACACGCTGTTATTTCTGCATGGCAACATTCTCAGGTGCATTCAAAGTATAATCTGGAAGCAAAGAAAAAACATTTTAAGCAATTACAGTTATTAGATTAAATTGTTTTGTTAGGAAGATTGTGATGTGTTTAGATCACTGTGAGATAGTTCAGCGTTTTCATAACTATGTCTTTCAAATGCGTGAGACTGCAGCAGTGATATTTTAATGTAAAATAGAGATAACATATATTTCCATGTGGTAGGGAACTAATTTAGTCCCATAAATTTCTACAAGGTGTTTTTCCCTAGTAGAAGCCCTATTCTGAAAGCAGCAGTAGTTATAAAACCCATTAATGCATCGTGCTCTTCCTGTACTCATGTGGCATTGTTTTGTGTCTGTGCTCGGATGTGTGCAGCATAGCAGTGTCTGAAACACATGAATGATTCACAATAAAGACAAAAGTAGTAATTGCAATATAATTATTATTTTTATTGATGAACTTATTTAAGAGCTCTGTTGACATTTACAGACTTTTGAGGATCATGCAGTGTTTGTTACAGTTATCCCAGGCATCAAATGTCCACAAAATGTTTAAGATTGTAGGATTAAGCAGTGACAGATTGGGGCCAGATGTCTGGGAGATACCATAAGTGGCCTTCTCAGTTGATAAAATAGCTCTTACCATCCTAAAGCCCTTTCAGAACTGAACATTTGTTCTTTGTAGTTGAAGCTGAGACACTTGTGGGATGGCTGAATGTTCCTGGGGGTTATTTGAAAAAGGGAATGAGCACCTGTTTCTCCAGGAGTAGTTTTATTTAGTGTATATATAAATATACACTACACTCCAAGTAGCAAGAGTAGGTGGAAGGGTTAAAAGAGTTGGTGAGTAGCAGTGAAACCCAAGAATTACCTTACAAAGTCATCCTAACAACAGCAGCCCAGTTGAAGTTATCTTGTTCTGTGCGAGTGTACATTTGAGACACCTCCACTTCAGGGAAGCTGTGCCCTTCAGGGAAAAACTGCAAGGGATACAGTCAGCAGATCCAGCAAGAAATAAAGGAGGTGAAATAGTATTTCCTGGAGTCCTTCGAAGTGGAGACCTTCCTGCAGCTCTGGGTGGATTGTCTCAGCCCCACCCTTCTCAGCTCTTTGCACCAGCTGGTTTTCTCCCCCTTTTCAGGCCTTTCATCTTCACCTTCCCCTCTTCTCACCACTTTCCAGCAAGGTTCTTGCCCCCACTCCTTTTCTGTTGATTTTCTTCCTGTTTCTCCAACCTAACCTTTGCCAACCCTGCCTCCTTGAAAATGAGTGCTATGAATTTGCTAAACTCTGCTTTATTTGTTGTAGACTTCAGCATATTTGAGCATTTCAGATTGCTCCGTTATGAATCCTTGTCAGATTTTTAGTGATGATTAAAAAGAAAGCTTGTTTCTTTTGAAGCCTTGGGGCTTGGTCACTTCCAAACTCCCCCGCCTCCATGCACCAGCTCAAGTGTTCAGGGACGGAGTTGTGGCCAAACAAAACTTTTGAAGACATAGACTGCACGTCTCCAGGTGACTTTGTGGATCTATCTCAATAGCTGTGATGGGGAAAGACATAATATATACATATCAGATAGTTGTCTGGACAGACAGACCCAATATGCCATTCAGACTGATTAAATATCTGACCAGGGCAGTAAAACATGTAGGGCAGTAAAAGCCATAGTGATCCTGTCATGTGTGAGTGGCTGGGAAAGGCAGAGATTTTCCAGGAACCCCTCTGTGGGCGTGCCTGTTTGTTGGAGCGCATTGGTGTGTTCAGTTTGTAGTGTGCAGAGCTGATCTGCATCCCATGGCAGGACACAGCCTGAAAAATAAAGTGCTGGCTGGGGAATCTGGATCACTTTGGGTGACTGTGTTGAGGTACTTAAAAAACACAGTGGTCTGAGCAGGCTGTGGTGGACCTTTTTCCACCAGTAGTTTAAATTGCCTTTGGCAGGCACAGGGAGGTCAGGTGCCTCCAGGTTACAGTGTCTTTGAGGCTCCATCTGCATCCAGTCTCCCTTCCCATCCCTCTGCCTGCAGTGCTGGATACACAACTGAGTCAGGAGGCTGCATGCACTGATGCGTGTAAGAGGGGTGTGTGTGACAAATAGGACTGGCAAAGTGGTGATTTCTGTGGTGCCATCTGAGGAACCATGGGTTCCTGGAAAGCTGCTGAACAAAATCTTGACTCAGCAGAGGGAAGTGACAAAGCACCTGCTAATTTTGTGAGAGTCTGGATTTTACTTTTCTTGAGCAAGAATTGTATAAAAATCTATGGCTTCCAGAAATAGTGGTTAGAACAGGCTGCCCAGAGCGGTTGTGGATGCCCCATCCCTGGAAGCATTCAAGGCCATGTTGGACACGGGTTGGAGCAACCTGGTCTAGTAGAAGGTGTCCCTGCCCAAGGCAGGGGTGGAACTGGGTGATCTTTAAGGTCCTTTCCAACCCAAACTGCTCTATGAAGATACACCTACCTTCCTGCAGAATGTTAGCATTGATATGAAGGTTTTTATCTGCATAAGACACTAGAAGATCTGCAGTGCCTTGAAGCTGAATTAGAGGGGGCAAAGTAATGCATCCCATTACACGAGTCTTGTGCATGTATTTGTTCCCCATGTGTAAGTATCTGAGTGCATTTTATGGGTTTGCAGGTGTGTGAATGTGCACACACAAGTATTTGTGCTCACCTGAGGGAGTTCCCAAAGCCCATCCTAGGCACAGTGCCTCCACTGCAATTGCCTGTTGTCTGTAACACTGAAACTTAGCAGTGAGCAAGGCAAAACACCCTTCCCTTGGCCTACTAGTAGCTGGAAATTTTACTTATTTATTTATTGAGATTTAATTTGAAACAGTGACTTTTGTTATGAGCGCTATGCAGCATTTCATTACTGAGCTCCCTAATGAAACGGGTGCTTAAGAAGTCAGAAATCGCTCAGGTTACTGGTTGTATAAATGCAGAGAATGATAGAGCTAGTAAAGAAAAGGGTGCAGAATAACAGCAGAGTTCCTTTGGATTGATCTTCAAATGGATCAGGCCTTCCTGTAATCGTCTGTGCTCATCAGCTCCAGTGTATTATATTTCAGACACCCGAAACCAGGTTCTAACCCTCCACAAATAGCTTCTCTTGCTCTCTTGTCTGTAGCAGCTAATTGTTGTTGCCCACAGTGGCTCCTGTGCCAATTAACATCTCAGAGGACTCATCAGAATACTTGTTCTTTTCTTTAAATTTTCTGTTCTGACACCGTGTCTTTAAGCGTTCGGTACTTCAGACAGAACATGTGAGATATTTATAACCCTTGTATTATTACTGAGCTACACACCATGTCTTCGGTGACAGATTAAATGAGCAGCACAATATGTTGTGTTTCATCCATAAATTTCAACAGATGTTTGAATGTTGGTTGATTTATTGCACATCCAACTTGGATCTTACACTGTTCTCATTGTGGCTGCACATGGTTTATTTAATAGTACTTTACAGCGATTTTTTTATGACGTTTTTCAGTTTGAAGGGTGCAACAAGGCATTTTCTAGGCTTGAGAACCTCAAGATTCACCTCCGGAGTCATACTGGGGAGAAGCCATACCTGTGTCAGCATCCTGGCTGCCAGAAAGCTTTCAGCAACTCCAGCGACCGGGCAAAGCATCAGCGAACACACCTGGATACCGTAAGCATGATTTCATACTGGGACTTGCACGGAGTTTTCCAGTGGTCCTTGTGCACAATTGATTCTGCAACTGGAGGGGGACTGTGCCTTTTCATGAGGAGAGTCTTAGAAAATTCAGCTATAAGCAACAGTATTTTGTTTTGAACTGCATGTGCTCTGAGAAATGAAAAAGCCTTGATCACAGGCAAATTCGTTTGTGTTACTCATGCTGAGGAGTAAGTTACGCAGGAGTAAGTTACTCAGCAAGCTCTCCCATTGTTCCTGTTCCAGTAAGAGGAGGCAGCAGCACAATAAGGTATAACGTGAGTGAAAGCTGAGTCACTGCTGCTGCACCAAATGTGTGTCATTGTCTCGCTTCCTGTCCCGTGTTGCTTCAGTGAATGTTCTGAATGAATGCAAAAGCAGGTCAGACCTCTCAGTGGAAGGTAGATGCACCTCAGTTTTGGACAGTAATTTTGTAAAAGTGAAAATACATCTGTCTTATAACTATATGAATTTTGTTAAGTACCCACCATCAGAATTAACTGTGAGAAACAAATTCTTTTATCCTGTACAGTGTCTTAGGCTTCACTAAAATGAAATCACCATATTATAGGGAAAGAAAGTAATGAGGCGGCTTTGCAGATGAGTCAAATCCTCAGCATAAAGCTTGTAAAGAATAACAGAGTTGTTCCTTTGTCTTTTTCAAAGAAGTGAATATATGGTTTAACGTTTGGCCAAGTGTTTATGGGGCAGAACTTTTGAGTTTAATTGATATTTACTTTTTAAGCAGTTACACATTTCAGACAGTGCAGCATTAAGGAATGTCTAATGTACATTATGCCTTGCAAAAACAAACAAGTAAGAGAAGCGAGTCAGTCACATTTTCCAAACCAAAGCACACTTACAATAACAATGTTTTATTTATTTGAAAGTCAACCTGAGATATTTGAATTTGTAATTAGTTCTAAAATGCGTCTCTTTTGAAAGTGGATATAGTAAACTGAGTGCAGTTTTTAAGTATAGCTGCTTGAATCTAATAGATATCATTTTAACAGCCAAAGTCACAAATGGAATACCATTTATTAGCTTTGAGAGAGAACTTAATGGTTACTAAAATGAGCAAAAATTCTTTGTATGTGTTATCTGTGCAATATTGAAGACAAATGTCTTAACTTTCTATTTTCTTTTCTTCTCCCTTTATCTCTGTCCTTATTATCTGAAATGCTCATAAATCAGGAAAAAGGTACAGTAATCATTTTCTACTAACTTTCTTAAATATCTAAAAACATCCTCCATGCTATTCCATTGCAGGTTCTTTAAAACTGTTTCTGTAGTCCTGCACACAGTAACTAACTTCCACTTACCTGCTTTAATTAAGCCCTGTGGTTTAGCTCAGTGTATTTTGTGCTTACGTGAATGTGAAAAATAGCAGAGCTACAGGATGGTGCTGCTTCAAGGGCTGCACAAAACAACTGCCTGGAATGTCAGAGCAAACAGCCATGAACCTTTGGAAGGGCAGTCAGATTTTCATCTAGTTTCCCTATCACTGAGTTGAATGATTTTATCACTAATTTGAATGACATCAGTGATTTGAAAAATACTCTGCTGCGTTTTCTGCTAAGGGATTTGTTAAAGTTTTCCATAGTTTTTTCTCAGGTGTCAGTTCTCTGTGTTCCAGACACTCTCAATAAATCTCCTTTGCCCTGTAACTTTCTGGGTAGGTGCTGTGTTAGCCTGTAAGGTCATGAGTTGGTGAATGATTCTATTATTCCTTCAGAAATTTCCTGCTGGCTGGACAGAGCAGCAATACTTATTCTCTGGAGGTACTTATAAAGAAAGGGGGTTTGTATAGGCTGCTTATTCCTTATTGAGTGCATTTGGAATTGGTTTTAAAGCTTCCCAGTGTAGGTCATTCCATCATTTATCTTCTCCAAAAGGAGGATCTGTAAATCATTTTGCTTACTGGTGTACCCTGGTTTGATTGAATCTCTACTAAATCATCTGGAGTAGATCCTTCTCCTGGGCAGGAGAAGAACAAAGGGGACCTGTCTGTCCTTGTGGTAGAAAGGGCATGTCAGCACTCCTCCAGGAGCAGAGTGACTGGTTTAAAGGACCTCACAGCCACTTCTCCCAAAAACAGTTGGTTTTTTTCTTTTCTATGCATCCTCTTTCTGAAACCAGGGGAATTAAAGAATGTGACACTGAGGTTATGGCAAACCAGTTTTCTGCCTTTGAGAAGACACCAGCAGGATTTACTAGTCCTAGTGAGAAGGCAGAGGTAGCGTTGATAGGTGAGGGAAGAAAACAGAGGAAAAAAGAATGTTCCATTCAACTTTAAAGCTCTGTGAGCTTGTGCCATGCAGCACTGGCACCTAAGCCAGTGGGTACTTGATAAAAAGTGCTGGAGTCCCTTTGCTCACCTTGACAATTGCACCTTCATTTGGAGTTTGTAACCCAGAGTAGTGTTCCCTTTGTTGGGAGTAGGCAGAGCTAAGAGAATAATTTGGTGAGGATTTCAGTCATTGGGACTCCAGAATCAGCGGCTAAATTAGAGCAACCTCATTTATTTATTTTCTTTTATTTTCCTACGAGAAGAGAGGACTGGAACTGCCTGTTCAGACTCAGGTGGTTTTCCCAGGAGATAGTGCTGATACTGTGCCATATAAAAGTGGCAAGCTCTGTCACATGCCAAAACACGACGGAAAGGTCCTCCCAACAAAATCAACAAGAGTGGATTTTTCTTTCTGTATTGATTTGCTCAGATGTTAATGTTTGATGCAGGTTGTTTGGTTGGGAGTTACAAAAGGAAAGACATTCTGTTGTTATTCAAAAGAGAAACAAGGTACGAATGAAATCAAACACATGCTGTGCCCCAAGTTTTGTTCTGCTGCATATCATAGAACCACAGAATCACTGAGATCGGAAAAGGCCTCTAAGATCTTTGAGTCAAGTGGTTACCCCAGCACCACTGTGTCCACCACTAAACCATGTCCCCTAGTGCCACCTCCACGCAGCTTTTAAACACTTCAAGGGATGGTAATGCCACCATTTTCCTGAGCAGCCTGTTCCAGTGCCTGACCAACCTTTTGATGAAGAAATTGTTCCTTATCTCCAATCTAAACCTCCTCTGGTGCAACTTGAGAAAGTTTCCTGTAGGCTTGTAACAAAGGAGCAGAGCCCGACCCCCACCTGGCTCCACCCTCCTGTCAGGGAGTTGTAGGGAGCGAGACAGTCCCCCCGAGCTTCCTTTTTCTCCAGGCTGAGCCCCCCAGCTCCCTCAGCTGCTCCTCATCACACCTGTGCTCCAGACCCTTCCCCAGCTCCCTTGCCCTTCTCTGGACTGGCCCTAGCGCCTCAATGTCATTCTTGTAGTGAGGGCTGTGATGACCCACCCTTAAAGGCTTCTTTACCTTAAGGAGGCATATAAGGGTGGGTTGTCACAGGGGCCTAGAACTGAACTTGGGATTCACGGTGCCTCACCAGCGCCCAGCAGTTTTAAAAACTGTGTAAATCAGAACTCAAACCCTGAGCTTCCATCTTTATAATTATACTGGGTGATCTCATCATAATTTTGTGTACTGTAAAGTCTAGGGGGAAAAATAATGCTCTCAAACCCCATCCAGTTACACCTCACTAGCATTTATCTCAGCCCAGTGATGCACATCCAACGTTCCAGGTGTGTCAGGTGCTCTCGGTGCTTGCAGGGGGTGCAGCATCAGGGCTGACAAAAACTGTGTGTCCCCGAACCGGCCGTCCTTGAGCACCCTGAGCTGGCTGTGGGCATGCAGAGGGACATGACCTCTCTCCCCTTCCCTCCCATGCACAGAAACCCTACGCCTGCCAGATCCCCGGCTGCTCCAAGCGCTACACCGACCCCAGCTCCCTGCGCAAGCACGTGAAGGCTCACTCGGCCAAAGAGCAACAGGTGCGTAAGAAGGTAAGACCTGCCAGACAACAAGGGACACATCTCCAGATCTCCTCCATAGAGTTATTTTTAATTTACCTTGTCTCTGCTCCAGTCAGAACTTTTATGTAGCCTGGCAGGACTGGAAAAACTGCCTAGTTTTCCATCCCAATTTTGTATTATCAGAAGGTTCCACAGGGTGTGCTGTGCACATACATCCCACACCACAGGTCACAAAATTCCCAACACTTCCCTAGATTAACTTTTAGGTCATAATGAGAGTAAGAGTCAGAATGCCATGGCACTAATTGATTAATTCTATGTAATTAAGTCTGCGTAATGAGAATAAAAGTCAGAAAGCCATAGCAGTAATTGGCCACAGAAAGAGGTTGACTCTGGCACCAGAGTCTTTTGCAATTGCAAGATCTTTGTGACAGGAAGTTCTCATCAGATTGTGGAAAGCAACCATGCTCCCTATTTCAAAGAAGAGAACTTCCTCATTTTTCCTTCCCGTGGTTGCTGGCATACTCAGGGGGACAAGGAGGGATTATTTCCTGATACCAAACCTGAGTATCATTTGTTCGGCTCTGTGTACTGGGCTGAATGCATTAATGTGTTACCACCCTTTACACCTGATTAAAGGGACAGTCCCCACTGTCACACCTGCTGAGGCCTTGTTCCAGTTCTATGGAGGAAGGTGGAAAAAAAGAAACCTAAATCCAAACTTTGTGTTAAGGGGCACAAAGTACTTCCTGCATCAGCAGCAGGAGCTCTTAAGCACAGAATCAATACAGGACAAATTTGGTGCACATCAACTGCAGACTTAGGCTGGTTGGATGTACCAAGACGTCAGAATATCTAGGGATTCATATCACTTAATCTCCTGTCTTGAGGAATTTTCCTGTGTGCATACACATACCCTTCTATAGACTTATCAAATCTATCTTAAAATTACATTACTCCCTTGCCTCCCACACCTTATTTAGTAGACCAGTCTAAAGCTGCACTCCGCCAGTGGCTTGAAATCATCTTCAGATTTCCTGTCTCCTTTATCCATGATAACTTTATGAATACTTGATCCCATGTCTTTTGTCCTCAAAATTAAAAAGCACCTGAAAAAGCAGCAGATTTAAACTGCCTTTTGGTCAGGCTCTCTTAAAAGGGATCAAAACAAATCTGGCTGATAAAGAAATAAGAACACCCCAAATATTTCACTTAAATGTATTACAGGAAGAAACCCCACCACCTTCCACAACTAAGCAAATGTCAGTGTTACTGAAATGGTGACAGTCTGCTTTGGATTTTGGATTTAGGAAAAAAGGTGAAAAGACTGTTTATATTCACTTGCTCGTTTTTGGTTGTACCTCAGCAAAGGCAGTTGTCTGTTGCTATCACCTTCCCAGGAGTTCTGAGTGGACATCACTTAGCCAAGAAAGAAAGCTTAACAGGCTGTTCTGCCAACATGGTTGAGATATGCTACCAAAATGTGCCATCTCTGATATAAAACAAAATGCCCGAGCTTAGAGTTGTATCAAAGGAATCCTGAGTATTTGGTTCATAGCTGAGGGGATTACTGCAGTGGTGATATTTGGCTGTTCTGAAAGGCTTTACAAGAACAAAACAGGAGAAAGTTAGCTGTTAATTTAGTAGTAGTTTAATTGGCTGCAGATGCACTTTGTGATCCAAATGTCAGATGTTTATCTCGAACCCACAAATGGCTGTAGAGCAGAATTGTAAATAGGTTTGCCTGGGCCCTTTATTTAGAATAACCAAGCCCAGGGGAGACCGGTATGTGAGGCTGTACCCGTAAGGACAATAACTATTTATTAATGGCTGTAGAACATGATGGCTGTTTGTGTAATGCGAGCACTCTGTTATGACAAAAGCTTGGCAGCATCAGCATGTTTGAAAGAGAATTAGAAATGCTTTTCTTTCTTAATTCTCCTCTCCTGCTGTTTTTAATATGATCGACATTGTGGTTTTCAAGAGTTTGCTTCAGACACTTTTGCCAGAGCTTTAATTTACATGGAGCACGGCTGAGACATCGGTGGTACCTCTCACACATCACTGACAGCCCCTTATTCCACCAGTTCTAATCTGATAAGCACAGACGCTTTTCTTTCCCTATCAAATGTCTTCCCAAGTGTCACAGTCAAAAGGTGATGTAATCCTTTTGCCACAGAACCCAGGAAACTACTGAAAATGTGCAGTTCAATTACTTGGGAAGGTTTGAAGAAACACAGAGTACATTATTTTTTGAAGCAAAGTGTTGTTGATTTAAGATTAGCACGCTTAGCTTCTGCACTTCAGAAAACCAAAGTTATCTCTAATTAAAAATACCAAGTACTAGATACATCCTTAATTACACTGAGTTTCTAAGAATGACATTAATTCCTTCTATATATAATCTTTAAGGAGACATGTGAATTTAATTAGAAGTAATTTGATTTTACTTTGAAATAAAATGTTTCTTTTATCCTCCTCTTGTAGCTAAAGTCCTGTACTGATATCGAACAAGACGTACTGAGTGAATGCTTAGCTATGCAACAGCTCCACACATCTTCACAGCACATTCTGGATGGGAAGTGTGGTAGAACTGTAGGTCCTCATGATTTAATTACAGGTAAGAATACTCCTAATAAGCATGGTGCTTCATACGTCATATAACAGGTGACTTAAAAAAAAGAAAACCTTATGGGTCTGATTTGTCACTGTGGAAGATGAAAAAAAAACCCAGACCAACAAATAAGATGAAATAATGTTGTGAGTTGTTTACTAAGGCCTGACTTTTTTTTTCAGCATTAGTCAGCCAAGTAGGTCCTGTTAATGTCAAGTGAAGGGGGCAGCAGCCCTGCTGAAAGTGTGTCTCCATCCATTTGTGCTCTTCTGAAAGTTGGCCTTGGCCTTGGCAGAGTGCAGGTGCATGAGCTGTGCTAATGCCAAGCGAGTGCTCCACACAGCAGGAGGGTTTTCTTCGGGAGCTGCAGGAAGGTTGATGAGGCTGTGTGTTATCATGCACTGTGTGATTGTAACAGATGATATGGTGATGTGTGAATGGAGAGAAAACTTGAATTGGAAATGTCAAACCTTGTTTTAATTATCTTTCCTAGTTTTCCATCTTTCTTTCAGTCCTCCTCTCTTTGTTGTGGTTTGAACAAGAGCTGGCCCCTTTCGGGGACTTCAGACTGTTCTATACTTGTTATAGGAAGAGAAAAAGATGCTTCCATTCCCTTCTGTGGAAAACAAGGTCTAGATTCACAATATTTGAACCCCAGCAGAGGATCAGGGATGTGCAATCTCAGGTTCTGTGTTTAGCCAGCACTGTAATTGTAATCTGCCTTACTTAGGCAAGAATCTCCTGCCTATTTTTTTGTTTCTTACTCCAAATCTTAAAACTAAAAAATGCATCCTGATTGGCATCTCCTCAGGTTGCACTAAAATGTTGGAATATAACTGGTGAACAGAATGGAGTAGAAAGGGAAATACCCCCTGATTCTGACATGGTTCCCCTGGGAGTCTGCACTCACAGTGGCTCCTCAAAAAGTGGGAGAAAGCTGCAGGGATGTGGGGGATTATTTCCATTCTCTGCCTGTGTCACCTGCACTGTGAAGGTCTGTGAGGGCAGCACTGGCCTCTGCTCTCCCCTTGAGAGTCCAGTGTAGCTGAATCATGGCTTGGCCTCCCGATTCCAGGCAGGGCAGGAGAGAACAGTGACATTTCCCTGAGAACAGGCTGCACTTTGAGATCCTCAGAAATAACCTCAGTTTCCAAGTGACAACAATAAAACAGGAAAAAAGTTATTAGCTTACAGATAAACAGACCATCCCTAACTTCTCAGTGTCATTTCTGAAAACCTCTTGTGAAATTAAGGATTTTATATATCCATAACTCTGGCTTTCTCTGATATGATTTCTGTGCTGATTATATCAATCCATCACCAAGATGTTTCAAAAAACCTGTAAATCTTCCCTGATACTTCATTGGGTCACTGCATATGAGACCTCATCACGTGCACACTGTGAAGAAGTGCCAGGGAAAATAAATCAAGATTTGAAAGGCTGTTTTACAGTGGAACAGAAGTTGCTTCATAGTCTGTGTAGTACAGTTCCACAGGCAAAACTGTTCATCTGTCATTATTTAGGGCACAGAAACCAAAGTGCTAATCCTTACAGAATTAAAGCATAAGGACATTCCTGCTGCCACCTATAGTCTGCAGTGATTGCACATGTGCTCTTTCAAATAAGCAGAGAGACTTTGGAGAAATCAGCTATAATACTGTATATAGGGTCGATGTGGATAAATACAGGATATGATGTCCCTGTGATTCCACCATGAAAACGTTTGTGGTTTGGGCTTTTGTTTTGAGTTCGGTTTTTGTGGTGGTGTTTTTTTTCAAAGAAACCACATTATTAACGTGCAGAGCTCTGGGCTTTAGGGATCATTTGGATTCCTGGAGAATTTCAGTTTTGCCTTTCTCCAAGTTAAAGCACATTTTAAATATGTCAGGGATGAAAGCCCATCACAGAAAAAGTGAAATATTGAAAAAGCTCCCATCCCTCGTGTCCGACTTCAAAGCAGGTTTGTGCTTAGGACTGGGTAAGACAGTGAGCAGAAGAATGTTTCTGCAGTCAGAGAAACCCATTGTTTTCCTGAGAGCTTCCACCTTTTCCCTCCTCATAACTAAGATGCTTCATGGCTGCACACATTGAACTCTGGCTGTGCCTGAGTCCTCATATCACTCTCCCTGCAAAGGAAGTGTCTCTGTGTAGGCATTTTCCTTGGGCATGTTTTATTATTATAAAATCGAGGGGGGAAAAAGGCTGCTAGTCACAGATGCTCAGAGTTCTGTTCTGGCCACAGATGCTGAGGTTAAAGGCCAAGCCATTTAAAATACTGATTGATGACATATATTTACAAGTTGAGGTGGTCAATGTGTGAAGAGGCCCAAGGTGCACAGGCCTGGCGTGGGCTGCACTTGCAGGAGTCCCTCATAAGAGTTTCCAAAGGCTTCTGTGTGACCGCAGGGACTCAGAATATTAGAACTCAGCACTGAAAAAAAAGGAAGAAAAACTGTAAAAGTAATGAAATTTTGGAAGTCTTGATAATAATACTGAGACTGGATTAGCAATTGCACTTCCCTTCTTGACTTCTTCCATTGCAGAGGCACCTGGTTTCCTGGAAAGGGGGATCCAGGCAATAAAAACAGCATTTCTCTCCACTCAAACAACTCTTCCTTTCTGTTAGGTTTGGCAGTGGGAAGGACTTTGTACACCCCATATCAGCAGATGCCTCCTGCTTCCCTGAACAAGACAGTTCACTCTCTTTTCTGATAAACATCACTGCCAATATTTCCTTCAAAAGCACCATCTTTGGGCTTAACACCCATGAACATACCATTAAGGAGTCATGGGACCAGAGTGACAGCAGCTCCAAACTTTGAGTGCATTAAGTCTAGAATAGAAATGTATCAAACTGGATTCCAGTAGCAGCATAACTGGCTGATAGCTGATGGATTCACAGTGCCCATGGCCAGAGGAAAGTCTGTCCCTTGAAGGCAGTAAAGTGAATGTTCTGTTGGAGTGCCCTTGTTTTGCACTGTGTAAGATAAGTAACTTTAAATAAGTACCACTTTAGTTCTCCATGACCCAACAGAAGTGAGTAATGTGTCCTTGCAGACACACACAGAATCCATAGTAAATCCCATCCCATCTTCCACTGTGTGTGCCACATGGCCCTGGAAGTGCTCTGGAATTATGGGCAGACACCCCATGCAAGTTCAGCAAGTGAACAGTTGAGTTGATTCTTTGACTATGCTGGCTCATGTTTTGGCTTCCCCCCTATCCAGGAGCTTCAGGGGTGGATGCAGCCCCCATCCCCAGGGCAGGCTGGGCAGGCTCAGCCTCACCCCAAGCCCCAGGAGCACCATGGCTGTGTCTGATGCTGAAGCAGCCTCGCAGCTCCCTCGTGCCCCTCCAGCTCCGTGTCCAAGGGATGTGCACTGTACAAAGCAGGACCTGGGTTTAGGCCCATTTCCTCTGGAAGCAAGGCTTACATAATCCTTTCTCTGGCCTCTCTGGCCACACGTGTCAGTCCTCTTCCCCACTGTATTTTTTTAATCCATTGGCCAAGCTCAACCACATTTGACAAACACCTCAAAAATAATTGTGTTCTGACACATTCCGTGAATCCTGGCAGCTGGATACCAGAGAGTGACACCCAAAATTAGTGTTCCCACTGCAGGAGAGGCGGGCAGGGCTCAGCTGGGACACATGCAGGGCTCGGTTGCTGGACATACAGAGTTGTGGGGTGGGCTTTTTACATTTTCTTGCTTCTCTAGAGGGTTATGCTGATTGTAGGTACTCAGCTGCTCTGTCTTTCTCATCACCTCAAGCAAAGAATTGAACTATTCTCAGTAGCTGGGACAGTAAGGAACAGGCCAGGAGAGACATCTTAAACATTCAGGAACTGTTCAGGGGTGGGATTGAAAGATAAAACATTGAATATATTTCTGGCCACCACACTGCTAAAACTACTTTTTGAGGGCTTTTGAGCTTTTTGTGTGAATTACTGACAGCCCAGCAGCACTCTGGGAGCCTCAGAGAGCATGAACAGCTCGTTTTAGGTTCAGCAGTTTCCTCCAGGCTGTGCTGCCAATATACCTGAACTGGTGGTGTAGGAAATACAGCTGAAGTGTGAAATGACACTGAACAGTCAAGGTCAAATTGGTATTTGGCTCATCTTTTGAGCCCGATAATGAATGTATGACCAGTGAGGATGTGGGGGAAGTGGAAAGTGTTGCATTATGAAATGGACTGAAGCCACCAGTGGAAAAACAGCATTTTCACAATGCAGCATCCCAACTACTGACTTACTGTTATCAGAAGAAACTTTGACAAATAAATCCTCACATCACCTGGAAACATCTGACTTCTTAAAGCCCCTCTGTCTGGCATGCAGTGCAGAAAGCAAGTTGGTTTCACTGCCTGGTTGACAAATGTTCTGTCTAGTGGGAGACAGAGATGATGTGGTTCATTTTTGTTGCTTTAGATCTGTCAGCAGCTGAGGACTCATTGTTCAAGAGGGGTTTTTGACTCATCTGAAGTCCCTGACAAAGGTGGCTGGAATCTTGCCTTAGTGGTTCTGCTCTTAATTCTCACACAGAAACAGATGCTGACATTCAGCCGTGGCTTCTCCGCCCCGAGGGTGTCACACATTCCCCACTCCAGATTTTCATGTTGCCTTCTGCTTGTTCTGTGTCCCTGGGAGAGTTTGGGAGGAGGGCAGTCCAGAGCCCTGTCAGTGACACAGGACACGGCCAAGCACGGCTGGCACACGGCTCTGTCATCCTGAACGTGCTGCTCTGCACACACGGAGTGGGAGAGGGCAGATGGTGCCTGACTGGCGTGGTCGAGGAGAGTGGTCAGAGTCCCCAGAAAATGGCACATCCACACCCATTCAGTACCTCTGTGTACTAGCAAACCTCCTCATGGTCTCATTAAAAATGTCTCTTTGCTCCTCTCCGCACTTAATTTATTGGTGTTTCATTTGTATCTATATGTGATATTTTTAAATGGTCTGGGGTGTCCATCAGCATACTAATGGAAAGTCAAATTACAAAGTTGGAAATGAACAAGAACAAACCCCCAGGTCCTGGTTCCCCTTGTGCACACACAGTTCAGTGTCCAGTGTGATGCTGACAAGGCACCACAGCCCGCTCTGCTCTCTGTGTGAGCTTCATCGTGCTGCAAACACCTCAGCACTGGGGGTTCCCACTCACAACTGTGGGAAAGGCAGGATGAGAGTCCTGCCAAGCCCTGCTGGCTGTCAGGAGGAGTCCTACAGCTCTGCAGTCAGAGCAAGGAAAAGGTCGGCTCCTGAAGAGGACTGGAGAGGGGACACGTGTCAAAGTACCACAGCCCAGCTCTGGGTGCTGTTCAGGCACAGCTGCATCTGCTGACAGGGTGCTCTGCTGAGGGCTTGTGTCTCAGGGACGGGTGGGGGAATGGGGAGGGAGTTGGGGACTCTACAGGACTTACTTGGGTGCTGCCCTGTTAATTTTATTTTGCCATGTGCTGTGTGTTCCCAGGCATGTACAGTGGTTCCAGCACCAGCCACAACGGCCCCTCCCCAGGTGTGCTGCCGTCCCCTCATGACATCCCTTCAAGGCACCTTCCGCTCGACTCTGCCCTTCCCAGCCCACATCAGCAGTCACCGTTGGACAGTGCCAGGGAAGGGTATGTGTGTCCAACACTCCTGGCCTCTGTCTGGCATGATAAAGAATGATTAACTGTTTATTTTACCTTGTGTGGATGCTGTTCAGAAGAAAACACTGGCCCAAACGAAGCAATTTTGTTTGGTTTAGAATCACAGAATAATTTAGTTTTGAAGGGACCTCAGAAGGTCATCTCATCCATCCCCTGTCCAAAGCAAGGCAAACTTACTATCAGGTTGTTCAGGGCATTGTCCTTGTCTTCAACAGAACACACTGGGATTTTTTCTCCATAGCATGCAATCACATTTAGATTTTGTTTTTTAATTCTTCCTGGATGAATTCTTGTAGGTTTGGATAAGCACAGAGAACTTTTCTCAGCTAAAATGAGAAATCTCTCAAAGGGTAAAAACTATGAGTCACTCAGGAATCAGGCAGTGTTTGCTTTAGTAAGACTCAGTGTCAGAGCCACAGGCTTTCTCACTTCCTTGCTCTCTGATAAGGTTTTCTGTAATCCATCTCTCAGCAGCAGGCTTGTACTACTGAGATCCTAATCAGGGAAGAGTGTTTAATCCCATTGATTGCATGGATTGCACTGCTACAGTACAGATTGCATTGCATGGCTACAGTCTGGGATATTTCTAAAGCACCATTTGCTCAAGGATCTCATAACATCTTCTCAACAGTAAAGAATCTCTGTAAGCCACAAAATTCTGCTCTAATCTTTTTGCTCAGATTTTTTTTCGTGCTTGGCCTCATATAAATTGAACATCAAACTTAGAGTTTCACTTCCCAGCACTTTGGATGGGGAGGGAACTCTGATTTTGCTTTACTGATGGGAACTTGGGATACAGAGAGTTTTAAGGGATTCTTTTTCCCTAAGAACATGTTTGGGTTCTTTAGCAAATACAGCAATTGAATGTAGAGTTTTCCTATCTTAGTCCAGTGGCTGACCTTTGTCATCTTTTATGTGGGGGAAGGAAAGCCCAGAAGGTTTTTTAGCAAAGGGCAGAAGGCAGAGTGTGTGCGGCATGGAAGGAGCACAGGAAAGAAAATTACACCTAGAGTAGTTGGAGAACAATCTCATTGAAATTGAAATTCAATTAGGAACCAGTTACTCCTTTTATTTTTCCTAATTGGGGAATTAATGCTGCAGCAAGCTGAGCTTATGTACCCTGCTCCTCCTTCAGCTACCTCTTCTGACCTTGGCCAGTGGCAGGTACCAGTGTCCCCTCCCAACGTGTGATGCATCTGCCCATCATAGGAACAGACTTATCCTGTCCCTGTCCTATAAAATGCCTGTGCCAAACCCTTCTCCTTCCCTGCCCTGCCACATTCATGACCTTGTATTTCCTGTTGGCAGACCTCATGCCCATGGCAGAGCCTCCTGTGGCCAGCAGGAGGCATTGGAAGTTACACCAGATAATAGGAAGTTTTCTGTAGCAGAGAAAGCAGTGATACAAATAGGAGGAATGGAGACAGACAGTCCACAGGGAAGGTCATCCATGACCTATTCATCCATGGAGAATGGGACTGCTTGAGGCTGGGGGAGTGGGATCCCTCCCTCTGACTGCTCCCCAGTGTGCTGCTGTTTCCTCTTTGAGTTGGTTCCCAGGGGAGTTAATGCAAAAAATCCCAACCAAGAGTAAAATAAAGTAAGGATATGCTATGGGAAGGATTTAATGGGCTGTCAGGAAGGTGGATTTGTTTCTAAAGCACTTTGTGTTCTGTAACTGCTAATAGGAGAGGAAAGCAAAGACTCGACCAGAGTGAGGGCAGCAGACAGTTCTCCAGATTGAAGGGTCGGAAGCTCCCAGGTGAATTCTCATTCCTGCCTCTCGTGTCTCCATTCCAGAGCACAGCACTTCCCTTTCAGCAGGAACACCAGGCTGAGTGAGCTGAGCCTCACTGAGCTCCTCCTGCAGGCATTTTGGTCATTAGCATAGGCTAAAGTTTACATCAGAATTGTCTCTACTGATCTCAGTTCTAGTGCAGTGCGGATTCTCCCTTGGAGGAGACAACAGGGCTGATTTATCATTTCAGTGCTCATAGACCTAAGTAAAGTCTTTGCCCAAACACTGTAGTTAATATTCTACGACAGAATATGGGAATGAGATTGTAACAGGTTTCTAACTGTAAGCCAAACATCAGGGAATGGAGAGTGGAATGTATTTCTGAACAGTGATTTTAAAACAGGGCATCTGGTTTCATGACATAATTACTTGGAATTTTTCAGGATCTCAAACACCATTTTCTAAACTCAGTGTGCATTCAGCGTTGTCATACCCAGTCCAAGATCCTTGTACTGTATTTAATGGTTTATGCTTACATTATTAATGACTGCTGAAATACAGCCCATGCATGACATCTTAATTGCAAGTACAGAAACTTGGTGTGAACTAATAGTCCTCGAGTTTCATTTAGCACAGTTTTGTTTAAAGCATTCATCCATTTAACTGGGTAAAATCACTTAATAATCCAGTGCTTGGAGCCACTGGGTTCCAGGACTGTTCCCCCTTTGCTGTTACTCATATAACATCCATATGGTTCACAACGGGAAAAACACCCAACACTGCCTTTCTCCATGTGAACTGCTCCAGCTTTCTGGCACACACAGAATGTTTGGCCTCATTTGTCAGCTGTCTCAGCGTTCCTGTTCCAGTCAATGCAGAGGATTCCTGCCCTCTGAATCAAACGATGACAAGGCTGGATCGCAGAGTCTGAGGCTGTGGAATGAACCAAATGATTACTATCAAGAAATCTAATTACTGAGTCATCAAATATGCAAGACGCCAAAAACGACATGAGGTGGAGTACAAATAGTCTGCTCAAGTTTGACATGAGATTCAGAATTTGATTTAAAGGCTTTTTCATTTTTTTTTTTTTTTTACAAAAAAGCCCCATATTAGACCATCCTTTGCCAAAGTCAATACCAAGTGCAGCAGTCAATTTTCCCAAATGGTTTGCTGAGACATTTAAATAGTTTGACAAAATTATCTAATTCACTTGAAAATGTTCTAACAAAATCTGACTTCATTACCAAATGTATTTATTCTGGCTTTATTCAATATGGAGGGCATTTTTTCAAATTCTGGTATGAAGTGTATGCTACACCAAAAAAAATTTACTTACATTGATACTAATTAAGCTGAAAGTGGGTGACTGAGAAATACTTTGGCATGCAGAAAGTGGGCTTGGCATGATTCGGGTTTAAATATATCTTTATTTTTTATTGCAGGTAGCAAAGGTTTATTTCAGTATTTCTTGTAGCATTTGCCATGTCTGACTGGGTTGCATTTTGCCCATTGCAGAAATAGTCTGTTTTGATTTGTAGCAGAATGAAGACAGAAAAACAGCTTTTAGTATTAAATCTTGGGAGAATGTTGCACTTGGCTTCCTTTCTGCTGTTTTTTTAGCTGTTATTATCCAAGCCATCTAAAAGTGTACTTAGTTTCATTTGTAGACTATCCCTGTATATTCCAGTTTAGAATATTCAGTGAGATAAATTATCAGCTTAAGTGAAACGGATATGACTGAAGTTAAGTGAGTTCGAGTGGTGGCACCAGGTTTGGGATTTGCACCAATTTGGTGTAATGACCCAACAAGGTCACTTTGTAGGCCCCGAACACGGCCTCTGTGTGTGTGACTGGGGCTCTCTATCACTTGTGCTGCCCCTGACAAGCAGCACTTCTGCTCCCAACAGAACCTGGGCACTGGCAAATAATGACTGTATTGGGAACGTGATGAGTCTCCAAGGGAAAGGAAAGTGAAACTAATTTTTTATATTCCTGTGGTAAATTAGGTCATTTCTGCTCTGTAAACACAACAGTAAATGAAGAACTAGGGGGATTAAGGCATCTGTGATGTCCGTAGGTGGTGATTAATGAGGACTCTGAACCCAAATTCGTGAGCCTTTAACATAAAGGACTAAGGAAGCCAAGGTTAGAGGAAGGTGCTCACACAACTCTCTGTTGCCTGCGCTTCTCACCAGCCAACTGCAACAAGCCCAAACCACAGGCCAGACCCCTCTGAAGTGACACTGACCCATACAAATAATCACAAGAAATAGGATTTTAGAACTATGAAGTGAAAAGAGACATTTTAATCAGGCAGCTTAAACATCAGAATTTTTGTTTGCTTGCTTCTTAGCACCTGTTATTTCAAATACCACAGAAATACTGAAATGTAAAGAGTTCTCTGTTAAAAATTTAGTCCTTCATTTCTTCTTACATAAAGTAACAGAAGGTACACAGAGCCTTCCTTCTGCCAAACCAAGGAAAACCAGATTTGAAATCCCTGATATCTTTAAGATTGAAACACAAAGGATAAAATCTTGTGTGTTACATGGGGAGAGTTTTTTCAATGTGCTGTGCTATCCCGTTGAGCTGCCAGGATTCAGGCCAGGTAGGAAAATACATTTGTGTTCCTAATTCTCATTACTTTAAGCGACAATTAGTTGTCTTAGTTACTTCTGTCTGATTTTTATTAATCTTGTTTATTTATTAATCACATTAATTAAGTTTATGAGCTCATATAAATCAATTGACAAGGAACTAGCATGTTGTTAGAGTCTTTTTAAGAAACAAATCTTTGCTCTCTAGAAGTACTTCGGAGAACTAAATACCTACTCAGACTTTCTAGCAGACCAGGGAGATACATCCCTCATTCACTCTGGATTCCACTGGAGAATACTCTTCATTTATAACAGCATACACAAGTCAATGTTTTAGTCTTTCTTTCAAAAGCACTAAAACCAATAACAAGAAACAGATATCTCTGACAGCTGAAAACATTTTCAGTGGAGGAAGCCAAGAACCCATCATAATTTATCTCGGTGTTATGGATCTGAGCACGCAAAAGGGGCATCAGTACATCTGTCCTGAGAAAGAACAATGTACAGGTGGGCGCTGGGCTCGTGTAACAAAGAACAGCAGTGATTAAAAGCATCTGCTTTCCAATCCCAAGTCATTTATCTCATTGTAGAAAATGTGATCAGAATTCATTTATAATCATGTCCAGATAGGCTTATACAGGTTTCCCCCCTCCCCACCTTAAAGCAAAATTAGCCTTAGCATAGGGTTATTTCAGTGATTACGTGGTTAAGGAGTACTCAGTGCCGGATCACGGGGTAAATACTGTTTGTCCATTGGCAGAAAGAGGTGGGCATGTATTTAATTTGTGTTTCTGAGAGGGCTGGAATGACACTCATGAGAGGGCCTTCAGTAGTGCATCTCAAAGGAAGGGCCACGTTGCCTGCCCAGAGGAGACACTGTATGGAAAACTATCTTAGAGTCAGAAATAAGAGAGTTACAGGAGAAGGTGGGGGGTTAAAGGAGTTGGTCTAACTCAGAAGGTATTTAAGCTGCATTCAACCAGAGGTCTTCTGCATTAGTTAATGATTTTAGCTATTACTGGTCTTACCTGTATTTAAGTTTATACTTAACACCTGTAAAGCTGATTTTTTTTTCAAACTTCATTTTGCTTTTGAAGCGAAACTTCTGTTGGATGTAAACCTTACACACCAAACACAATAGTTTAGAGTGGGGTAACAAGTGATGAAGTTACTCGAACCTCCCACTATAGGGGCAGCACTTTTCAGATGGCAAACTTGAAGAAAGCAGACATCAGCTACCTGTACAGAATCTACCTGCACCTGGAAGCATCTTGCTGCGTTCTTGCCAGAGAATAATGACCTTAAATGACTGAAATCAGATAGGTCAGTCAAGCATGCAGCACATGCCGGGTAACACTGAGCACACAGTCTCTGTGTTTGATTACATGTCTTGGTAATTGACTTCCTGGCAATCACTTGAACCTAAGGCAGTGCTTTTTATTTAAATATGTTTGGATGTTTCTTTGACCACATTAATAAGGATTTTCTTTCACTTTGAAATACATTTTCCTGCTAGATTGTTAGCAAGGATAAGTTTTCAAATTTCTTTTGCATACTCTTCATTTACAACAGAATACACAAGTCAGTGTATTCCACTGTAGCAGTTCATCAACTTCATTTCAAAGGTTATTGAACAAACCCTTACAAATAAAAACATCTTTTAGATTGGCAGAGTTCCCATTATGGTCACTGTGATTAATTGCTCTGCAGAAATTGCTCGTCTCAGGTCAGAACAATTACAGAGATACTCATTTAACATAGAAAAAACATGTTTGTGTGTCTGTGTGAGTTTGTGTGGATGATGAAATCTGTGACAGATACCGAGTTATGTTTTACACCCAACTCAGAAGTGTATTTGTTAGAAAAGACAGTATTTCAGAAGTCCCTCTGTAGCCGAAGAGAAGGCCCACACAGAAACCCTCTGAGTGCACCAGGAGAGGACTCCTTTGGCTCCTCTGTAATTTTGAACATTAAATTGGTTTTGTATCACTGTTGTTGGTATTATTAAAAATACTCTAAAGCAATTAAATGACCTAAGACTCTTCAGTCACATTAGAGACCCTGTGGATAGTGTTCTCCATGATGTTATGAAGCCTCTCTTCCTCCTCAGAGCTGAGAAGCTCCTGCACTCACTGCAGGCACGTGTGGACCCTGCTCAGAGAGTGGGTGAGTGACGGTGCAGAACTGGATCCAAATAATCCAAGGCAACATTCTGACTGAAAAATAGTATCTTGTGTTTATCTAAAATCTAGAAAAAGGCTGACATTGCCTCAGCCTTGCTTTAAAGATGTCACACACAGGTGTGTCACCAGCAGCAGAGCCAGGGATAGAGATCGAGTCTCCCCTGGCAGCCACTTCCCCACGCTGGGCAGGAGCACAGCCAGAGAAGGGAGAACCAGGAGCACAGGGGTCCTGTCCTGCAGGCACAGCCAGAGAAGGGAGAACCAGGAGCACAGGGTCCTGTCCTGCAGTCACAGCCCTGTGGCACAGCCCTGGTCACAGCCCCGGCACTGGGGTGCTCCTTGCTCAGAGAGAAGGGTGAGAAATGCAGTGATGCCCAGCAAGGTGATGTGCATTGAAGGATTTATTATATAGCAGGGAGAGGGGGGGGAAGAGGAGAAAGGAAGAAAGAGGGAAAGAAGGAAAAGATTCCTTGCATTCCAGAAATGTAGCCAGAGGCACCTGGCAGTGATTAGTGCAAAGGTTCACCAAACTTCAGATAGAGTCTGTCTTTAAAAAAAAGTCCAGAAAGAGTGAACGGTGTAACTGTTTCCTGAGCATGTGCTGACAGAAATTCCCGTAGGGCAGGACCCAGAACAGAAACACGTGGCAAGAGATTGGGCACTATCCAGAGACCTGATTAGCAGAGCTTTACACATCATTTTTAATATTAAGAGAAGAGATGAAAATCAGTGTTAACTTTTTTTTCCATTAAAAAAAAAATCTCCTGGTCCTGGAACTGAATTGGGCTTTCTCACAGTATCAGTAACTGTAATGCTTGGGGGAGAGGTTTTATGAATGAGCTGGTTGCTGTGCTGGATTTTATGGTAGAACCTCGTCTCATGGAAACTCTCAGTCCTGTGACCGGCTCCAGGACTGTACAAGTCACTTCAGATAAAACATGGAGCTGCTTTGCTTTGTGCTTCTTATTCTGGTGTTCTACTGGGTACTTTTCTTCATATTAATATGAGTTAAACATAATGCTCAAAGTCAAGATTGTTTGATATGGTGATATGCTGTGCTTGAAACTTTGTTACAAAATGGTCTATAACCCAAATACACAAAAAATGGTGAGATAAAGGACAGATGTTTTTCAGTCTGGATTTGGTCCAGTTTCCACTGAACTCAATGGGATATGGGTTGAGGTTCTTTGTCTAGCTGAGGAATCTGCCAGTCAAACCATCACGTCAGTAAAAAAAACAAACCCAGACAGTTTTCATATTGGAAACATCCCTTAGATATTTCCATTTGCAGTTACAATTCATTCCTATTTATGATTCCAAAATTCTAGTTTTAATTTATTTTCATTATTTTTAAATTTTCAATTCCACTCAGTATTTACCAAGTATATACTGTGTGTAGCTTTTGGCAGTCAGGGTCTAGTCAGATTCTCTTATACCTTAAAATAGCTTTGCAATTTCTTACTCTGCGTTAATTTGTCCTGGAACTGGTATTGAACAAGGACTGGCTAAAGCAAAGTGTAAATCTGTTTCTTACTCAGACTGAGCACTGTGGGTGAATATAGAAAACATACATCCAGACACTGTGATAGAAAGAAAGAACAATCAATATCGATATGTATTTAATTTTTGCTTCTGATATTGGAACAGGACATTGGGTGTGCATTGTGAAAATACACAAATCCTTAACACCAGTGCCTGCTTGGGGAGGCTGAGAGTGGAGAGAGGATAAATAATTCCAAAGCAAAGTAATGATACTTGTAGCCTTTAGGTGTCTTTTCTATAGATCACTGCTAGCTCCTGGTATAGCTTAGTAGTTCCCTCACACAGGCCTTACTTGCAACTTAATATAAACTTTCACCATCCAAAATAAATTGTTAAAACATGATCCTAAGAAAATTTATATAGAAGTCTTACTGGGATTTCTGTTTGACATTCCTAAAGTTATGCACTTATAAAGTGAGAGGAGGCCAGATTAGTATCTTCTCTATTATGACTTTTAATTTTCTTTTTTTAAAAAATCCTCCTGTTTAGACCAGGATTTCTGAGCATTCTCATTGATGTGATAAATGCTTTGCAGCAGAGCTGAGGAACTGGCTCATTGTCTATGTCTGACACTTGTTTTAATGACCCCTTGTGGGTAGAATCCCACCTGACTGCAGGAGCTCCCACTGGAAGGGCTGTGGAGCCGGGTATTTTCAGGCAGTGCTGAGCACGGTGCAGGAATGTGCCCCGGACCACAGACAGGGTGTGTTAAGGAGTCAGAGTCAGTTCTTCCCATAGTTTTCTGCATTGTGTGGATGAAGGTATCACACAAACAGGATTTTTCTGATTAGTCCTTTTACTCGAGTGCCTGCTGATGCATCCTCAGAGAGGGACACATGAGCTGTGCAAGCCCACCTGAAATCACAGGTCCCTCAAGGATGGGTGTTGTGTCTTCAGCACCATCCTACATGTGAGGCTTCAAAGGGAATTTGAAAAAACCCACAATACCTGGTCAGTCATCCAAAGTTGGGCCTCCTTGGGCGATCACTTTACGTCCTAAACCACAAGATTTGATTACCCCTCACTTAGCATGGAAATGTTGGTTTTGGCCATTAAATTATTCAGTCCCTTTTTAAAAAACTAGGTATTTTGTTTGACTCTGTGGCTCCTGTGGCTATGAATGACACAGACCAGGGCATGCTGTGTGAGCAAAATGTTCCTTTTGTTCTCAGCAACCTGCTTCTCTCCATGGTGCTCCCGTGTCTTGGACAGGGTGGAGAGGAGGCTGGTCCTCCACTCACCCTTGTATGGTCCTGAACAAAAATATTCCATATAGCCAGGAGCCCTCAAATTAAGGAAGGATAAGGATTTTTTTGCATGCCTGTGAGAGTATTTATATCTCTCTATATATAGCTACATATAGGCACAGATTTATATTAAAAGGCCCCCAAAGGACCTGCAAATTTACAGAATTATACAAATTACAATTAAGGAAAAATATATGGTATGTATTTATTATTACTATCCAAAGCAAAGCAAACTGTGGTTGTAGTACAGTATTAACAGGAAATGTGCAGGCTATTAGTTATTGAAACATACATGCCTGAGCTACTGCCTGGGAATTTTTAGTGTATCCAGCTGAGTTCCCGGTGTAAGCCGTTCAGTGTTTCATCTTCCACACAGAAAACATCTCCTTTTAGGCTCTTTTCTGTTGCTAATGCATTATCTGTTTAATTTCTATCAGGAATGATTCCTCCTCTCTTTTAACAGGCTGAGTATCACAGCAACCTAATTAGTAGGCAGATATTCGGTAGAGAATTGAAACCACAGCACTGGGAGCTGGACAGTTTAGCTGATGAAAAACTCCCCTCAAGCGTGCCAGAGCACATTCACACAGCACACACACAGCGCAATATTTTAGGGACCAGCTTGAGCTGCAGGGATTGTGATGAATATTTTAAGGAGACAAATCCCCATGCTGACCACTTTTTCTAATATGGGCAGATTTTCCTGCTGAGCAAAGCCCTTTCCTAGTTACAAACTGTGCCTTAACTTACAGGAAACACATTAAATTCCCTGTTTGGGAGAGAGCGAGCGGAACGTGGTGGGTTTTTGCTGTGACCTGCTGATTCTGTGAAACCCTTGCTGCAGAGGAGGCAGCCATGGTCAAGTGTTCCTCGGAGCTTTCAGGGTTTCAGCTCAGGTTCCTGCTCCTAGGATACTGCTGCCCACAGCCAGCTATGTTTGCTGAGCTCCAGCTCCAGGGCAGCCGTGCCCAGTGGGAGCAGCGAGCTGGCAGCTCCGCACTCCGCTCAGCATTCCCAGCTGGAGCAGGGCCTGCATCCCTCTGGCCTTGCAGGGGGATCTCACCTCCCTCAACCAGCACAAGCTCTGTCACAACTGTTGAGCTCAGACATAGGAAAAACAAGAATGCAGGAGAGTGAGTGGGGACAAGCGCTGCTTTAAAAATAACAATAAAAACTGTTAAATTCTTCTCCCATGGTTTAAGATTTAAGTAGCCTCTGGGAGTAGTTAAAATGGGTAGGGAAGCTGGGATTTTCAGTATGCCCACAGCTGGATACCTAAGTGTACCATTTTTGTTCGACAGGCAACATGATTGCATAGAATTTAAAACCACAATGGCTCCCCCATCCCAGCAAAGCTCTCGGAGCAGCCCGGCAGGTCTCCATGGGGTGCTGCATTTCCCAGCAGTAGCCAGGACAAGACATTTCAAGAGCAGGCAGAGGAAACCCAACACAGGCAGTTGCAGAGGACTCTCCCCAGAAGCATTTCCCTCCCCTATTCAGAGTGGTTTCTGGCTCATCCCGGCCTTGGAGTTTTTAGTACATCTTTTGTTTCTCTTTCAAATGTGTGTGTGGTCATTATCCATATAAATGTCACTATCATGAGCTCTCTTAGCTATTATCTTTCCAATGAAAACAACTGCAGTCTTTTTAATCTCCTTTCAGATAGAAGCATTTCCAGGCTTCTCGCGGCATTCCTGGCGCGTGGAGCACAATGTCTCCATGTGCGCCGTAGGAGGGGGCTGGTGACCGGGCTGTAATTCCTGATGCTCCTGTGCCGGCGCTCGGGAAGAGACCGGAGCAAAGGCTGTGTGTGGGTGCCAGCAGATCGTGTCAGCTCTGCCGGGGTGCAGCGGTTCAGCACAGACAGCAGTGCTGCAGAGCCTTTGCTCACTGGGGCTGAACTGCTGCGCTGCCGAGACCTTGGAGGAGAAGCTGCGGCCGTGCGGGAGCTGCCCTTGGCGTCCGGCGGCTGCTCAGAGATAAACTCGGCATTTCCCCCGCAGCATCTGCTGCGGCAGCCCCGGCTCCGGAGAGCGTTTGGTCTCTGCCCTGAGGAGGGCACAGGTGGCCCCTGCACCCCCCGGTCCCTTTTTGGCACTTCTGCAGCCCCAGGCCTTTACCAAAACAGAAAACAAATAAGACAATCCTTTTTAGTTGCATGTTGGCTCTTGAAATTGGACTTAACTCCTCTTTCTTTTACATATTTTTGGTCAGTGCTTATTGGGAGCGGGGGTGTCTTCCTCACAAAAAACCCTGTTTTCCAGTTCTTACGTATTTGACTCGAAAATATCCTTGCATTCACTCATTTAACAATCCTAATTTAATTCTTCACTTCAGTTTGGGGATATTCAGACTCTCCATGGTTTATATTATATGTCTTGTTTTCCTGCTTCGGGAGATAGAATTATTTCGGCATCGGATGGGCTTGGACTGGTTGATTTATTTAAGCTCCTTTTAATAGAGTGTTGCTGTGACAGCTTTTGGCAGTGTTCCTCTGCCTCTCATGTTAAATTTGATTAAGCTGTTGTCACCATTAATTCACAGTTCCCCTCTATTTACCTCTTGCACACTCCCGTGTGGTGCTTAGCCCTAAGTCAGGCACAGCCTCACTCCCTCCCCAAGGCCAGTCCCAGCTGCTCCAAGAAGCAGTTGTGTGAGATGATGGTTGATGGTGTTTGAGTGGCCTGTGCAATGGTACAGGAAGACACCAGTGAGAGATGTAATTTTGTTTTAGTTGATTATTTGTATGCCTGCAATGGTTTGTGCTCAGTAATTCTTTTTTCCAGCTTGGTGATACGTATTATAACCTGCAGACGTTGTTTTATTTCTATGCCTTGGGACCTGTAGCTGTGAAGTTTCCACAGGGTGGCTCTTGGAGAGGTGGATTTTTCCAGCATCTGAAGGTTCTGGGGCTGCTCAAAGAGATGCTTTTTCTTTTTACCTACATCTTCCACTTCCTTTTCTGGATGTGTATCTCAGTTCATGAAATTTTAAATTCAACCTGAGCTCTGTTTAAGTTGCTTACTGAGGAGTGGTGTCATTTGAGCCTGCCATTATGGCTGGTACAGGAAATCAGTGTAAAGGAACAGAATTCCTTTTCTAAGTCCCTTTTTGTCCTAGCGAATACCTGGAAGTAGCACTGCATTGTTGTCCTTTTTTTACAATATAATTTGTACCTGTAATGTGACCATTATGGAAATAATGCCATTGGAGTATTCCTTTTCCCATATTGTGATGTGATACACGAAGTTTTCCTGTATTTTCTTTTTCTAGGCTTGCTCCCAACATAATCTCTCCACTTGTCAGCCCCCTGAAAGCGTTAGTTCCACCGTCCCTCCTGCAGAAACACGGCTCTCCATCGTCCCACAGCCAGTCACCAAATGGGCAGCAGTTTTCTGGAATTCCAAATACACCTTACGCTCCGTTTCAAAACCAGTCAGTACAGCAGGGAGCTCAAGGTAACTCTTCCTCTTTGTTCTTTTTTTTTTCTTTTTTAATTTTTCTAATTCCTACCTGGGGAGAAAGGATTTATTTCACTTTTTCATGCTTGGCCAATACTGTCTTATTAAGGGACTGTCAGCATTTCAGTGGGAACTCCAGTTTTTAAACTGCATTGATGTACATACAGATCAAATTTTTCAGGCAGATTCATGGTGCAACACGTCATAATCATGAGGAAAGCTGTCACAACAGGAGATTTATTACATTTATTGAGGTTTTGCAGTAGATGGTGATGGCCGTGCCCCTCTCCTGACTGGTCATCCAGCCTGGAGAGTGACCCTGCAAGAACCAAAGGACATGGGCTGAGGCACAGCTTGGCAGTGTCCTGCTCAGTCCACTCACAGTGAAGCACGAGACATGAGACTGGACCAAGAAAGAATATTTTCCCATTTACTACTTGGAAGTTTATCATGTGTATTATTTTATATAGTAATATGCAAATGCACTCTGTACAACTGTGTAGTGCCTGTGGGATTTGAGGACAGGAATGGGAGCAGCTCAACAGCTGTCCCACTGCTTAATTTAAAACATTTTTTGTTCTGAATTACTCAGTCTTTTTAATTGGGAGCTTATATACCTATTCTGGAGTTCTGCTGAGGGAACTAATTAATGGTCCTGCAATTTTTGAGGCATAAATTAGCAAGAGATGTCATTATCACAGATTCTTCCAGTCACAGGAGCTTGCATATTTAAGAAACATGTTATACAATCCAGATGGTGAGCTGCTTAAGTGTGGTAAATACTCCCAATAAAGAAGTGTGCAGGACATCTGTCTGGCTGCAGGGATAACCGAGCAGATAAGTTTATCCAGGCAGATAAGCAGCTCTTCAGGACTTGTTTCACAGCTTTTTTGTATTGTCATTTCTATAAGGCCATTTTTGGCTGTTGAAGTATCACATGTGATCAATTTACCAAGTGAGTAAAATAGGAGGTTTTGCTTTCTCTCACGTGCCCTGGGTGGAGCTGAAGCCCAGATCCTGAACACAAAGCCATGGGCAGCTCCCAGCTGTGCTGGGGTTGGGTATCCCAGCAGTTCCCTCTGCCCCTCGTTCTCTGAGGAGTGTTTTTGCTCCTTGGTTGGACAGGCTTAGTCTGAGAAGTTAAAGTGTATTATATTTAATGATTTGTGCTGAAGGAAAAACTAACTCAACCTGATGCTCAACAGATTATTCAATTTAAAAGGATTAACTCTGTAAGGGAAAAGTGGCAGATTTATGATAGCATATAATGATATATGATTATGTTGCTATAATGAGCTAAATAACTACAAGCCACAAGAGGAAAGTTTAGCAGCTCATTACTACGGCAGAAACAAATGCATAGACAGAACGAGTTTTGAACCACTTAAATAAATTGACTTTATTCCTTAAGAAAACCACATTTCCTTTTGAATGAATTGTTGCTTTCTAAGTGTTGTGTCATGTGGTTTTGAAAAAGCAATAATTTTCCACTTTGGCCAAATGTTGAAGTATTATTATAAATTCATTATGGAAATGGTCATTCCAAAATCAGTTTTGATTAGCAGCCTTTGAAACCAATTATCTGTAACCTGTACTTAGCTGTACTCGCTCTACATCTTGGTTTTTTTCTTTTGCATCTCAGTTCATTAATAGCACATTTTTCTAATGGAATCTGTAATAATTTGGGAGTTTTGAGCTTTTGCCAAAAAAAGGAACACCATATAAGCCTAGTGTAGAACAAGGCATCTGTACAGAAGCACATAAACATTGTGGCTGTGGAGTTTTTAGGGGATGGCAAGTTTCGTCAGGCTGGCAGCAGGAATATTGATAATGAAAGAATGAGCTGACTTTATTTATATGTTCAAACCTAGATGTAGTAAGATCACATGGAAATTATTACATGCTGAAAGAATTTGGCAGGCAATGGAATCCTGCAGTTATTTATACCTGACATGATTTCTTGTCAGAAATTTTATGGAATTTGAAAAGCTGAGATTTATTTGCAAATACATGTAAATGACATGACATAACAAGATGGCATTTAATAGCCATATTCCAATTATTTGCTCATTACATCATTCCTTTTAAAGCTGCTTGAAGTTTTCTAGGCTGTGCCTTAGAGAAGCAGAGGCAGCCAGTGCACTGTGTGAAGTGGCTAAATGCAGCTTTTCTGTCACAAATTATTTCAGAGCAAAATTTTAACTAAATGTTATGTTTGGAACTCAGTTTATTCCTTTATGAACTGTTATATTTCTACATCTACTGTACATAAAACATTTAATAGTGATCCTTTAAACTGACAGGGCATTTAGTAAATTATTCACCTGAAAATTAACCTCAGAAAATTCTTGATTTAAATCAAAACTGAAGGAAAACCTGAAATCCATGTGGCAAAAAAAATATTGCTGAAACACTTACTGCCGAGTTGGTACTCCAGATTTGCTCTCCTAGAAGGAGTAGGGATGTCTGCACCAGCCCAGCCTTATTGCTTACTTTGTATTTTAACCCCCAGAGGGAGTCTTTTTTAAGAACTTATAAAAAATGCTCCCTGCTTAGTTTACTCTAATCAACCATATGTGGTTGTTAATTGAACCCTTGGCTATGGGATTTGAATCATATCTTAATTATTAGTATTTTCTGTGTGAAGCATTTCGAGAAATCTAAAGGAACCACAACTAATGGCATGAACCCAGAGGGTTAGAAGTCCCATTCATAGTGTCGTGGTTTGTTTTATCTGATCCCTGTTCCTGCTGCAACCTTCCTCATTCCATGTTTTTTTTGAGTTTGCCTCCTGCATTGATCACACCTGCTAGGCATGTTAGAGCAGGGAAGGTGCACTTCTCTGTATTTTCTTTGGGAAGCACTTAGCAGGAATTCAGTCCTGGTGAACACAGCAGTTCAATAACACTGGCATTTTCCTACACTGGGTCTCCTCATCGGATAGGACAGAGAAAATACACATCATGCCTTCCCTAGGAGTGATGTCAATAGCAGATATTCTGGGAAAAGTTCATTTTTTTCTCTAGAAATACATTTGAGTGCCCTCTGCAACCAGTTGTACCTTCTCTGAAGCTGTGTCTCTTTTTTTTTTTCACTACTCATCTTGAAAAGATGTATTTTTAGAAGGCTTACAGCAAGGAGTTTGTGTCTTGTAAACAGAGAGGTCAGGATAATTATCAAAGCCAATCAATAAAGCACTGTACCTAAACCCACATCAAAAACGGCTTTGCTCCCTCTCATAAGAGCTCTTTGGTTCTTTGAGCCAGACTCTCCAGGCAGTAAACAGAGGTGACTGTCTATTTATTCCAGGGAAGGGCATGCATCATTTAATACTCAGCTTTCCAAATTTCTGGGCCTTCTCCAACATAGCAGCAAATAGGACCAGCCTTGGTACAGTGTGTGTAGAGTCTTTATCTAATAAAGTACTAGTACTTCACCAATCACGGAAATCAACATTTCGCGTATTTTGTGGGGGATCTCACGCTCTCAAAAAATTAATCATCTAATCCTTGCAGATTCTGCTAAAGCACATATTAAACTGTGAAACTTAAATACAAATCTTTCACCACTCAGTGAGTTCATTGCATTTCTACTCAAGAATTGCCTCACTCGGCCTTATTTATTACACCTTAAGAAGCATGACCAGAGTGAACAGACCCTGAGCTTTGCCTGGTAGTTGATATGAGTGTGTCTGATGCACCTGGAATCAGGAAGAGGTTATTGAGGCAGGAGGAAAGAAGAGAATTAAATCAGGCCATGGCTGGTATGAATCTTGTGGCATGCATTGGGATCATCCTTATGGGAGCAAATAACAATTTCTTTTTAGGATATTGGCAGAACTTGTAAGTTGTAAAATTCTTGCCTCAGCAATTCATTTGTCCTTTACTATTAAATATCTTATTTTGTTGTCTAAAACTCATTCACAGCTTCTGATGGCAAAACCCAAACTGCTGGGTATTGGTAATACAACACTTCTAAAAAAAAGCAGGATATCAGAAATGTTGGGTATGTGGGGAACAGAAGTTCAAACGTGCCCCAAAAGCAGAAAGACCAAGGCAGATCTGTCTCAGCACTTTCAGAAGCAGAACAGCCTCTGGCTGAACTCAGTCTTCACCTGACATCCATCTGGAGTCAGTCTTGCACCTCTGGTTCAATTTTACCTGCAGACTGTGGCCCCTGTGTTCAGTGAAAGGGGTTTCATTTGAATCAAGAGCATCTGAGAGAGGTTTAAGGTACCCATAAAGGTATTTCAGATAACAGTACTGTCTGCAGCAGTGCAGAACACACACTGGATGGGAAAAGACTTCACTCAACTGAAAACAAAGCAGTGCTATTCATTTAAATATTGCATTATTGCATTTAAATTAACAGTAACTCGTTACAGAGACAGTTCCTTAGGATCTGAGCATCCTGGATCTGATCCAGTGGAGCACTTACTTTGCTTTGAACCAAGTGGGCTGTTGACTGTGTTCAGCTGATCTGTTGCTTGAAATGAAGCACATCCTTGAGATTTCTGCTTGATGGGGATCACAGTCCATGGCACCTTGTGGGACTGAGTCTGATGCAGCTCTTCTGTTATGACACTTTATAGAGCAGCACGATCATCTTTCCACAGTTAAAACTGAGGAACTAAACCTCCCCCAACAGTAATGGAATACTGTGACAGAAATGGAGCCAGTACCACTGCAGCAGGGTTAAAATGTGTGTGCAATATCTGCTTTCAGGTTACCAAGGCAGCTTTCACTCCATACAAAACTGTTTCCACTATGGAGACTGCTACAGAACAATGGACCAGTCTGTCACCAGTGATGTGCTCACAGGGGAATCCCATTGCTTCAACCCTCTGAGGCAGAATGGCTATCACATACTCAATGCACCTTTAGCTTCAACAGGTAATTTATTCCACCAATAAAGAATTATCCATATGATGTTTTCAGCAGGAGGGGGAAAGAAGACATTTTTATAGTCAGTGTTATTACAAAAATATGTTTGTATAAAAAAACTGAAATTCATTTGCATCTGTAAATATCCCAGAAGGAAAGCAGGGGTTTTTTTTATTTAATCCTGCTCTATTTGACTGATGGACAAAGTCTTCTTCTGATGGGTGTCATAGGCAACACACACCTTCAGGAGAGCTTGGCAAACAAGGCACTTCTCCCATTTATTGTGTGGGCTGTTCACTGCACATCTCACGTGTGCTCAGGCAGGTTTTTATAATCAGGTCAAAGTTATAATTGCTAGATTACTATAATGCTTCAATATTTTAGTATTCTTTTCTTTTTCTACTTTTAAAATTACAATTAAGAATGGTCAGAATTACTGAAATGAAACAAAACGTGAGTATTGTCATGAAACACAACCATTTGCCACAGTCTTTACTGATGTATCTCCAAGGAAGTTTTCTCCATGTCTGTACTCAAAAGGGCATCTCAGTTAAGGACGATACTGGAAACATATGTTTAAATGCTTTTTGAAATGGGGCCTGAGTCAGACCACAAAATTAGAGTTGACTTTCCTGTTTGTTTTGTATTAAAGGAGACTCTGTTCAGAGGGAGCGTGCATGCATTTGTCTGCTGCTCCATTCTGGAAAGTGTGTGATCAGTAACCAACACAAGGGAAACATTTAAGATGACGTTTCAGCTTCAACTTTGAATTCTTTAGTGTTATTCATAAGTTTGATGTTGCTGAAACACAGCTTTTTTTCATGTTAACATCAAATTTCAAGTTTAGATTGACAGCCTGCAATATTTAAAGAACAGACTAAATAAACTTTCCAAAAGAAATTGTAGCAGCAAAGAATAATACTGTGGCAAGACACCAACTTCAACAACAGTTGATTTTTCTGTCTGGGCCTAAACTATCATGAAATGTTTCTGTTTAATATTTTTGTTTTTAGAGTGGTTATTGAGGCATGCAAATACTTAAAAGGCTGAAACATAAACATATATGAAACATATAAATCTCATCTCATCTTTTAGCGTGTAAAATAGAACCATTCAGGTTTGCAAGATTCATCAAGGCTACACATTAATTTTTTTCAGGCTTTTATAGCACCATTAATATTAAATGAGATCTCATCTCGCAGGAATGCCAAATGTGACTGGCAAACAGCTGTTCCATGAATCACATTAACAGTCAATAAATTTTTATTTTCTGTTCAGGATGTTGGATAGTTTACTCTATCTGCAATCTAATAATGATTTCTGGGGTGTATGCTTATCTTGGGTTTTGTCCATCTGTGGTTGTGTATCCACCCTGTATACAGGCTCATCAAACAGAAATTAGCATAACATAAACACTCGCAAAACTTACCAAATACTGGTCACTCTGCTTGGCCGACACAGCACGGGGCAGATCAACAGGCCAAGTTCATCCTCCAGAACCTTTGGACATTCACTGTGTGCCAGATTTCTGCAGACAGCACAATCTGACTGGAGAACCAGCAGTAAATTAATACGTCATAGGAAAATGCAGAAATGTAAATAAGTAGAGAGTTGGTCTCAAATAATAAAAATGTACCTACTGGTAAAATACCCATAATTAAGCTGACAGGTCTCTGTGTATCCAGGACTGGCTGTGTAAGATGCAGGATCTGTCCCTGGCTGGTGGTGCAGTGCTGCAGTTTGACTCAGCCCTGCCCACACACACCTGCCTGCAGAGGTGTGGGCAGGTGAGAAAGATGGGAAAGGATAGGAGACAAACCTGCTCCTTCCCACAGGGATGTGCAGCTCAGGAGGTTTGCACAGGAGGTTTCCCACAGCTGTGAATGTTTGGCATTATAAAAGGAGGAGGACAGAGAAATTCTCCCCCTCCTCAGTGTCTTTCTGGTAGCCTGGCAAGCAGCAGCCAGCCCAGCCCTGGGAGGAGCCAGTGGGCTTTGGTGGGCTGAGGGGCTCAGTTCCTTCCACTCCTTCTGTGAGCCAGACCTGCCCCAGCCACTCTTCCTCAGACCTGGACTATGTAGGGAGCCACTAAATGTAGGATCCGGATTTCTTCTGGGTCTTAAAAGCAGCTGGGAGACACATGGAGCATTTTTCCCAAGTGCTATTAAAAAAGGAAAAACACAAAACAAGAGGAGTGCATCACTTTGGGTGCACACTCTGTAGGATCTTTGCCCACTCATTGTTTTGACACCCTATTCACATGATGACTGTGCAGTCCCAAGGGAGCCACACTGATACTTGCCCTTCAGTGGCAAGTGCCTGGCTCTGCACAGGATGGGCACTGTGAACACAAATGCCCCTGGAGATCAGTCCGTGTGTGCATCTCCTGGGTGAGGCTTTAATGGTAAACCCCAGTCTTGTCATTAATGCTGTGCTGTCCTGTGTGATCCCAGGCCTTCCTCACGTGTACTGTGGCACTAACTCGTGTCCATCCCCCTTGTCCCGCTTCCAGGCTATGACACAATCCCTGAAGCACAGTGTGTGTCCGAAGACATGGTCTCCAGCGGAACGGATGAAAATGGGTTCTTCCAAAACAGCGCCTTTGATCACTGCTTGAATCACATTCCTTCCATCTACACAGATACCTAAAGCAGTGCTGGCCTTGTTTCCTTTATTATACCTATAACTGTGTATGTAATAACAAAGGGTTTGTTCAAGTACTTTTATTTAGTCTGTATCCTTGTATGTGCTCATTTAAATGAACACCTCACATTTACCAAACCATTTTATACATGAATAGTCTGTATAAGATAATATTGGAACCTGTTCCTTTGCTGTGGCACTTTGAAATTCATGCTTTAAGGGAATGAGGAGCATTTTAAGCAGCTTGTTTTGTAAGTTCTCTCAGTAAAGTGTAAATGTAAATTATATAATAAACTTGTAAAGAAGAGCTTTTTCATCTTGGAAAGTATGTTTCCATTTGAGAATGTTGTTCCCTTTAATCAGTTTTCATTTAACTTGTTGGTCAGTTCTTCTCTTTTTTTCTTTTTTTTTTTTACTAAAAGGATTTTTTTAATCACAGACCTCATGTATATAAAGATCTACATTTGCTCAGCTGGTTTTGTATTTTCAGTTTTACAAGAAAGCATTAAAAACTGGAAACAAGTGTACTGTCGTTCCTTAACACAGTCTGTCTCCCTCATAAATCCTGATATTACATTATTTAAATACCTGAGAGTGATTTTAACAAAGCAGTGACATTTCAGTCACTGTGACATTAAAGCAGCCCGAGTGAACATGATGAAAACCAAGGGCTTTCAGCAGAACAGGCGTCACCTGCAGTAGTTTGGCTCCCTGTCACTGTGGCTGCATTTCCCAGCCTAGTGGTGATTCCTGGGATTCCGGGCATCTTCCGGGTGCTCCCAAGGTGTGACGAGCAGGCACGTTAGACCTGAGCTTCTGGAAGCGTCCCATGGGGGTCTGTGAGAACAGTAAGGAAAAACTAACTAAAAAAAGTAAAAAATTGTTCCCATTTCCAAACCCCTGCAAGTTGGGCCTAATAAGGGATGTCCAGGCTGAGCATCAATCCGTGCCTGTTCATTTACAGCTCATTTACCCAGGCTGCCACAGGGCACCACTGAAAAGCCAAACTGGGTTGAAACCAGTTGGTGAACGAGGGTGGGAGTTCCCTTTTTTCATCTCTTCTCCCCCCAGAAATAGGAAACAGGTCGGGTCCAACATGACACCTGTGTCCCAGTCCCAGAACCCTGCAGCACAGGATCTGCTCCTGCAGGACCATCCCCATCCCCAGTGCCACTGTGCCGCTCCTGCAGCCTCTGCAAACGTGGGAAAAACCCTGAATGCTGTTCCACCACAGCAGCCCTGCACTGAGGCTGATCCAGGCTGACCACAAAGCCAACATGGATGCACTTGTTTCTCCAGGGCCTGGTTGCACCTTGTCAGTGCACGTGAAGGGGCCTTTGTATCCAATTTAGCTTTCTGTCCTCAAGAAATTTGAATGAAACTCAGACATCCAGGAAGTTTTACAGTTAGTCACTGCAGAACAAGGTTCATGGGGTTATGTGACCCCCCCTCTTCCATACAGGGTTCCTCAAGATCTCTGGCTCCCAAGGACACCCAGGCCCAGCTGCAAACCCGTTAATTGTGGCTGCCTGGCCTGGCCCCAGCAGCCCCTGGCAGCACTGACTCATCACTCCTCTCCCAGAATTAAAATCCATAAAGGCTCCAAATTGTGCCTTAAGCCTACACACGTGGCTTTGCTTCTGATCACTGCCACATTTGGCTTCCTGTCCTGTTGTTTGTTTATTCTGATGCATCAGAGTTTGGGGTTTTTTCGGTCTCAAACATAAGTGGGCAGAACTCATTCCTAGAACATTAAACAAGGAGGCAGGTAGCTTAACAACTGCCAAGCAGGAAAAACTCCAGAGCTTTTGAAGGAAGACTTAGAAAAAACATATCCAAAGCCCAACAACGCTGTAATGTCTGAGACAAAAATCAAAATAATTCTTCTGCTTCAGTTAGTTGGAAACACAAAAAGGAAATCGTGTCTTAAAAACAAGATTAATTCAATTTCCTAAAAATTAAATAAATTCTAAAAATGACTTTTTTTTTTTAAATATAAACCAACCAAACCTAAACATATTTGATCAATTACAAAAATATTTATGTCACAACAACCAGGCTGTTCAAAACCACACAATGATTCACAAAGGTTTGGGAAACTTAAAGCGTAGCAGCTGGAGTGATGATTTAATTCCACATTCTGTGTGAATCAGGTTTTCTGTAAATTAAAAAGATAGATTCAGAGAAATGCAAAGGCACTCATTTGAGTCTGTATGGTTTGGAAAGTTATCCATAATAAAACCATTAAAATACACAATAGCCCAAGTTAATGGTTACTCCTGTGCTGTGTACTTCATTATTGCCTTTTACTACATGTAAGTAGGGAAGTATCTCATGTAAGCTTTTCCTAAAGACACAAAGAAACCTTTCAATGGAATTTATTGCTTGGCAAGTTTCTCGTTGTGGTGCTGTAAAAACCCCAACAACTAATACTTATAATAACTGGGGTAAGGCTTTATATATAATGTAGAAAATTATTACCCTGTGGAATTAAAATGGAACTGCTGGTTCCAGTTGACTGTCAGATACTTTTTCAATCTAAGCAACAGAATTCAACTAATAAATTACAACACTACTTTATAAATAGCTACAAATCATTTCCCCACTGACTGAAAACTCCATTTACCCCGTGTATGTACTCTGTGTGCACGCAGGACGCTTTAGGGATGACTGAAATAAGATGACCTTCAGTGGCTGATCAAGCTGGGAGAGAGAAAATGAATTTGAAGCTGACACTGAAGCACTAAGGCCGTTCTTTGGGCTCTCCACCAGCCGGGCAGCGAGCCAAACATTCAGCAGGACTTCGGAGCTTTTAATGTGATCAAGCTCGAGCTTTTCATTTAATGGAAAACCAAAATGTTTGTTGTGTTCCTGTTCAGTGCTGCAGCACCTCAGAAGCTACAGAAGTGACCATCAGAGGTGCCTTTGCAGGTGAGCTGAGATGTGCACACAGTCACAGAATCGTTTAGGCTGGGAAAGACCGCCAAGACCATCGAGTCCAGCACGTGGACAACACTGTTTTAATGACTTCATTCCGATGTGGCACCACGGCCCAGGAATGTGCACACCCAGAGGCTCAGGTGTGCTGCAGGAATGGCTGCAGCCTGTGGCAGGGATGGGATGTGCTCCCACGGAAGGAATACAGGCGGTGAGCACGTTCTCAAATTGTACTTTCTACTTATGTACACACCAAACACAGGAACAGCTGCTGCTTGTGGAAAGGCTTCCCTGCTCCTGAGATTGTCCTTTCAACTGGATACATTTTCTAAATGGTAAAGTCCAAAAAACCAAATTCCAGATCACATCAAGAGCACCGGTTGGATACTGCAATAGCTGTTACGCAAGCAGTGCAAAAAAACCCAGTGCTTAAAACAACCACCAAGTATGTGAAAATAAACAGTGACTGTAAATTGAATTTAAATTGCATAAGAGTCAAATATTTCAATGGGGTTTGTTATGATCTTATTAAAAGGTACACGATTTTAGTTCAGCTCTCCTGTAATGTATTTGTATTAAATTAGATCAGTGCAACAGAAGATGAAAAAATAGCCAGCCTGTATCATTTAATTCACTGACAGCACAAAGCCATTGGAATATTCCCTCCTGAGATAAGCCCTTCTGAGATCTGCAGAGTTACACTAAAAACTCCTCTCTGCTTAAATTTCAAAGCAAACTGCAAAATCCTAAAGTGATTTGGAAGTCCACGGCCCAGAGTCAGCAGAAGAGCTGTAGCCATCTAGACTGTCAAAGCCTTGATAGGCCATGGTTCTGTCAGCCTCTCAGAGCTGCAAAACCAGTCAAGCCATGACAGACATTTTTCTTTAAACCATCTCAACTATAGAAAGTCCCAATCTAGCCACAGCCCTTACAAAGATTGAGCTTTCTACTGGATTCCTACTGAGATGAAATTTGCCCATTCCTTTGGCAAAAAAGATTTTTGTAGTGGTGGTAAAGCCAGAAGAAAATAAAATAATTCTTCTGTGCAAACACAGATTTTCTGGCCAGAGCCAGTAACTCTCATTCAAAACCAAGTGACTCAATTTTAAAAGTGCATTTCTGGACCTGTGTTATATAGAAGTTCTCTTCAATTAATCAAAAACACCAAGAAAAGTATGGTGTTAGTTTTCAAAACTTTAGCAAGTTTAGGCCCTTTTGATTCTTCCAAAGAGTTTCACCCTCCTTTCTCAGAGGCTGTGACTCTGAACCCCCAGAGTGAGCCCCTGTGGCAGGCACTAGGCTAGAATGAGCTGCTGGATGATACAGAGACATGGGAGGGCACATGGAGACACTGGCCAGGGACTGGGCTAGGAAGGGAGTGCATTAAGTGGTTTATTGTAGGATTAGACCCGTTTTTCCATGCTTTAAGGTTTCCTTCATTCCAGAAGGAAATCCCCCCATCCCCGGGGCAATGGCAACAAGAGAGTCCCAGAGCAGCTCTTCTCCTCCCAGCATCTGAGCTCAGTGTGTTCAGACAGCAGATTCAGGGTCTTCCTCTTCAATAACTAAGGAAAGGCTTCCTTTCCCCCTATTCCAGGTGTCCATGAGTTGTCAGCTTCCTCTCTGGCGCTGGGAAGGGAAAGATGCCTCCGAAGGAGGAGGCACAGCATGTCCCAGGATGAAATTGAGGAGCCACAAATGGACATCAAAATTCAGACAACGTAAATCCCTCCCAGCACATCTCCTGGGACAAGGAAGGCTGAGCCTGTGCTGTGCCAGTGTCTTACATCCCTTCCCAAACAGCCAGTGCTCCTTTCTGAAACAGGGCATGACCTCCCCCTGAGCAACCTGAGCAAACCTGGTACCAAAGAAATCCCTCTGAACCGTTTGCCCTGAATATAACCCAAACTGCTGAACTGCAATGGGCTGAGGGACAGATTTTTAAAGGTGTCTGAACACATAAAAATGAAAAAGGGCATTAAGTGGGTTTTGTTTGTTTGTTTTTTCACAACTGCCTTAAATTGCTTTAATTTCATCTCCAGGGTTTCATTTCCTTCTGAGAAATCCTCTTAGGTGCCTATTTGCATCTTCAGGCACATTCTGCAAATCTGGGCTATATTGCATAATGAGTTTTCTCTCCTATCTCTTTCAGTTGAGAACCACACATTTGCCTAAGGAATTCTCTGTGGAGCTGAAATCTGTTAGGATTATAAATACAGGCTGAGCTGGGAACAGGCACTGGAAACTGCCATGAAGACCATGAACAGAAAACAGTGATTCTAGTCACACAAGATACCTGATATAGCTGGCAGGAAGGCAAAGCTAAACAAATGCAGGTTTACATTTTACTATTTAAAGAATAAAATATTCAACTTGAGTTCCATTAACACCTGTCAGGACTTTGGTACATACTCAAATCCACATTTCTAATTTTACTGCTAAATAATCCCAAACTTGGCAGTTGGAAGGTAAAGCAAAATACCGAAGCTAAACATCTGAAGCAAATTGTAGCTCTCTGGAAGAGCCCTTCTGCTATATAAATGAAGGTCATATGTACAAATGATTAGAAGCTTAAGGAAATATGTCTTCTGCTTTTCTAAATTGATAACATACATATTGCATTAATATTCCCACATCAATTATTGGACACGTTCCCTGCTGTAAGAAAAACGCCCTTTTTTTTTTTAAATAATAATCCCTTGGAATAATATTCTTATACCAGCACAATTAACTCTTGCCACGCAGAGGGGAAAGAGGTTGATTTAATAAACTACATCCAAAAAGTGTCAGTCTCTGGAGATGCCACCACCACCTGGGTGCACCCTGGTTTTGGGGGATGGTCAACAAGATGCAAGAGTTGTCCTTTCCCTGGTGAAAAAGGGACAGAGGTGACAGGTCCTGGTGGAGATGAGTTGGGGGGAAGCAACCGAGATGCTCTGCCTTTGGTGTTACTGCCATGGCAGCTGCACCCATGGCAAACCTGGGAGCTCTGGTTATTTACCAACAGCAAAATAAACCCAGCAAAAAGACTCCTGAGACACTTGTTTCCTCTCTGCAAGGAGCAGCTCGTGCTTGGCAGCAGGCACTGGACAGGGTCTGACCCCAGTAGGGTGGAGGACCCCCAAGTGCCCAGGCCCTGCCACGGCCCCACGGCTGAACTCCCACAGGGTCAGGGCAGTGCTGCTGCTGGCGACAGTCACCCCTTCGGCTGCCACTAAGACACATTTGCCAGAAAGAACTGAATCCCAGGGCTCATAAAAATACTTCTGAAACACATTTTTTCCCTTTTGAAGTGCACCAGATCTCACAAAATACCAAGTATTTTCCATAAATGTTCCCAAGCTAAAATACACCTGAAGTCACCTTCACGCGTACGGCGATGGGATAACGTATCCCATTACAGCCTGAGCACCCAGTGCATTGCTGGAGACACCCCTTGCCAAAGGGAGATGGTCTTGGCACGGACATGAGAGAGCCCAGCTCTGGTGCTCCTTGCTGAGGATGGCAGAAGAGTCACCAATTCATCACAGTTGACACTGAGCACAGCAAGCACAAAAATGCAAACAGTATTTATCACTTCTGACAGATTCCTCTATTTTCTGCTTTTTATTAGCTGACAAAGTCAGGCTCTTTTTGCCAGAGACAAAAGTCACTGGGCTGGGGGGTAGAGGGGGGAACAGGGGAATTATTTCCATTGAGAAACACTTCTGTATTTTTATCAAGCATCAGGACTGCGACAGATCACAGTTACGGTGACCCGTTACAAATTACGGTGCCACTTCCAAATTTTGCAAGACCGTAGCTTCAAATCCCCTGTTTTCTTGTCCCAGTGGATAGATGTGTGTGCAGATTTACAGGAAAAGCTACTGGAAATCGCTTGCCTATTGAACACCACCTTCCCTGACAGTCCTGGACTTTTCTGCTATTTCTCTTTCTCACAAGAGGGAGCTCCGGCTCTGGAATAACGGTATGAAAACGTCCTGCCCGGACCCTGCTTCTCTGCTGTCTCTGAAAACGCCCATCTCTTGTTCAAGGTCAGGCTTACAGGGCTCCTTTTGAAGTTAAAAAAACCCCATCAACAAGAGCTTGAAAATCAACATGAATTTCAATGATCAAAAAAGTTGCCATTGTTATCAATTTCCCAGAATTTTCCTAGCGAATTCAATGGTTTTGAGCAGTACCAGGAAGAGCAGTGATTGTCTCATAACTTTTTTCCCCTCAAAAATCAGATGGGCATTATGGCTGAGCAATGACATCTGATCATTCAGGAGTAATAAAATGGAATTAGACAACAAGAATACCAATAATCTTCATAATGTCCATTATCAGTATCTTTCTGATGCGAAGACCCCACAGCAAATCCCAGATGAAGTAGCATTTTGCACAGACTTTTGTTTAACCCCTCTCTCTATCCAAATCCAATCCTGTCTCCTACCCAGACTCTTGGCCAAACTGGGGTCACCAGAGGATCGTGTGGGCGCACCTTGGATTTCTGTGCTGATCTCATTATTCACAATATTAAGAAAAAAGTCCCTTCCAAAAGGGTTTCCTACTAGTAACAGCTCTCCCTCTCAGCTCTCCTCCTTCCAGCACAACCCAGGTGGCCCCACACAGCCGCTGCACAGTTTGGGGGCTTAAAAATAAGTTATTGCAACACTCAAAGGCAGAGAGTTTATGTCAGGAACACTTCAGCACCCAGAAAACTGAGCTGGTCTAAAATCCAAAACTGAGACTGTGTGTCCTTGGGCTCCCTCTGCTGACCCCAGGATTATTTACAGATCCAAACCCATGAGATTTTGGATGCAGCATGAAGCTCTGCTATCACAATGCTGTCTGTAGTATTTCCAGTAATCCAGACATGTATCCCCAGGCTGCTACCAGGTGGACAGGGCTCCTCTGGGGCAGGGGCAGAGGGATGTGCTGGAGGCTCCTGTTTTTTAGGGAAACCAAACCATGATGGGCCCCACACATGACCCAGACAGGAGCAACTGCCACTCACAAACCTCAGGCAGCAGTGACGGGAAAAGGGTCGTGCAGCTCAAGGCTTGGAGCCCTGGAATCTCGCTGGATGAGGCCCCAACAACTGGACACCCCCCAGGCAAAGTGGGGCTAGGCTGAAAATCCTTCTGTTTTTCTGTAAACAACAGCTCTGTCTCAAAAATATAGATCTGCAAGGATCTTCTGTGACCAGCAACCCAAAGACCTTTGTATTTGTCTAAGCCTGAGGTAAAGAAGGCCTGAAGGCTGTGTGGGGTCTGCACAGCATCGAGGAGCCACTTCCCAGCCCCGTGTTCATCCCCTGCACTGGGAGCTGAGCCGGAGTAATTAAATGCAGCACAGATCTGTGACATAGTGTGAACAGGAATATAAAAAAGATTAAAAGGCGACTGTGGAAAGCTAGCGTGCTCCTCACATAATTAAAACAAGTTGCTCAAAGGCTGCTGCTCGCCTGCTGGCACAGAGGCTCCAGCAGGTTTGCAGGGCAGCAGTGCTGGTCCCAGAGGCAGTGCCGCAGCCAGCAAGGGCACCCGGAGTCACCGCAGCCAGCACGGGCACCCGGAGTCACACCGGGCCGGGTCTGGGTCCTGGGCACCTCCCTGCCTTCCCTTCCTCAGCACAGCCCCAAGCAATGTGCAGTCTTGCTCTGCCTCAGTTTCCCTCCATGTAAAGCATGTTAACATGCTCACTCCCAATTTTAGAAAATGATTTTATATCCATGGATTAAGGATTTTATATCCACGGATTAAGGGTCTAAAATTATCTCACTGACTTCCCTATTCAGCTCAGCTTTGTTTAATTAAGACTCTGATTAACTGCAAGAGAGAATATGAATTTGGTGCTAGCTAAAGGTTTCCTCAGACAATGATAAAAGTCTGTCTTTAAAAATATCCATTTTGTTCACAGTCTATGGCAAATACAAATGCAGTACAGTCTATTTAATACAAAATGGTTTTTGAAATACTATTAGCACCACATAAAACCTTTAGCCATGCAATAGATTCCCTCTAATCCTATTTTATTTTCTCTAAATATTTTATGCTATTTCTATGAAACATTTATTATACAATAAATACAAAATATTTCACTGCAGCAATTATTTCTGAATTGCCATTTATATTATACAGTTTCAAACACTATAATCAATATAAATACATTCTCCTATATTATGTCAGAAAAACATTGGTTTAAAGATACTTTTGAAATAGTTTTTCTTTTTTCCCCAATAAAACTAATGCCTTACTTCCTTTCTCAGATCCATTTTAAACACCCAGCAGATTCCAACAGTTACAACTTAAACATCTGAAAAAATCCAAACGACAGAATTCACCATTTCCCTAAACTTAAGAATATAAAAAACACATGTCAACATCTAAATAAAAACTGTCAAATGCTGAACTTTTTGCCAAAGTGGTTCTAGCAGTTATAGAAAATCAAAGTATATAAACAAGGGTAGAGCTCCCTTTGGGGAAAAGAAAAAAAAAGAAAGTTCTGAGTTCTGCAGCTCTTACTGAGTCACTTTATTCCCCTCCCAATTTGAAATTTTAGGGAAATGATTTTCTAGTATGGCTGAAAGTACCTTGAACAATCTTTACTTAGGGCTCACAGTGGAGAAAACAACTGCTCCCCAGGAGCAAACAGCAAACACACAAACCTGCCTGGCCACCCCTGTGGACTCTGTACGTGGCAGAGCCTGTTGTGTTGGGTCTCCGTTTTTTGCTTTTCCAGAGGTGGAAATTCATCTGTGGGGAATATCAATAGAAAAAGCTGCTTGAGGAGCTCAAGTACTCCTTGAAACACAGTGACATTAAAGCCACTGGCCTTCATTATTCCAGCAAGAAGGAGAAGAGGCTGAAATGGTCACGTAGGTGATGGATTTGCATCTTTTGCTTTCAGGACTAAATTTCTTAATGCTAATGTGCAGTTTCCCATCTTGTAAGCTGGCTCTCACTTGACTGCACAATGAGTAACAGGAGGCAGTGCCAAGCATTTCCCTTCCAACCACCATCCTGTGACAGCAGCAGTCAACATTTGCACTGGAATTCAGTATTACAGCAAGAATGGAAAAAACCTCGTCAGGGAACAAATTAGTTTAACTGAAGAAATGTCCCTGATCCATTCACTGCCCCAAAACAACACAATGTTCTCTCTGATCCGCTGCATACCCAGTCCTCCCATGAAACGTCGTTTTAAAACCAGCCCAAGTGGGACACAGGAGTTTTGATGCTGAAGTTTTTCCCTTGAACTGCTTAGCAAAGTAATTTGCTTTTCAGAAACTGGTGGTGCAGAGATGAGATGAAACACAGAGGCAAATTATTTTTAGTGAGAGAAGTAATTAAGATCATGAATGTACCTTACTGCACACGTGCACTTCTATATTTATGTTCCTTTTTGTAGCATCTAAAAGTTATGCCTGGCACATGTATCTTAAAATTAAATGCTGCATTATTTCTCCAAAAGAAACCATAATGGTCCTTTGTAAATAATTTTATCTACTGTTGAGCATTTTACTAGTTTTGCTATGTTATTCTATAGCATTTATTGTTTTACAAGTGTGAGCGTTCTCTGGTGAGAAATGCTGTAAAAAACATAGAAACTGAAATTATTTTTTCATCTACTGAATTTATAATAAACGTGGGACTCAACAGACAGCTCCTCAAGCTGTAAGCCATTTGGTTTGTGTCAGGGGAAACGGGTTAATCACGACAGCCTGCTGTTCTGCACTGGCTAAACTGAGGGAAACACACACAAAATTAAACCTCTTTCCCTCTATATATGGGATTTTACAGCTAATGCAGCTTAGCAGATCGCCCAGTGCTCCCCCAAACCTCCTCGCTGATCCTTTAGGGATCATGTCCCAGGAGAGCAAGGACAACATGCCTGGACAAAAGCATTTCTCAGCTCTGGGGATTTGCTCCCAAAGTGTCTGTGAGATGTTTGGAAGTCAGTCCTGCTGGCCACCATCCTGCACTGGCTCTGCCCATGGGATTTGCCAGGAATCTGGGGGACTGTGATAATCTTCCCCTTTCCCAGGACATCCCAGGCTGAACAGTTCAAGGCACCGAATGAGCTCCTGGCACAAAATCCCATTCACAGTCTGATGGAGGAGTAGGGCACCAGGACACAGCTCAATGCCAACTAAATAAGGTTCCACTTTCACATGTACTTTACTTCAGCCCAAAGCTTTTCTCTTCTTTAAAAAGCAAGAGATACTTAAATTTATAAACTGCAGGTACTTCCCCTGGCATTTTTGGCATTTTTGTATGCTGTACAGAGTCAGATGGCTTCCTACAGTTATTCTGTCTTTTATCTCCTCTTTTCTTTGCATTTTTTTTTGCTTTTCCCCTTCAGGCTCCTAATATTGCTTCACCTTCTGGGCATTTTCTGCCCTCAACGTTCTGGTGTTTAAACTCTAGGTCAGCAGCAAGTGTTGCTCTCTGAAGAGTTCATAGACTCTAAAACTGCCTTTTAGTAGGAGCATGAGTTTTCTTATTAGCACTTTTAAGGTTCACCGTGCCAGAGGGATGGTGTCACAGTGAACAGAAACCAAAATGCTCACAGCCCATCTCTGCCAGAGTGAAGGGTACCTGACACCTGGAGATACCTGGACATCCTACTTAGGGACTAATTAACAACCAAAAAACCTCATTTGAATTTTTGGGAGGGTTTTTTTTCTGTATTGGATCTTGTCATGAATGCAGTTGGTGAGACATCTGCCTTGCCTGGGGGCAAAGAACAGCAGACCAGGGGCCAGAGGAGGGCTGGTTCCCAAATCCAGGGCTCAGCATACCAGGACAAGTGTATGGGGGACAGGGGTTTGGATAGAGCGCCCGAGGCACAGCCCCAAGCAGGGATTCATTTTTAATCTGGGTCTCTGAAAAAGCTTCCTCTCAAGTCACTGTGCTCTCACAGGGAGGTACATCCTCCCTCTTTCAGCAGCACATATTTTCCAACATTTCGTCAACTTCTTTCTGAAACAGAAACTGTCATTTTTATATGATCTCTCCCAGTATCATTAATGAATTACCAACACTGATGTGGCATCTTACCAGTTATGGTGCTCTTTACTAAAGATTTCAGATCTCATTTTCAACTTCCTGCTTATGTTTATTTAATTAAACTGATGAGTGATTTCAGGGCAATAGTTGTTAAATGTTATTTTCCAATTCCCTTTTAGATATTTTGCTAATGAAAACCACATTACATTCATGGTGTACACTACAGCCTTTGCTTATCCCATACAATATACTACATTTCCTTCACATTCACTGCGTTTAATATTCATGTGGCCCCTATCTGAAGCAGAGGTGACCTTTTAGAAGGCTAAACACTCATAATGTGAATAAACCTCCTCCTCTACAGCAGTAGATTTGTGTGGGGTTTAGTGAGAAATAGGTAACACTTGCAGAGATTGCTTTTCCACATATAAATTATTATTATTATTCATACAGACAATAATTATTAACATAATGAATATTTTGAAAATTAAAAGAATACCTTTGCAGTTCTTTGCCATTGGCTCTGTAGGGATTTTGGCACTCCCCTGATGCCACGGGCAGGAGCTGCAGGACAATGGTCCCAAGAACACTGGGCAATTCCCACTGTGCTGGCTGGGGTCAGAAGCCAATTTATAAGGTGTTCCCCAGGGTTGTGCAGCTGCATGAGCTTCTGGTATCCTACTTTTCTCACTCACTACACGTTCAGCAAGGGAAAGACACAGTAATGCATTAAAACACTGCTGGAGAAGAGCTGTAATATTTATCTGATGATAATTATTCCTCTACATATGTACAAACACTCTCAAGCATCACTTTACCCATCACTTCAGATTACCTGGTCATGTCTTTAAACAACCACTTAAAAATAACAGTTAAAGTCACTAACTATTCAAAATATCAAAAATAGCAAATTCTGAATGCTCATCTGAGAAGAGACAAGATTGGCACTGGGGGTAATGCAAGAGGCAATTACAGGTAATGCAAGAGAGATGGAGGAAAAAGGATCACAGATATGTGGAAGGAAGCCAGGAACTGATATGTGGGAGTTTTTGATGTCTACTAACAGTCTTCTTTGATGAATATATTATTAGACAACATTTAAACACAACTTAATAATAGCTGTATGTCAGAAATTATCCTAAAATCAATTGCTTGCAGCCTAGCAAGTTAATATTAATTTAAGGTCAAAGTAATGATTCAAGAAAGTTTCCAGAGATGATGTGTAAAGATTAACAACATTGCTGAAAATGTTTTAGTGCCGTGATACTTTTCTAAGTTTCTCCTCAGTGGAGGGTCTTTGAAACAGTCACCAATACAATATGGCAGCTTAGAAATGCTCCTTCAAACAGGGGAAAAAAAAGACACAACCTGAAGAAGGTGAGAAATGCATTTGATACTTGTGTCTGTTTTCACACTGGCTTCTCAAACTACCTCAGCAATAAGCACTAGATTAAGTAAAGCCTTACAAGTGCTAAAGCTGGAAGGTATGGAAACCAAAAAGAAAGGGAAGACAGTTTATGGCCTCCAGGCAGAGTTAAGTTCTGGCAGATTAAATTGGAGTGAAAACATCTTGTCAATTAATTAGTGCCTTTATTATTTTAACTGACGCTCTGCTGCCCCTGAAGGTAAATAATTTTTAAACACCAAAACAGAAAAGCAAAGCTCCTCCCTGAAAACCCGGTGGGCAGATTTGCCTGAGATAAAACTGCAGAGGCTGCTGAGCACCAGTGATTTATTGGGAAGGGAACAGACAGTGCAGGACGTAGAGGGGCTGGAAGGAGTGGGACATGCCAGAGGAGTCATCCTAGTGAGGAGCTGCTCATCAAAGGCAGGGAAAGTGGCCTTCCTGATTTAGGAAGGTGAGCTGTAAAATAAATTGGAGCAATTGGAAGTAGCCAGAACAAGGAGAAATGCAGGGCCCGAGTGGGAATTGTCCAAAATCGGAAGGTAACAGAACTGACACTGAACCCTATTACTGAACCGTGCATTACTGTAAGTGCAAGAGCCAGCTTAGCAGCAAGAAAGATACTCCTACAAAGTGGGCATCTGAAGAGCCATCCAGAATGACTGATCCCTGCTTCCCAGGCAGCCTGCAACAGAGGGCTGTGATCTAAGACTGCGGTTTTTCAAATTTGCTTTAGACACAAGTTTCTTGAAGTTTGTTCGGTATGTGCACAAAATGTACCCAACACCAGAACCCTCCAGAAAAGAAAAGGCAGGTTCTGCAGACAGTTTTTCAGAATATGACACTCTCCTCCTGTGTTTGTGTTGAACTAACTCCCAGTCTGGTCCTGGGGAAATTGAGCTGCTGGAAAGGCAATCTTTCTTTTAAGAAATACAACCAAAATCTTAAAATTTATTTTTAAGCGATTACATCATGATACTTTAAAAGAAAGAAAGAAACAAGACTTTTAACCCCAAGGTCTTGGCCAGCTTGCATTCTGCCTCACCAAAAGTTTCAGCAGAAGTGATTTCTCCTGGGCTGTTGGATGTGTCAGGAGGGAGAGCAGCCAGCCCCTGGCTGGCAGGGATGCTCCCCTCCCCACGGCTGACAGCAATTTGCCCCACGCTCAGCAGTTTTGGGCCTCTACAGTGAACTGAATCAGCTGTAAAACTGGTTTAACAAACTGGATAAACCAGGCTTAAGGCTGCACAGACACCAGCAGCTCCAGCAGAGGCACTGGGTGATGACAATGCTGGTAACAGGCTGAGAACTGAGAAGGACAGAAGAAAAAGGGATGTATCTGAAAGCCAAAGAGAAAGCTCTCACCAGTGTAGCTTCCTTGCTGGAACAGCAGCATTGGTGTTTGGAGCCAGGGAAAAGCAGGAACACAAACAGAAGCCCCACAGATGGCTGCAATGCTGTGCAGAAGCTTTGGGGAAAAGGTGGGAAAAGAGACAGAGAAGCCTCACAGAGGGAAAATCCAAAGGGATGAATCCAAAACACAAGGAAATGCAGTGTCAGTTCTCTACCAAGGCTGGCAACAGGTTACTGTGTGCATGCTGCCAAAAGGAGCAAATGAACTATTTTTCATTAAAAACAATAAAGTGATGAACAACACTAAGGAAGCCTTAGCTCCTTCTTCCCAAACAAGACTCCACAGAACCCGATGCAGAACAAACCTCGAGGTGATATCCAGGCTGGCAATGAGCTGCCTTGGCTCTCACCATCCTGCTCTCATTTGAGCCTAGTTCCAGTTCCTTTCTTCAGTCTTCTGCTGGTTTTGTTCATTTTGCCCACATATTTTTCAGAGCAAAAGGATGGTGGTGTTGCAGCTGTGGCTTAACTGGGTCTGGAATTTGCGCTCCCCACACACTGTTGTAACACAAAAAATTATTTGTGACAATGATATACAAGTGTCTTATGGATGATCCATCCCTCGCCAAAGATGAGGTGCAAACCTCCATCTTCAGGCTTCCAGATTTCTAAATAGCATCTGATAACAGTGAGAGATGCAATTGCCTTGCTTTCAATATCCCAGAGGGACAATCTCCAGCAAGCCCACAACTAACTCCACTTTTGGCCACATGAAAGGGGTTTTGTTTTCTGTTTTGTAGAGTTTTTACTGTACCTGATGGAGAGCTGGGCACTAAGCAGGACGTGCACAAAGGCTGGGCTGCACAGTAATATAAGTGAAGTCAGAAGCTCAAAGAAGCTTCAGCACATTCAGTATCCGAGCCTGGGCTCGTTCAGTGCCTGGGTACAGTTGTTACACAAACAGTCAAGTGCAAACATTGAGCTGTGAAGTGTCTCGCAACTTGCCAGGTCTTCCCACTGTGCAAGAGTTTGCATCACAGTACATTTAATTACAGTGTTTTGACTAGAACCAGCTTTTTCCTTTCAGCCAAGCAGAGAAGTAACAGAGTAATTAAAAAAGTAATGAAAACTCAGTAAAAATTCCTTAAACCAGGGACCACATTCAGTTGTGATTTCAAAGAGCATATGTCAAGGAAGACTCCTGCTCCCTGTCATTCAGCAGGTTGTTAAAAAGTTTCAAAAATGAAATAAAAGTTAATGCAAGTTATGAGGTTTATTCTTTTGTGTGAATTTTTAACTAACTTTCCTATGTGAAGCACAAGTAAAGAGCACAAAACACAGTCAGAGTAGTAACTTAAGAGAATTTCATCCTGTGGCTTACAAAGTTATTTTATGCAAAAAACCATGTTGGCGTCAATGGAAGAATTTGCACAGCCAGAACATGTAGGTGAGAGAATTCAGACCCAAAGCTTTCAAAGATTGGTTACACTTACAGGTATCTGCTTTGCAGGAAAATCTTCCTAGGAAGTGTGGCTGATATTTCAGCATGCCAGACTCACTGCACTGAAAAGCAGTGAAGAAAGCTTCCTTTCATGGCATCAGGAGGTGCTGAAAAGATGATGGTAATTTAAACCATCATCACAAAATGTATCCAGCCTTATGCAGATAGTCATGTGAATTTACTTTTGCTGTCAAAAGATTGTTTTTAAAATAAGCCTTGACTCAGGATAGCATGTAAAATAACATTTTAGACTGTAATTTTTAGGCAGTAATCAAAGTCCTATTCCTCATTTGCAAAGTCCTAGTACTCCAAAACATTAATTTAGTCTAGTGTTTCTTTCTTTTATGGGAATTTATAAAATATTATATAGGAGAAACATAGCAATCAGGCTCAGCCCAGAAAATAAAGGGCTTTTAGGCCCTCTAATGAGTTGTGTAAGAGCAGCGTACTGCAAAAAGTCCTGCATGTCATACATCTCTCCCTCATTGTAAAACACTGTTCTTAGATTTTACTGCAGCCAAAACAACTTCATCTTTTTAATTAAAAAAAAGGTTTCTGATTTCACTGCGCTTGTGTAGGACAAATATATTCTGAGTTCTTGAAATCATGTTGCAGCACCGGTGAATTAAAAGAGGCAGGAGTGAAAGTGTATGGAAGGGACAGCCCTGATGCTCACTGGTGCCAACTGATGCTTTCTCACACATCACAAAGTCTCGAAATAAAACATCATCTCGAAAATATATAATCTCAAATTTTCCCAAAAAACAAACACCATTCCACACTCCCAGAGTGCCTGGAGGAGTGTGCAGTGTCCTTATGCCTGCCATCCCCTCCCACTGCTGAGCACTGCTGGAGCTGGGGAGCTGACTTGGGCCTTTATGCATCCCCTACAGCCCAAAAAGAGGGGCCTCAGCCACTCTGTGCTCTCACAACCCCGCAGAACTGCCCAGCCTTAGGTGACAAAGCCACCTCAGCTGTCCAGCTGCTTTGCCTTCTTGCACTTTATGCTAAAAGTGTCCCAGCTATTTGTGACACGGGGCAGAGAAGCGGCATAAAATAAACAGGATGTGTTTAGGACTGTCAGACTCCAAGTCTAGTAGCCACTGAATAAAGAATAATTTTAGTTTATGGTTTTGCATCTGTTCTTAGAAAATATGAATTTCTGCCCATTTTGATGTGATTTGTTCTGTTTTGTTTGGTTTTTTTAAAGATGAAGAGATGAATACAGCAGGTCAGAGTCTGAAGATACCCACACACTATTCCAAGTAAATGCTATTTCAGTCACTCAGTTGCAGTGAACAGCTTTTTCTAGCAGGGCTGGCTTCAAACACTGCACACTTGTAACAGGATAAATCTCACCATTAAAGAGGTTTAGCCCAACTATGATTGTCAAAACCTGTCTATCACAAGATCTGCTTCTCCACTACTCAGAGAATTAACAATGAATATACTTTTTGACATGCTAAATAAAATTCTGGGACACTTAACAAGACTTGGCTAAAAAGTCCTACCTCAAGAAATATAAAATGCCAGCAATGTTGACACTGTATGACAAATTATATGTTCCTTAATACACTGTGTCACTTCATTCAGTTTTATAATTGGCATTGACTGTAGCTGAAATCTGATGCAAAGTATACAGAATTAACTGGCATTTGTTTTGTCCCTCAGCATTGTCTAGGCTACAGATTTTCTAAATATTTACTAACCAGGGTGGCATACTAAACAGCCAGAGCAGATTGCAAGGGATGCCTTTAGAGTGCAAGCAAAGACAAACCTATATATAAAGATTATTGTACAAAGTATTATTTGACTTCTGCCAACCTCATTGAAACTATTGAAATTACAGAGCTTAATAGCCAGCCCATAGTTGCCCAGCTGAAAGACTTCCAAGGCACCACTACTGCAGGGAGAAGTACTGCCAGCAGGAAGTCTGGGTTCACACCAATTAAACCTCCCATTCAATGCCCTGTTCTCATGCCCTGGATAGGGGCATGTAATAGCTCTTGTGGGCCTCTCCTCATGGTTTTGTCCAATTCCTAGTGGAATAACTTAGTCTTTTTGGTCTTGGTAGCATTCTGCCACCTAACAGCTGTACCCTGGGGTCTCCTTACTTTTTTCAACCGGGTTTATTTTGCACTTGCTGGCTCCCTGGTGATCGGGGTTCTGTGACCCTCTGCCACCTCCATTCCCACATCTCTGAGGACTCAAGTCCTAACCACCTAATCTCTCCAAGCATGGAAACACCTCTGTTAACACTGGCTACCTCTGTCCTCTCTCTGGGTTGGCCTCAAGCCACAGAGAGGAAGAGTGGCTCATTCCCAGGAGTTGCCCTGACTCTCTCCAGCTCCAGCTGCAGCTCCCTGTGCTTGGGGAAGAGTCACAAAGATGGGGAACAAGGTGCTGAAAATCCTCATGGATGTTGCAGGGATCTGAATTCAGGATACCATCTCCCTGCCCCACCCTGGTTCCCTTCCCACAAACAAATCCACATCTGGACACAAATTACACTAATCCTATTAGAAAACAGCATTTCAGACCAGTGTTGTAGTCCAAGCTCCATCTGCATCCACAGCAATGCAGTTCAGGAGTGACCCAGATTTACAATAGATAAAACAGTGATGTAATGCTAATATGAGATAAGAATTACATCCTCCTATCTATATATACATACACAAATTTATAGATATAAAAAAATAAAACATATACATTTCTTAGAGAACACTGCAAACTCTTCAGCCTCTTAGTAGCAAAATCAAAGCACACAGTTTGCACTTTTCTGGAACATTAAAACACCATTTCCTTCTAAAGAGAAGAAGTTCAGACCATGGTTGGCTTTATTTTCCCCAGAGCTGGTCAGAGTAATTGTGGAGATTTCCAGAAGTCTTGGAAGCGCAGAGCAAACCCTGGCACACCAACCAGGATCACTGCTCAGAGGTTTGTGTTTGGACATTACTTTTAGAACCATTTCCAAGGATTTTCTAACTGGGCCAGAGGATGTGCCAAACAAGCGAAACTTATTACAGACTCAAGCTCCTAGCATGAGAATTACTTGGAGGGGAGAAAATCTGCACTGGTTTTAATTTACAAAAAACAGAAACAGCATTTTGGTTTCATTTTGGTTGCAGATATTTTCAGGAATTAGAATTATCCATATATATATATGTGACCTCCAAATGATGCTGGTTCTTTTTGATGCAAGTGACAGCTCTAATGTTTCTTAAACATAATTTTCTTGGCCAACGTGCACTTATTTCCTCAGCTTTTTCCCATGCAGTCATTTGTCAGTTTACACTTTTTGGTAGTGCCAAATGGGGAAATGTTTTGGAGGGAGAAAGGCATGGATTATCCAGGCTGGATTATGTGACACCCAGCACGCGCATCAAGCCACATCCAGGACATCTCCCCAGACATAAAAGAACCAGTAGAAGATTCGTGGGCTGTGCTGAGTGTTCATCTCAGTCCTATAGCCACACCATGCCATCACTATCTTTATTTATTTTTTAATCATAATCACTTGGGCCTCTGGGTAATTGGAACAATTAGGGTGATTAATTGCATGTTTGCAATAAAAACAGAAGACCAGGGAGGGTTACATTACAGGCTAAATATTTTCAGAAAACTCTATCAGCTGGTAGACATAACAAATGCGATCAGTTCAGTGCAACATGAAGCTGAGCACATTGTGCAAACTGGTTTGCTCTGGAACTCGAATCTCCTCAAAAGAAGCCAAAGTGTTTAAAAAAATAAACGTAGTCAGAGTGCACAGAGGGAAAAGAAATATTGACATGTGAGGCTGCCGCACTTCTAACATAAAGAAACATTGTTTTCCCTTCGGTCCTTTTATTGTCTAAACAGAAAGTGCAAAGCACAGGAGAAAGCGCACAAGGCAGGGTGCTCAAGGGAAGGTCGGGAGCTTGTGCTTGGAAGCAGCGAGTTACACTGAGAGGAAAATTGGAAAAGCAAGCAGCAGGATACCTACGGTACTGACACATCCCCCACTGCCAGCAAGAGGGCAAACTAACCTGCCTGCCACCACTCTCCAGCACCAAGGATTTTGGAGAGGGACGTTGAACCCAAGAACAGAAGATACTCACAATGCAAGTTTCATTTGTTTAATCCTCTGCTCATCAATATGTTCCCGTAGTGCTTCAATACAGCTGTAACCAACCCCTCTTTCTGGATTTCTTTGCAACCACTTGGTCTCCAAAGACCCACTTTAAACTAAACATGAACACTTACTTACATAGACTTCCAAAGAAGAAGAAACAAGAGCCAAGAACAGGCACTGTCCATCCCAGCCAATAAAGCTGTGCCAATGTATGGCAAAGCACAAAATTCCCTGTAAGGGAGAGGGTCTCCACAGCAATGCCAGTCACGGCTCATCTATCACAATGTTCTTATCATGGCCATCGTCTTCCAGGATGTTTCCTGAAGAACATGAGCACTCCAGTGCTGCATGATGAGTTCAGGAGTGCTCTGCAGGAAGGTGCAGGTCTCTGAGCAGGGCTGCACACCGAGTCAGGCAGAATTCTGTCAGCTCAGGAGCCACAGCACTGGCCACCATCAGCAGAGGGATGGCTGCCCCTTGCTCCACACAGACATGCCCAAGTCCAAACCAGTCTTTAACTTCATGTACTCTACAGGATCTGATCCATGTGCTCATCAGTAACAAGCCTTATCTTTGGCTGAGCCTTTACCAGGCTACTCTGTGAGGTGCACTATCAAATTCCTACATAAATAGAAAGCCAGCTTCTTATATTGCCCATACTCCCACATACCTGCTTGGTTACATGGAGAAAGTGAATAGTGAAAGGTTTTATGTTCCACTTGTATGATTGGAGACTTTGTGCTTTAACACAAGCACCGGGGTCACAGGGCAGGAACAAGGTGTTTTCTTTCCAGTCAGCATGAACTGACATTTATTAGATGAGGGGTTTGTTCTATTTGTTTTTAGTCAATTACATTTTAACTCAGTTCAACAATGCTGGAAAACCTGACAAAATATTCTGGAGTGTTCAATCAACAGAAGGTCGTGGACAAATATCCAAAATTTAAAATAGAAGCACATTGCAATGAAAATTCGTTCTGCATTTGGGAAATCTGCATTACACATTTCTCTTTAGCTGAGAAAAGTTTTCTCAGAGAAATGCCAGTGTTTCTTGTGATTAATCATTGAAGAAATTGGCTTTTATTATTAATTTAACTGTGGAATTTTTGTCAGGCTCGTGAAACTGCCAAGTCCTCACCTGTTTAAGAGAATAAGCAACATGCACGTGTAAGAGGAGTGGAGGGCAGAGAAAGAGTGTTGAGGGACACATCAGTAGTATTTCTGCACATTCCCTTTAGAAGAACCCATATTTTCCATATGGGTTTTCAGGTTTCATCACATTCAAGTAAAACAAACAAACAGACAAACAAGCAAAATTAAAGGATTGGCTTCTCTGCAGTCAAATGTGAATCTGTTATCAATCCCAAACAGGTTAAACTCCAAACTTCTGAATGCATTTTCCTGCATCCCCCCTTGTAGCCTCACTTATTACAAAGGGGTAAGTAGAAGGGACAGGCTAAAAAAAAATATATCTATAAGCTACAAATTACAGCTTTGAATTTACTTCCTTTAGCAGGTTGTTACTTTCAACACAAACAGCCTTGTACAGGGGAAGAAGCATCATTCTCCAGCTTAGACAAGCTTTGCATTCAAATTTCCAGTTTGTTTATGAGGATATTAACTTTGGTTTGCTCACTGCAGAAAGGGCAGAGAGTCACCCTGAGAGCTCATTTCAATGGCTGTACAACAGAACGAATGTTTCCACTGCCATTTTGGTCACTATCACTATGAAGAGAAATGCTTAGTTCTTTAATATTTCTGCACTTAATTCACCAGTTACACAAAAAAGTGTTCTGAAGCCCATGGAGCTCTGGCTTCATGTTATACCATGGTCCAGAAAAATTAATATAATCAACAAGCACTGGTTCAGTGAGAACTTCTGCAAACATTAGAATAATTCATAAAAATTTGACTAAAAGGGGTATTTTAAAAAAACACAAACCCATTTTGATTCAATTTTCACTTCTTGTTCAGTACACTACTCCTTACACATTTGTATCTTGCAAAATACTTCTCAGCAAGGAATAGAAAGATAGCTAAAAATTCCGCTTTTCTGACAAGACAGTTTTGTAAGCTGTAAAATATACAGTAATCCTGTTTAATGGGTAGCATTCTAAACTAGTGAATAAAATTTGCTATTTGATCTTGCTCACACATACATGAAAAATGCTATTGGAAAAGATCTTATTTTCCCAATCAGGATACTAAAACCAGCCTCTCAAAGATGAGCTTGGTTATGTTAATACACGCAGTACCTATTCACACAGGTAGCATTACCTGAGGGTACAGCACTTTGTGGAGAATTAAAAATTAACTTCTGATGATGCAGAAATTATCCCTAGAGAAAGATGTCAGTCTGACCTCTTCATTTCAGTCACTGCTCAGGCTGAACAATTTTATCACCAGTCACTCAAAACCTACAGATTATCCCCTCTCAACACAGTTTGATTATTCTACTTGCTGAGCAACCTGCTCTAGTGGAAGATGCCCCTGCCCGTGGCAGGAGGGTTGGACTACATGACCTTTAAAAGATCCCTTCCAACTTGAACTATTTTATGATTCTGTGACAAGATGTAGCTCACCTATACCCAAGTCAGATACTTCTGACTGCATCAGTTCTGCAGGTATTTTCCAAACAGTGACTCATTCCTGCTCCTACTGAGAAACTGCCCCTTCAACATCATCATGACTGTTTTATGCTTTTAACAAGGATCCTATTGAAAATGATAAGTTTTTTTGAATTTTCATTCCAGAGTGGCACTGCTGGGATATTCTAGCTAAACATCACACACTGTCCTTTGCCAGAGATACTCACGGTTTTGCTTTCGGGATCACATGTTGCTTTTCTTCCATGGAATGAACATCTTGCAAGGTTCTGAGTCTGAATTCCAATCACAGTTCAATGTATAATTTCACTGCATTTTTGGGAGCTAGCCTGTGTTTTTGTTGCCTCTCACTGCACATCTTTCCAAAAGAAACTAAATCAACTGGGTGAAACACTAGCCCCTCCAACCACAGTCATTTTCTTTGCAACTTTCTAGTTTTTCCATCAGATTTATTTCTCTCAACTGAGGCTCTCTATTAGTCAGACATAGAAGATTTATATTTAAGGGTACAAAGTCTGGTATGGACAAAGTGAATCTTGTAGAACTGCTGTGCTTGAATGTATCAGAAGACAAAATGTAGGAAATCACATTTGAAATACATGAAGTGAAAACTGAACTATGACCAATCCTAAGTAAGTCTGTGTGTCTGCTACAAGTTCCCCGCTGGGTCTTTGTAGGCTCTGAGCTACTGCCATTTCCTCTAGGTCTCCATGCTGGAGATTCCACTCCACTGTGATACATTCTAGCTCTTTTTCTGCAAAGGTTCTTCATTTCTTCATTCTCTCATAGAAGTCTGAAAACAAAACACCCTTTTTCTGGCAGGGAGGTTTATACCGTTAAGAGAAAAAAAGAAGCACTTTAGAACTGCCATAGTTACAATCTGCTGTTCTAGAACACTTGCACCAGAGACATCATGCAAACCAGATCTGTACACAGGCCACAGGATTATAATTTAAACAGCTCTCAGACATCATTTTGCAAACATTTCAAGTCCAAAAAAGGTCTGTAAAACCACTGATCTGACAAAACCAGGGCAAGAAGAGAATTAACTGCCTGATTTTACTCAGTAGGCCCAAGGTCAGGTATTGAACAAAGCCTTCCTGACTCAGCTTCAACTACTATAGCACCCTGTCCCATGAATCACCCACTAAGAGTTAGCTTATTTAATGTCTACTTAGAATCTGCATGATTTAAACACTGTAATAATCACTAATCAATTTGACAAGCTTGAGATTAGAAGGGGAAATCTAGAAACTTGGTATAAAAATATCTTTGACCAATCCTTTTCCTACAGTTACACAAAGAAGTTAATTTCTTTATGTTACTATATAAATACATGTAACTCTGATACAGAGAGGTCCTCAAAAACAGAGCCTTAAACTGAAGTTAACACAATCATACTGAAACAAATGGACAGTCCTCACAGCACAGCAATCTCTTGCCTACAGTGCCCTTTCTTATAGTATTAAGTCCTTTCACCAGACAGATTGAGAGTTGGTTACCCTGGAAGGCAAGTGCCTTCCTGAGCTCCAGTCTATTCTGTGGCTCCAAGAGCAATTTGGACTATCTATTGCACAAAACAGACATTTCACTGGAATTTCTTCAACACAACCCACCTGCATTTTTTCTAGAGAAACTTGCTTGTTTTAGACTGAGAGTAATGGAAAATTCACACCACACTGCTGGCAATCGGTTCCACTGGTTAACTGTCTTCTTCTAAAGTTTCACTTTTGAACTTGGAAGCTGGTGTAAACAAACCAAATTAGTTTAGCCAGTAAGAAGCACTGTGAAGACATAAATTGGTCCGAAAGAGTCAGATTTCATTTGACCTTGCATCTTCTCAGGCTGAAGAAGTTCAGCATGAATAAGCACAAGTCTCACAGGGCTGACATTAGGGCCAAAAATCCATCATAGCTAAATTTAGGTCCAAGAAATCCAAAGCCACGAATAACTGTGTTGAATTACTTAAAAAAATAAAGGTATTTTGGCTTAAGTCTTAAATGTTTCCTGTTTTTAAGTTACATGGTTTTTTTGTTGGGTTTGGTTTTTGGTGGTTTTTTTTTCTTTTAGACTTCTCAAATGGTAAAAATAGTCTGAAAGCAAGAACTTTTAAAATGGATATCAAGTATAAAGGTGCATTAAGTATGGGTAACACGTTTACAGGCCTGATTTACACTGTGAAGGCCAATGCCATATATGCCTTCCAAAACTTGATTTTAAACTGTAGTTATTACTTACTATGTAAGCCTTTAGCTTGAACTTGGCCTTTTCAGTAAGGACTTAGATATAGCCACTGATGAAAGTTACACGTTTAAGTTAAGCTACTACATAGAAATGTGCAATGTGACTGAGCCAACACACACAAAGCTTCCTCGGCCTCTCCTGGCACAAGCAGATCGAAGCGTTCCGGGAACTCCCAAGCCCTGCTGTACAAGAGCTGTGGCGAACTCCCCTCCTGCCACCACCACCCTCCTGGCACAGGCGAAACCCCTTTCTTGTAGCGTTGTGGGAGGGGTGTTTGCTCTGCACCGGTGAACAAACACCAACGTAATACAGGATAACCTTCTCCATGCAGGTTTTCCCCTCAGCACCGCCAGGGCTGCAGTAAGGCAGGTGCGTTATATGGGGCAAACCAGCGGCCCTGCCTCAGCACGGAGCCATCGCTGCGCTCTGCTCGAACCTCCGCCCACGCGACACACTGGGGAATTTCAAGGGAATCACTCCCTCAAACCCAGAGCCTTTACCTGTTTGATCTGTGCCGTGAACGAACATTCCCTTTCCCCAGGGAAAGAGGGAGGGACCGGCGCCCACAAGGAGCCTGGGCAGGACCCGCCGGAGCTGAGGGCCCGGTGCCTCACGAGGCGGGAGCGTCGCCATCCCCGCGACCTCAGCAGCGCCCCCAGGGCAGGGCCGGCCCCGCTCCTTCTTCTCCATAAATCCCTCCCAACACTCCAAGGAAACAAGAGTTCATCTTCCTCCATAGTATTCTGAGTACCCCAGGTGCTTTGCTTCTTTAGGTGAAATTTGTTGTTTCTCTTAATTTTCTTTGGAGGTTTGGCTCTCTGATTCATTTGTATGCCATCGTTGCACACTGGCCATAAAAAAATCCTGCCAAGTGTTATGAGGGAAAACAAAGCACAGCTGCAGACTGGGACAGACAATAAGGAAGGTGAACCAAGCAGGTGTGGGCTCCCACAAATCGGGGCAGCTCTGGGGTGTGAGATCACCAGCCTTTGTGTGCCTTTGGAGATGGGCAGGAAGAATTTGTAATCCCAGGACTGAGGAACATCAGGAACTAAAGAGGCATTTCGCAATGTGAGGTACTCCATGAGGAAGGGGATGTAAAAAATCAGGCATCTGCAGGTACATGAAGCTTTTGAATGTCTTGAAATAAGTGTATATTTAGTGTTGGAAGAGCATGAGAAACAGTCGATTTGCACCTTGATCAAAAGAACACATTTCTTAATAGGAAACAGAGCCTGTCATGAAAATTGGAAGGTTCTCCCAGGGAACTATGACTTATTTAAACCACATTTTGTGGAAAAAAAATGTTTTGCAAAAAGAAATGTTTTGTATTTGCTGAAGCTTATGGGCACTTTCGAGTAGATTGTACCAGTAAGACTATAAAACTCTGATAGTAATAAGTAAATAAAATCAGAAATGCTTCCACTAAAGGTGGTTGCATAAAATAAAGCGAAAACAGTGTGAGATCACAAATAGATCATAGGGGTTCACCCCATGGAATAAGGAGCAAGTTTGCCACTAATGTTGCCAACAGCCAGTGGGAAAGGCCAGCAAGAAGAAACAAGAGAAAAATGTTACCCACTGTAAAAAAAAGTAGTACCAAAGTAAAGCCAAAGTAAGTCTTCTGGTTTGGGTGAGGGCTCTCTCAGAAATGTCCAAGCCCAGCCTACTCGTTGTACCTATAAGGATACAGGAAAGTAAAATGCATAGGTGTGTGTATGGACACTGCCTGGGCATCTGTGTGGCATCTGGAGCTCTCTCAGTGGCCTGGGCTACAATAAAACATGCAGTTCCTCTCTGATTTCAGGAATAGTTTCCACAAAGTCTTTCTTTGCATTTGAATTTCACCCTTACGTTCTGGCAAGCTAAGCAGAGACATAACTCTGTGACTAATGCTAATGTTGCAGTAGTAAAATATTGGGCAAAAGATGGGAAAACCAGACCCACTTGCCCAAAAGAATGATTTAATTGAAGTTTTCACTGTTCCAAAATAGGTATGTTTCACATCATAAAGAATTCTTCTGTCATGAAAACTATTTTTTTAAGGGGAGGGAAATTTTTCTTTGCAGCAAGCTGACTTTATTGGTAAGCAATTAAATATTTCTTTGGATCGCTGTTCAAAATTAATTACTCATTAATGTGGAAAAAGCAGCTATAGTCTTGCTGTGGATTCAGAGGTTTCCAACCGGGTGCATCTAATTCCAATAAGAAAAAAAACCCTAGAAAGAGTATTGTAATTACTGTCATATGAAAACCTGCTTCAGTCCAGATGTAGAAGCCGATACCACAAAAGTGTTAACATAGAGCAGTCTGCTGCAGGGGAATGACAGATGAATCCTACATATGTTTGCAAAAACGACATATTACATGATCCTTCTAGAATCTCTTGGGTTTGTTTTCGTTTTTCCAAAGCTCCTACAGAAAATGCAAATCCACAATAAGGTTTTGGACAGTGTCACAGACACTTCTGTATAAATTTGGATGAAAACTTGCATACCTAACTAACGCTGTCCACTCTGCACCCTCACAAGTAATTCCACTGAAGTAATGAAATTAGTGGTGTGAGTACACATTAAGGAACTGGCTCCTAATTCCAGGTTTTCCCCTTCAGGGAACAAACAAGAGCTTGTGGCTCTATGATGACCCAGGGACTTGCAGTGAGGACAGAGGATTGCCAGAAGTGTCAGGTATTAGGACTCACATCTTCAGAAGTTCTGATCTGTGCAGCAAGGGAGTGAGTCCTCAGAAATCTGAAAAGGATAATGGTGACAAGTGCTATATGCAGATTTCCTACTGCAACCAGTAGCAGCTTGCATGCACAAAGATTTCAGAAGTGGGCATCCTTTCCTTTTCCTTCCCAAGTTTTATTAATTTGACCAAAGACTATGTGGCTTCAGCCTTAACAGAAAACAATAAAATTCTGGGATGATTTAGGCTGGAACAACCTCTGAGTGACTTGTCTAATCCAAATCATTCCATTTCAATCCAAATTGATTTCATTATCCCTAAGTCATTTATTTAAATAAATGGAGTCAGGAGAGATCAGAGAGTTTAATTATTGGAAACACTGGTTGGCACTAAGTTTGGAATTAAAATTATTCACTTTGAAGTCCTTAAATGCACAGTATGACAATACCAGTTGTCAAGGAACACTTTTTCCTTGGTTAAAAAGGACAAGCTGAGCACAAAATGGAAGACCGAAACCTTGAATAATCCACATAATTCATCCTGTCAGCTAGAGAGTTACCCACTTTAATTCTCTTAACAAATCCTTTACTTTCCCATGCAGGGATAGGTGCAAGAACTCAGGGACTAATTTCCTAAAATGTGGAAGACTGAAATTACACCACAATTTGACTGATGATATGATTATGCATATTAAACAGGACTGACCTCACTTCAATGCTGTAGGAAAACCAGCTGTAACTGTTAAGACTTTAGTCTGGGCTAAAGTCCATCCTTTCCCTGCAGAAGACAACCAGGCTGCTCAGACATCCTTCCCCCCTGCCCCTGCTTCCCCTCATCCTTCAGGTGTATGGAAGTACCAAGGTTTGCCATTGGTTTTACAGCTACTTTGTCACAGCCAACATGATGTTCTAAAACCAAGTCATATCCCCCCTCAACTTTCTCCTCCCCAAACTGAAGACTGTTTTTAGACTCCCCTGGTAATCAACTCCTCCATCTCCTTGTTCAGTTTAGTTGCCTTTCACTGGCTCTTCCTTAAACTTGCTACATCCCTCTGGAGATTCCCACTCATTCTGCAGCAGTGCAGTGAGAGAGACCCTCCTGGAGTGCCATCCCATCCTTCCAACAGCCAAAGTAGAGCCTTTTGGTTCATCACCAATAGTTCAGAAAGATGGAGGAAAAGGAAAATAAGGGGTTTGGGTTGGCAATCTGGAAGCAGTCACTGGCCCAGTAAAACAGAGAGCAAACAGTGCTGTATATGCAGTGTATCTACAATCACTGTGCAACAGTCGGTGGAATGGGCTGGACTCCACCTTGCTTTGAGATTTAAGGAGTAATACAACACTGAATATGACTTTAGAAAAATATCTGGGAAGGAGACTGTTCAACTATTCATACTGTACATTACTATTTTCTTAAATCATTATATTATAAAAAACAAACCATCTGCAGAGGAACCTGCTTTGTGGGCGCTGCTGGTATTTCTATTTGTAGATTATTTTATTTTGAAAAGTATCCAGATTTTCCCAAGCAGACAGCGGTTTTAAGAGCAGGTTTGGGACACTGCTGGGAGCAAAGATCCTGTTGTAAATCTACTACATAACAAGCTGTACATCAGATTCTTTGCTATGGATATATTCATTTTTCTGTTTTTCCTCTGGGCAGTTCTAAATTTGCCACTTTCCCTTCAGCCCCAAAACGCTGTGTGCTGCAAAGCATTCCAGCAGATCATCTACTACATTAAACAAAAAGATAAATGTTCAGCTTAGTATAGTTTCTTTACTTCTTGCATTGAGCAAGGGATTATTAATACAAGTAGCAGAAAGGTCTGTTTATTTTACTGTGCTCACCTCTACAGCAGCAGACAGACATTATAGAAGAAAAATACTGAGGCCTAAATGTCTCTCCAGACAAGTTTTTTACACAGAGCTGTTCAGGGCAACATCTGACATTTGGCTAGAAAAAAATACACGCGCGCACACATCAAACTGTAACAACAATTTAATGTATCTTTTTTAATTATACAAAAGTCCCACCCTAATTATTCAAACATTAACAACTCATGCACTTAGTACAAAACCAATTCCTCTAGGCAAAAGAGCAGAGGAATGTGTAATTAATTCATTTTTAATTAAAGGTCATCACTGAAAATCATAGTATGTATGGATTTGAGTAATTATTATTCTAAATGGTGTTCTGTCCCAGTTTCCTGGGCAATCTCTCCACACCTTTGATACACCACAGTGCTCTCCCAGTACACATGGATAAAGCTGTCTACAGGAGCCCTTCAGAAACAAACAGCACTGTTTAGTTTCAGCTGTCACAAGTTCAACAACATTGAAATCATGTATAAATCATCAAGGACATTCAAAATGTCAGATGTGAAGCCTGTGTGACAAGAGGTGATTCCAAATCAAGTTTGTCCCCAGCCTGAACACCTTAAAGGCAGTTCACCCATAAAACAGTGTGGGGGCACCAGGCCTTTCCACACATTCCTGCCATGCCCTTCTGGACCAGCACCTACTTTCCCTTACCCTGCTGAATCCAGTCAATCATCTTCTTAGGCAGCCAAGTTCATCAGCAACGCAGGCTGTCTTCCCATCCTCTTTCCCTCAGTCCTCAGGCTCCACATCACTTAACTCTTCCATAACATTCATAAACAGATTTCCTTTAAAGCAAAGAGATACAAACAACACCTTTTTGACTACTGTCATGAACATGAAAATGCTGCAGAATGCACACAGCTCAGAGACCTCACTCCAAGGTCAGGGAGCCACGTAACCTCAGCAAAGGAACAAATTCAGAGTCATAATCATTTGCTGCTTCCACTGGAAAACCTATTCTAGGAACATGGGCTTTACAGTGCTCAGGAGGCAGAGCTGTGAGCCTGGTAGCTCTAACATGATCATAAAGAGAGGCAGGGGAGTAAGCCCCTTCTAGCTTCTAGTGTTGTGTTCAGCTGCTCGGTGACTAAGTGTCACTCAACCCTCATTAACTAACACTCTCCTCAGAAAGGAAAATAGTGCTGCCTGCTCTCAGCTCTTCTCCAGCCCATTTACTGTTTAGAGTGTACAAGTTGGTCTCTGCTTGTTTCTTCTGGGGAAGAAGGTGGTTGTCCAGGTTCATGAACCACCCTTGAATCCTCATTGTCAGCTTCAGTAGCTAAAATGAAGAACAGAAAAATGTCAGAGTTAAACACAGACAAGCCAAACCCTCAAACCCTGTATTTCAGTTCTCTTTACACTTGGTACCAATCACATTTCCACAGTTGAAGCTGCACTGGAATAGAAGTATGAGGTAGATGCTTTTACCCACATACCCACACTGAACCTATGCCATGCCTTTTTAACACTCCTGTGAATTTTTAAAGACCTGGACAGACCGATTAATAAACCCTTCTTCAAATCCAACAAGGGATTTTCATTTCATTTCCTCACAGGCAAGGTGGGTTTTGTTTTTCTGTGGCTTGCTCTTTCAGAAAGCCAACAATCTGCAAGCAGAGTCTATCCTCAGAAGCTGTACTGTCTGTTCTACTGGACATACCTTGTGTTTAATTTGTCAAATCTCCATAACACTTCTAGTTCATACTGCATGAAATTAAGTAACAACATGGCCTATACTTCACATCACCACTGTAAACCAAACTGGCCTCATACTGACTCAAATCCTTCTGGTAACAGATACTAGTCTAAGAACACCTTTCTCAGGTAGGACTTGGGTTTTTTTATTTGTCTTCATCTCAGATTTCCTTTGGGGCAGAGATCACAAATACCTTTCCTCACCATTTGTTCCTTGCTAGAGTTTTTATATCCATTTTCCTGCAACAGTTTTGCCAGAAAGCCCATTTCACTGGAGTTCTGGAGGTCTCTGGGGGAAGGATATTCCCAAGTCTAACTGCAGGTTGGAGTCAGTTTGGTTTTGAAAGAAAAAAGACATTATGCAATCCTAACACATCCCTATGTACTACGTTACAGCTTTTCTCTTTTTTTCAAGCATCTTGAATTCCAGAATCAAAGGATTTATTAGTTTCACTCTTCCCTCTACATCTGCATTTTCTGCTGCCAGGCTATTTTGTATGACCTCATGCAGAATTATCCCTCTCACTGGGTTACAATTGCAAATTCCTACATACCCTGGAGCACAAATGCAATGCAGTAGAATTAATTTCTACTTTCTCCATAGTACTAAGAAAATTGAATTGTTCTCTGAGCAGCACAGTCCATGATGCATTGTTTCCTATGGCTTTGTGCCTGGGCTGAGGTCATTAGATGGCATTTTGCTCTCGGGGGGAGGCTGCTCTCTTGGTGTCTCTTCTCTATCCTGTTTTCATCATTTTTGGCCAGTACAATGTCACTCTACCAGTACAGGACTGGATTTCCTGTTTCCCTCACACAATACTATAACTTCACTCCATGTCTGCCATGTTTGTGTGCTACTCCCAGTTTCTTCCCATTCCTATGAAGTCCAACAGAAAAGCTGCAGCTCCCTACACATTCTGTGCCACTGCAGCATTTCCCAGATCTCCAATCACAAAACCCATTAATCCCTACATACACTTTCTGGTTTATGTGCTAGCGCTTGTTTTCCTCTCTTCCCCTCTAACTCAGGAGAGAAATAAAGTTGTATTTATTTATCTGTATTTTCAAAAATTTAAGTTAAAAAAACCCTCATAAAATAAAAAATAAATTTAAAATAAAACTGGATATTTGCTCATCCAGTACTAGTGCTAATTCTCTGAGCAGCTCTACCCTCTTGTGGTCACAGCTTGCTGCAGCCAAATGAAAAACTTGTGAATATAATCACAAATATGTCCACATGTAGGCACAATACATGAAACAGACACAAAGTAGAGGGGCACAAAGACTAATCTATGCCAGAAATTGAAATTCCTGAGAGAATCGACTCAAGATTTTGAAGATTCAATCTTTCTTTTGCAGCAATTAAAAAGTAGGATTTTCAGATGAGCAAGAAATTTCATATTATTCATGATAAGGGTTAGTCCATGTTATTTTTTAAAAACTTGTCTAAATTGCAACAGAGCCAAATAATTTCTAAAATATGCCCTTCAAACTAGCTATGTAGAAAATATTTTCATTTTGAGAACATCAGCAGATCATTTTCTGAATAGCTCTGAGTCCTGCGGCCTTCAATGTCTGCCTGAGACTGAGATGCTTGTCAGCTAGAAAGCCCAAGCATGCCAGGCTGCTTCCCTTAGGTCAGCCCCTCCCAGAGCTGTGCCAGCTGGCAATCTGTCCCAGGACTTCAGGACCTCAGGACCTCAGTCCTGGCTCCATCTCAGGACTCTGGGAACCCCTCACAACTAGCTGGGATCAGGGTCTCTTGGGGTTTCCACCTCTGTGGTTAGATATTGAAACCAGGTTAATGGTGGATCTCCCAGGATTCATCTCATACTTCCTTACCGTGTGCTTCCTTGGACGTTTCAGCCAAGATGTTCAGCGAAACAGCAGTTGGAATGTAATGAATCCCTGTCAGAAAACTTGGTGGGATGAACGGAGGCAGAGGAGTGTAGTATCCTTGATGGAAATCTCCACCTCCATCTGGAACCTGTGGAAACACATGAAGCAAATCATCTTCCATCTAAAGACTCTCTCCAGGATACATCTCCATTACCAAACAAATATCTGTTTCAATTTTTATCTGTATTACATTTTTTTATCCATATGCTTCCACGTCCACGCACGTATTGACACGTGCAAAACCTGTGCACAGTGTAACATGCTGAAACTGGGAAGCAGCAGCTTCTCAGACCACGTCTCAGCAAAACTGGCCTAAGTCCTCATCACCTGTTCTGGATCTCATTGGAGCAGCTGGTTTAAACCAGGAGCAGCCACGCTCTTTCTCTGTGGTTGTGGTACCCTAGCCAAGCCCTGATGCTTTTCCTATCCATTAGATTTGTCCTGCATGGAAAAAGAGAAATCTCCCAATGCATATCTGTGCCATCTACACTGGCACAACATGACCGTGTGCAAGTGTCCAACTGCCATCATTCCAAAAGGCTGCTGCAGAATTTAGCAGGATATAAATGCCTCAAAATGCTTCACAAATTCTGTCCACTTGGAAGTGTATGGGTTTGCTGTTGTGGGTTCAGGTCAGACTATTAACATCACCCTTTGCTGTTGTTTTCTTCAACATAATATATCAAAATGCTGTGAAGTAACTGGTAAACTGGATGACTTTTTATGGGTACTTCAACAGAAAGGCAGCTAAAAGTAAAGGCAGCAGTATTAGCAGAGGTAATTAAAAGCCCGCTACTCACTGACACAGAAGCTGCATTCCCTGGCCCATAGTTGCTAGGAATGTGTCGGAAACCTCTCTGAAGTGGTATCCCTGGAGGTGGTGCTTCCCCACTGCTTGACTCACTGATGGCAAATCCCATGGGAAATGGGTGGTAAGGATACACCCCAGAACACCCAGGGTACACTTTCGAGGCCTCTCTCTCCAGGTATTCTGGGTTGACAGTGTATTCTGGAGGAAAAGCCCGGTGAACTAGGAAACAATAGGAAAAGAACAAATAAAAATATCCATGTAATTCTGTGGAGTTCTGTAAAAGTAGCTGCAGGGACAAATTCCACTCTCAGACAGAAGAATCTGGTCCTTTGGTTTCCTGCTTAGCTCCTCGTGAATTGGTTTTGTGATTTTTTTGGAACTAAGGAAAGGTACAGCAGATGACACTTGTAATGCAGTTATTCTGCGTTCTTTTCTGCCTTGTGCACTGTGAAGCTTGTCCTCAGTAATGCACTAGCTGTAGAATCTCTTTCAGAACATCAGCAACAGCCAAACAACCTACCTTAAGACTTTTAACTCTAGCAGTATTTAAAACAAAATTCCACAGAAATAACACGAGCTCTAACTTTAGAGTTCTAATAAGAGTCCTATCTGTCACTTCTTAAGTTAATTTACAGACAAGCTCAGTTTTAGGGTCATACAGAGGCAACTTCAGATGCAGAAATCAGTTATTTCAGTTTTTGTCTTACATCTTCAATCTTACATGACCTCTCTGAAGTTTAAAAAAAAAAAGAGAGTGGTTATTTGAATATGAAAAGGGTCTTTCTTGTCTGCCCATCCTCCTGTTTGTGGAGAAGGTGAAGAATTTACATCAGAGTAGGTTGCCTTCTGGAGTAGTACAATTACATTATTTGTGCCTAACCTTTTTTGAAGTTGGTCAGGCTGTTAAAAATGTTATTAAGGGAAGGACTGACAGGCAACTGTACAGCTGGCATCATCCATAAACATAATTTTCTTTGGAAACAAAGCTAGAAAAAGGAAGTTATTGACAGTAATCTGTGGAGATCAGAGACGTCCGAAACAAGTCTTTCCTCTGGGCTTCTCAGAACAGCATTTTGTCTTGCAGTCTGCTAGCTCTATGGAGCTCAGACTAATGACTATTGCAGTCAGCAACGATTTCTGTAAAATTATTAAATAGTAATAGAATGCAGTTACTATAATAAACAGTAAGTCACATGAAAGACTCTGTTAAAGGAAGCAATTTAAGAGGTGACAGACCCCACAACTGCTCCACCTGCAAAATCTAGGCCCTGCTCTAAAATACTAAAGGCACTTTTACACCAAGTCATGCCAGCCAAGATTAGTTTTTCCTACAAGAATTAAGGCGAAAATGTCTCTTTATTTTACAGTGCTGTCACAAAATGCTTGCTTCAGACACTGCAGCAGTACCTTCCCCATTGACCTGCCATCGCCGAATTTTTTGTTGCCGGAGGCTTGTGCCTGTGAATTTATAAACAGTGAACCAGCAGTGGGAGAAATATGCAAAGGAGATCCCAGTTTGTTCGCCCTCCCACACAACTTCCCTCTCAAGAGAAAAGCCACTTGCTTAAGCTTCAGCCTCGCAAGGAGCGGCGAGGCCGAGCACGCTGCTCCCGCCCCGCGCTGCGAAGGGAACGGCAGTGCGGGCTGGGCATTCAACATGCCAGCCGAGCCCGCTGAGGAAGGAAAGCGGGACAGACAGCAGGAATGGTTCTCGGGGGACCCAGGACCTGAGAAATCAGCAGGTGCGAACTGCACAAGCGGCAGGATTTGATAAAGGGAAAGAGGAGGATGAACACACGAGACGCTGGACAGGAGAAGCGGCTCTAGGGCCAGGTCCTTACCGAGGTCCCTGAAGGGAGGCGGCGGTGGCCCCCAGGACATCGTGCCTTTGCAGCTGCCGCCGTCGGGCTGGGCGCCCTTCTTCCCCTCGAGGCCGCAGTGCTCGGGGGCACTGTCCTCGGCCGCCGCCGCCGCCGAAGCCTCGCCCGAGGGAGCGGGGTCCGCGCCCGCCCGGGCCGGCGGGTCGGGCTCCTGCTGCCTCAGCGCCTTCTGCGCTGCCATGATCTTCTGCCGCTCGGTGATGAGCGAGCACTTGTCGCACAGGCACAGCTTCCAGCGGCAGTGCCCGGCGTGGCCCTTCACCGGCACCACGAAGCCGTGGTTGCGGCAGCGGGAGCATTTGGGTGCCCGCAGAGCCGCCTTCGCCGTGGCCTCAGCGGCCTCCATGGCCCAGCAGTGTCAGCTCTCCCGGGCCGGGGGCACCCCCGCAGGGCTTTTATATGGGTGCTGCCCCGACATGTAGCAACCCGGGCCCGTGGGGCAGCGGGTGGTGAACGCCCTTGGCCCCCCGGCCTCCCGTCCCTCGGCCAGGCAGGGCTCCCCTGGGGTCCCCCTGAGGCCCATTGGTGCAGCCTGGCGGCAAAGCTCAGCCTGGGGGGCCGAGCCTGCAGGAGCAGAGGCCATGCCGCACGTTTGAGTACACGTCCTGTGCTGGTGTACACGTCCTGTGCGGGTGCGTGCAGGGAGGGGAAGTTTTGGTGAGCATGGAGAGAAATGCAGTGTCCCTTATTGCCCTAAGAGATAGTTTTCACTTTTGGCACTTTAACAATCTGCAGCCACTTTCATACCCCTCATGCACAGGGTTTCAGTCTCGTTTTGTTCCCAATTTGCAGCGTGCTTCTCTTGATCAGGAGGAGTGACTGCCTCAGCAGAAAAGAACCACTTTCATCATTCTGTTTTTCAAAAGAAGGTACTAAGATGAAGGTGGAAAGCATATGTCATTCGAAAGACCCATCTCCTTTTCTCAGAATTCCTTCTTCTCTGAAAACAAAGGCAGTCTTACAATTAGAAATACAGGAATGCTCCAGTTCTAGTATTGCTTAGAAAGCACTTGTTATTTGTTCCTGCTGGTAGCTGCAAACCCGTGGTTTACACAGTAACCCATTTCAGGAGAAAACGTCTCACTTTGCAATGTAAACACTGCTGATTTTTCTCGCCTATACAATAGCTGTGTTTTAAAATCCTACGGTGCCAATAGCTGCTTCTACCTTAAAAGAGCACCACAACAATTAACCACCAAGCAGTTGTGAAGTTTTCTACTAAGTTTCAAGAGAACCAGGTAACATCTGCTTGCTCTGAAACAATTCTAACATGCAAAGGAGTGTGTTTCGAAGTCGAGCAGAAGTCCTGCCCTTGGAGCAAATAATCCTGCAAGAGATGGGTGCACTCTTCAACCCCTTGGCGGATAAGGCCCCTTCAATAGCAGGCCCCTTACAGATTTGGCAACAATCTGGGTTGGCAACAGTCTCGTTTGCAGAGAGCAGCCAAACCCCTGTGCCCTTGCAAGCCACCAAAGCTCAGACTTCTCACTTTGCAAAAGACCCAGTAGGACTTTGCACCCAAACCCTGCAGGTTTCCAGTGGGATTTTGCCTCCCGGGGAGATGTTTTTGTAAGTGCAATACCGACAGACAAGCCCGGACTTGCTCTTGAAAGCAATTCATACCCAAATCCTAAATGCACACAATCCCTGGACCACTTGGCACAGCTCCAGTCCCAGCCTGCAGATTTTACTACCCCAGTTGCAGATGAGGCTTCAGTAGCTGCTTTTTTGAGGGGGTTCTCAGCTGTGCCTTTGCAGCCATGCAGTCAGGGATCCTGTGCAAGAGCAGGGCCAAACCTGCCCGGGCACAGGGCAGGTCACGTTCATGTTCTGTAGGAGCTGGGCTAGGGATTGCAGGCACAGCAGCTCCTTCTGGGAGCAGGAGGCAACAAGGCGTACATGTCAACGGAATCAGCTCCCTGCCCTCACTTGCAGGCAGTCTAGAAACCTTCATGTGCACGGCCATGTGTCCCTTACCATTTATTCCTCCTTCAGAAAGGCACTTGGTTGATGTGCCTTCAATAGAAGCTCCTTTTAAATGCAGTCTTGAAATGCTGCTCGCTTGTGCCAGGGCCTTGATGTTCCTGTACTCATTCTAAACATTGACTCTGTATTAGATATAGACAGATAAAACAGTCCTAATTTTATGCTCCATATTTTTATTGTATCCTGAGAATGTGATAATTTAGCTGTAGAATGAAAGAGAATGGATGACATAATTTAAAAAACTGTAATTATATCTTTTCATAGATACCCAATCTGTGTTCATTTGGATACTTGAGCAGTGGGGGAGAAAGGTACATCTTCCCCAGTAATTTTCTATTCTGAGTCACATACTACTATTATTTGATACATTTACTCAAATATACTGAAATTTCTCTCTTCTCTCTTTAAAAAGGTATACCAGCCATGGGCTGTAACAGTTTCTCTATTAATTAAACCACAACTTTCAAACTCATGTGCATTTTTCTTTTGAACAACTTTCACCCAAACATTCAGGATTTATTATACTCTACATATAGTTTGTTTTGAACGTAACTAGACTTGCTTTTTATAGAAAAGTGAACATTTTACTTTGTGAGGTAAATCCTTATTTCTGGAGACTTATTTCTGCAAACAGTTCAAAGAATTCTGCTCTTCCAATCCTGTTATGTGTTTGTATATATATTTGACTTAGCTTAATCACACGCCATAAGCAAGACCATCACAAAGAGAAGACAGAACTATTTCAAAATACATTTTTGGAATGAAATGTAGACTTGCACATGGATGCAGCTTCATCTCTATTATAATTTTCTTCTTTGCTCATATTTGTAAGAAAATGAGGGACAATAAAGACTCTTTCCTTTAAAACTTAGTTTAGCGTTTTATGTAACATATGGTGGGAGTGTAACATAAAGTGTGTACAGAGTTGTGTATTAAAATAGCATTTATAAAAATTATCATCCTGCCAAAATGAAAGGAAGGCAACCTGCTTACTTCATGTTACTGAAAGCAATAGCAGTAACATCCCTACTCATTTCCAATTTCTGACTCACAAAGTGTGTGGTTTTGGTATGCAGTTTGCTTTGTACATGAAACAGCGAGGAAAAACAATGACTTAGCTAAAAGGGAACAAATCAAAAGATGGCCTTAAAAGTGAATAGCAGAAAATTGGGTTTTGTTTTTTCCTTCTTCTCAGATTTTCCAGTTAACATTTCATACAGTAAATGTTTTTTGGCAAGGAAATTGTTCTGCTTAGATCTGACATTTCACAGAGCAACAGCGACATAATCAAGAAATTTGTTCAGTCTGAGATCTCCATTAGAAATATTTCCAAACTTGCTTCAAAATACATGTTTTCTTATGCATAGAAATCAAGAGTATCTTTTGAATTTTTAAGACATCCCATATGAAGATAAAATCCTCTGTTCAAAAATGATCTTTGTAGTTTGGAAGTGTCCATTATGTACTGCCATAAGTCATTATATAAAAATTAATATAGTGATAGTCTTATCAGCTCTTCTGCATTATAACTGCTCGGTAGATTGTTTATGGCCATCAATGAGGGGAGAATTGACAAAAGATTTACCTGGAGAAGCAGAACTGCCCAAGGAGGACTCTCACCTTCACCTGGCCCAGAATATCATTTTAATAAGTAGCATATTTAGCATAAGTAGCATATGTAGCATAAGTAGCATATTTAGAAGCTCCTTATAAAAAAATATTAAAGTATTTCAAACATCCCCTGACTGACCTGCATTAGAAAATCCCCCTTTTGCTGTTGAGCTGACACCAGCACACATCCATCAGTGCTGTCACAGAACTGCAGGGCTCAGCTCTCTGCTGACATGCCTATGAGCTTGTCTGATCTGCCCAGAGCAAGCCCACATGACAATGAATGAACTTCTTTGAGTCACTTCTGGAGACTGTATTTTCCACCCTTCTAATCAGTGTGAAATTGTACTGTAGTAAACATTTTTCTTAAAATGTGAGGAAAAGTGCAGCATAGAAGCAATTCAATATGATTAGACTGTATCTACCTTAAAATTTGAAATGGCTGAAATGCGTTTGGGTTACACAAATTTTAAACCTGGTTGCAGTTAAGTTGTTTTAATTGACATAAACAGATTTACCTCTTCAATTCTCTTTCGGCATGAATTCCTTTATTTTAAAATGTTATCTTCAGTAATCCAAAGAGGAATTCCACTAGTGTTTTGTTGTTGTTGTTTTTGCACAAGTTTTTAAAAGAGCACAATTAGATGTTGACTTTCATCTGATGTATCAAAAAGGTGAAACTCTATGCTGTGATCAGAGAAAACTGGATGGAGTTTATACATATTTAAAGTCTTAAGAATTTATAAAAATTATATAAAGCACTTCTGGGTTTTTTAACAAACACAACTAAAAGCTCAAATACTTAAAATATACTTAAAATGAGGATCTTTTTAATATATAACAGGAAAACAGTTCTTAAATATTAACAGCAGAGACTTTATTAGTAACACTGCTGTTCGTTCATTGTAACGAGATCTTTCTTTAAGAGCAAAGCAATAGTCATTAAACTGGAAACTCTGTGATCTGGTTATTTTATGAGTACCAGGAGGGTAAGGTGGACCAGGAGAGAAATCAGCTCCAGCAAGGAAATAAACCACGTACCAGTCTTTATTCTGTATTAATATACCTCTCATATAAGCAGGAAATAAAATGCATTAAGGGGAAAAGAATGAGACAGACATAAATACACACACACAGATCCTTTCCTCAAATAAGAGATAGAGTGTTTAAAGATCCCTGTCTGGAAAAAAATAGATCCATGCTCCCAACCTCCTGTTTGGTCAGCTTGCAATAAATAAGGATCACTGTATCATTGAAGTCTGATAGTTTGCTTATATTTCCACGTCTAAGAAACTTAATACTTATCCCTTCAAAAGAAATAATTTGTTTCTTTAGAAGGTCACCTTTGTGGGCATTAACACAAAAAAGAGAAACTGAAAACCCAAAGAACAGTCCACTGTGGTAGTGCTATGGCAGCTGCAGGGGTGCCTTAGTTACAGCACCATTTTACTTCAGTAGGCTCCCAAATTTAGCAGGTTTTATCCTGGATACCACCAGGCTTGTCAATCACTCTTCTGCCTAGAGAAATAAACACATTTCTAATCCAGAGTCCTCATTCTCCTTCCCCTCAGCTATAGTTCTTGTCATATTATCTTAGACACAAAGAACAGAAAATCACATTTGAATTCTCCCAAACAGCAAAAAAAGGATTTCATGCAGAAACAGTCACGCTCCCCACAGTAAGTAGGTGGCCCGTTTAGAGTCATCTTTGCTTAGCACCTATTTAGTGCTGAAATTGTCACATTACCTTGTCAGCAAGCCTAAAGCAATGCTAATAGATGGATAAGGCAGGAGACAGCTGAAAGACCACTACAAACATCAAGTGTACTTGCTGTGGGCAGGATTCCATTTGTGATTGTCAACACTGGTACATATCCCACATTTTGTAACTGCATTTCTCCACCTCACATCTGAATTAGATTTCAGAATATCTGAAGTCACTTAAACAATGCAAAATAAATAAAACCAGCTGTTTGCAATAATTTCTTCTTCTTTGGCCTTCACAGATACTTCAGTGAAGCAAATAAAAATTAAATGACCAAATAGTAGTTACGTATCAGCATAGCATGAAGGCTATCGTTGGAATGTTTACCTTGGAGAGAGAACAGACAAGAATAGTGATGATTAACCTCTGGCATGCATGACAGAATTGGTTTCTGGTATTCACACCAATAGAACATCATCTGCTTTTTGAGGATGATTCTGGGAATTGATAGACTCCCAGTGAGATGATAAAGCTTCTTGCTGGCTCCTTAATCCCATATGTCAGAGACAAACTGTGGTTTGTAGTGGGGAAGAGAATACAAGCACCAGCAGTGAGGGATTTGCTTTAGCTGATTCCAGCCAGGTGTACTGAAGGACACTGTTCAGAAACATTCCTTCTCTTCTATGTTATTTCCATAAAATTTCTCTATGAACAATGACAACAGAATATTTCCGATTTGGTTTAACCTTCTACATTATATATATAGTATATGTATATGTACATATATTTGAGGTATATTTTCACAGGAGAGGACTTCTGCAAATATGAACATAAAAGGACAAGTTGAAATAATGCCTGCCTGTCTCCAAACTGAGAAAATGAAGCTCTCCTACCCTGACAGACTTTCTTGCTGTGTTAAGACAAGTTGCATTTCTCTCTGTCCAACATGAAACGTGTTGATAAGCTACCTCAGCTGGCTTCTGGAACTTCAAAGTCCACCAGCACAATGTAGAAAGTAAAAAATGGAATACAAAATAAAATTAATGCATTGATAGGACATCGTCCTCTTTTACCTCCTTGATGCAACAAATTAGAAAAGGAGTCCACTTATTCAACAGTGGATGGCAAATCACCTGTGGCAGCAGGGATTATGGACAAAGAAGACATGAAAGTAGCAGACAGGTGGCCAGCAGCTTTGACAAGTACAACGAGAAGAGGATGCTGGTGTGAATCTATAGTAAAGTATTTTCCCTGCAGAAGCAAGAGAGAAGCCAAAGAGGCACATTTTCTTGACATTACATACTTTGTCATCAGATTGTCTTTCATCCCAATAAATGGAAATATTTGCAAGATAAGTTATTATGAAGCAAAGAAATAACAAAATCAGACAATAGGTTGTTAGCAGTATTTCCTTTGAATCTAAATGAAAACTGATTTTAAGCCAGCAAAGTTTAGTTTGATCAACTCCAGAAAACAAATAGAAAAAGACACCAAATCATCTCTTCAATTTCCCTGCAGCTGTGGGACCCAACTGTCACAAAAGGTTGCCTTTAGCTGCAGGGTTGTGCTGTTGGAAAGATTGACCTACACAGCAGTGGCTGCTCTGGGCAGTCCCTTCTTTAGCTCTTTCCTCAGCTGGCTGTTTCTCTGGGCAACTGCTCTGCTCGAGAGCCGCCTCTCCGAGGCACCATCAACTCCCAACAGGAGTAGGAAGAAAGGGCAGCCACATGCCCAGGAGCAGGGCAGGCGGCCTTCACCCATCCACACACAGCTATGAGGAAACTGCTTGGAACCCTCCAGACTTGAGCTTCCCGTGCCTGTTACACACATATGAAATAAAAGGAAATACAAGGTCAGCAGTGGTGGGAGGTCATTGCAACCTGATGGCTACGATGAGCACTGATCCCTGGGAATGATCCCTAGTAGTGGCTGGACAACAGCAGTCCTCTGTACACATGTATCCTCATCTTTGAAATAACAGCACCAGCAAACACACACATTTTTATTTAAAATGAATACTGGAGAGTTGAAGTCTTACAGAAATTGCATTTCTAGACTGAGGGCAGGAGTTGTATTTCTGGCAGGAGGTGCAGTACACCTGCTCTGGCATTTCAGTGCCATAACCCCAGCACGAGGAGGCTGTTTGAGGCACAGGGTCCTCTCTGGGCACAACGTGCTGTCAGCGAAGCTCTGCCTTGGCCAACCTTGGCCCTTACCACCAGAAATGTCTTTATACCTGAAAAAGAGTTTGTTTTCTAAGTAGATTGAGCCGACAAATTTCACACTTTAATCAGTTCACACACAACAGGACTGTTGTCTTGAGGTTTATTAGGATTCCAGTCCCTTAAGATACTATTTGTGTTTTCCATGGGCAATGACTCTGCTAATATTGACTGGAACATGCTGTATTCCAATACTATAGTAAACATTCTCATATATTTAATATAAGATCTATCTTCCAATATTTGATGGAATGCAAACACTAACATGACTACACATGCTGAAATGAATTAATACATTCACATAATGGTAAGCATTCCTGACTAAAGTGTGTATCTACAAAGTTTAATGAGATTGCACATTTACAATATTTATATTTTATTTTAGCATTCTTTACCTCATAACTCCTACAAAACCAAACAAGTTTGATATTTTTGAGTACACTGAGTTCTTAAGGTAGAAGCATTAATGATAGTTACTGTTATTTGCAGTTGGCAGAAACGTTCACAGAATATTTACTGGCAGGCATCCAAGGGTTTCCTGGTCTTTAATAGAAAATCTGTACATGTCCGTACTGTACAAATCTGTACCGTATTTTAAATTATTAACCTGGGATAGAAGAGTAGATATAATATATTCACCAATTAGACACAATATCTATCTCTTACAAAAAGTACAAGTTAAAAACAATGTAATTAATTTTCTTTGATAAAGGAACAAGATAACATCATAACTCAAATATTTGTGTATATTCTTAAATCAGACAAGTCTCAGTCAGTAAACAGATCTTAATCTTCTCTTTTCCGAAGTGTTATTTGTTAAGTGTTTAAGTTATCTATAGGAAATCTTATCTAAATGGGTTTCCATTACTGTAAAAAATTAGAGATTATCATGAATATTTACCTCGAGGTCGTAAATAAAGTGTGATTTATGGGTGATTACACAGGGCCAATAATTAGGCAACCATCCTTGCAAAATTACACGTTTTAGTCTTGATTTATTGACCACATTATCATGACATTGATCCATCCTGCAGTCTTGTGGTTCAAAATGGTGAACTGGTGAATATTATGGATTGCTAGTGACTTGATAATAAGCCTGGGGAAAGAAGGTGAACCATCTTCATTATCTCAGTAAGATAAGCTTTCCTGCTTTTATAGTGCTCTTCCACCTGTCCTGGTGCTCACATATGGAGAATGAAAATAAATATTTGACATGAGATTTCGGGAATGCCTCGTACAGTTGTATGAATATTTTCATACGTCTATTAGCAATACCAAACCTAGAACATTTTAGGATTGTGTTCAGCTTTCCCACAGATGTCTCCACAGTAGTGACTCATAGGTAGTTTATGTTCAGCTAATGTCTCTCTTCCGTGTTTGTTTTCCAAGTGCTGAGCTCCTGCTGTTGGTTTTTCATACATACATTATATGCTGTTAAATTTCATTCCATTTCTGTTATTCCAGTTGTCACAGTATCTATTTCTTTCCTGCATGAGCCTTTAATCCTCTTCTGTGTTAGTAATATATCTCACTGTTTGCTTTCAGCAAAATTTCATTAGCATACTCTTTTTGTGTCACATTACTGCAAGCATTAAATAAGAGTGATTCCAATAATGATTCTTTAAGAATTATAATAATACCCTCCCTTCAGACAGCCCTCCTCTTCTGGCACAACCAAGGGTTTTTCCTGCTTTAGCATTTTATTCACAACTTTCTTTACAGAAGCCTACTAGATATTATCTGCATCACCTTCTACCGATTAAAACAGTGGTATTAATCAACAGAAATAGATTCAGTCAACCTGCTTCACCTTTGGTAAAGTTAGCTTGCATTTTGTCCCATTTTCCACATTTTTCTACTTACATAGATGTTTTTCTTTAAAAAAACCTCCTAAAGCCTTGAATATTGTTGAGGTCACTCTCATGTTTTCTAGTTATCCTTTTTTCCCCTTTCTGAAATCCTGGCAAGAGGTTTGCTTTTCAGTAGTGCTTTGCTACCAGTCAGCAGCTTTATTAAAAATCCTTGCTGCTGGACATGCAATTTCATGTGCCAGTTCTTTCAGAACCCAGGGACAGAGATTATCCTGTCCTTCCAATTTCAGTGCTTTAAGCTCTTTGAGTTTTTTTCCTACCTCACATATGATAATTTCCATTTCTATATCCTCATTCCATTTACATGTTACATTTTTTTCTGGGTAGTTTTATCTTAATTGCAAAGTGCCTGACAAAGCAATTCTTATTAGGATTTATTTTCATAATAAAGGTCCTTTGATAAGTCACAGTTCTATGTGAATTATTAGGCTTTGCCACAATAGGTAAAAAACCCATAATTTTGGGGTCTGTGGAGGTTTTTACAACCAATTCTACATATAAACTTTACTGTGAAAGGAAAGAAAGTTACACATCCATGCATGTAGTAGTGCTGTGGCAATGTTACTACTATCAGACCATACACTGTTGAGAATACAAATAGAGCTGAGAATAACCAGATTTATGAAGAGCAAATGGCAGAATTGAAAAGAAAACACTGCAATTAGATGACTTGCATGATTAGGGATTTCAGTCTGTTATCAGAGTATTTCATTCAGGAGCTTCCATTGCATCCCTCTGAGCTCCACAGGACAGAGTTAGGATTTTTGGGAGTTATAAAACTTCACAGACTAGAGTTTTGGGATTGTGGGTTGCTTCTCCTGGGCTAAAGTGAGGCATTTCCCAGGGTAGGGTAAGATTCTTAATAGTCACTGGACTATTGCTTGATGAGGGCAGCAATTTGTCCTGTAAAACAGACAATTGATATGTACCTAACAGAGGAAAAAAGGAAAAACTGCAAGACTATGTACCTTGCAGGAAATTACACTCTGCTCTGACTTTCCAATAATGTAAAAAAAAAAAAGCTCTTCTTATTTTAAAGAAATGGCACTACATTGGTATCAGTACTGTCAAGAGCAAAGAAAAACTCATGAAATAATCATACAAGTGTGTATTTCCAGCAGGGCAGAATCTGTCTCACAGATGTTCCTGTGCAGGCAGATGGCATGTAATACATATAATATATGTACAGACAGATACTCAGACATAAATAGTGACTGTTAAAACCATAATTGGATTTCCAAGAACACTTAAAAGGAGAGCTTCAGTATATACTCAGTTATTTTTTTCTGAACTTTGGTGCTCCACTAAATCTTTTCAGGTATGAGAATGACCTGACTCTAAAGACAGGAAATATCCTGAACTGTGGCAGTTTCTGAAAGACAAGCCTCTCTCTATGGAAACATGGAACCGGAGCACAGATTATCTGGAAATTTTAGTCAAAATGCTGTGGAGGAAACCATAAGGGTAGTTGTCTCCTGAAATTCAGCCCCTCAAAATTACCTGGGGCAAGCAGAGCTCCTGCTGTTCATGTTGCAGCTTTGCTGCCTGGGTGCCCTCACTATTCACTGCTCTCTGTGTCTGATCTATGAAACTGCAGATTAAACAAATGTAGTATTTCCATTTAAAGACAACGGTGCTGTAGCAGCAGAAAGCTCTGCCTGCTGCCCGTGCCCTCGGTCTCCCTCACGGTGCTCCTTCCCGCCCTGCGGCCATTTTGCTGTGCAGGAGGTGTGATGGTGGAGCACTCCCCTCATGGCCCTCAGCTGAATCTCTCTGGTGTCTAAGGGCTAGTCTGTGCCTCAGGGCAAGGTGAGGGACGTTTTCATGACAGCTTTCTTGCTCATGTGCAGGTTGGGGTTGCTCAGGGGTCCCTGCACACCTGCCAGCCTGGGTGCTTCGGCAGGACCCTCCCTGCACCTCGGAGAAGAGGTCGAGGTGGGAAGAAGGACAGGGTCACCTCAGAGGGAACATGGAGCCCAGTGCTGCAGCTGGAGAGAATAGCTGTGTGGCATCCCTGGAAGTGAAAAGTGCCCAGGAAGAGAGGAAGAAATAGAAAACAGACACAGAATATGCAGTGGCTAAAGTGGGCATTGCATTCCTTCCACACAGGACATGAACCCATCCTTCCTGGAGGTGCTGCCTCAGGGGGAGCACAACATGGCCACCCTGGCAAGACAAACGCTCTCACCAGCCTGGCAGATGGTGAAAGGCAGCAGTGCCCAGGAGGAGCTGGCACAGGCTAGGAGGGTCCCAGCCCTCAGGGGAAGAAACCGCCGAGGAAAAGGTTAGATTTTTTAACTAAGGAGGGGTTGTCTGTGGCTTTTCTGCTATTGAGAAGGTCTTGGCTACAGCAAAGAACCTGGCACTGTCATGGCGTCTGCTGTTTTTGTTCTGCCTGGGGTTGAGGCAGCAGCTGGTGGCTGTGGCTCATTCGACCACAACTCAGGAGCAAAAATGAGAGAGGTGGGTTAAAGCTGGGGGGTTACAGTATCTCAAAAAGTATGTGTCCCAAAGCCCTCTGCTTGGGCCAGGAAGGTGCTTTAGCCTCCTCAGCACTGCAGAGTTGTTCTGTGCTGTGGTTATAAAGTTTGTGAGGGTGGAAGGGCAGAGGCAGGAGGGCAGCAAGGACTATCATTAGCCCTGCTCAGGAGCCCCACACCCACAGCTTCATCCATGGCATTGCCAGCTTTTGTTTGCCAGCCAGGGCCTGCCCCGGTGGGAGCTGATGTGCTGCCACTTGCTGTCTCTGAAAACTCATGACAAAATTTTGCTGTGTTGCGGGTAGATCTGGATAAAGAATTCATGGAATGGGGTTGGGAGGGGGGATGTGCTTTCTCAACAGAGTGCTGTTTCTAGAAATTCGAACTAAACTAGACAGCTCTGTCAAGAAAATGTTACAGGCTTCTGCTAGATCTTATTCCTTTATGCCAGGCATTTATGCTTTGTTTCTGTCACAGTGGCAGGTGGAAGTTTCATATGGATAAAAGTATTCTTAGCACAGAATAATTAGCAGAATATTATGGATTAGGTAGGTGTTCCCTGTGCAAGGGTAGAACCAAAGCAAAACTCATGAGGAGAAAGAAAAGGCTACAGTGATGACTTTGCCCTATGAGTTGAGTTGAGTTCTTTGTGACCTGTAAAATAAACAGAGCTTTTAATGTTTATGGTGCATTGGGCGTAGTAATAAAGAAAGATGTAAATGTACAATACATTTGGAAAGAATGGAGCTGAAAGCACTGTTTCAGGAAGCACAGCCACGTCCAAAAGAAGTTGCTGCCTTGTGCGTGCACAGTCTGTGTACATGGCCCTGGATTTCAGAGCACAGCACGTGCCCGAGGGGCCCTTGGTTTACTGGGTTCTTGAGGCGGCTGAAAATCATCTAGTTAATGTCATTATTGATAGCGAAGGAGACGTACTTAAATTGCTTTTCAGAGGGGATAAAACACATAATTAAACATTTTTCAGAATTCTTTTTAATTATATGGAGTCTACTTTTTATCTTTTACTTGAGCCCCTGAATGTCTTTGTCTATATAAACAGACAATACAATTTTAATTAATAGCCAGTAAAGACCTCAGGATAGAAATAGAATCCTACAAAAAGATCTCTGTTGTGCTTCATTATATGAACAAATCTCCAAAGGAGAATTTTAATGTCCTAGTTTTTCTCTTTGAATATTCTTATTCCTCTGAGTAGAATCCAGTCTGGACAGAGGTTGGTGCACATGATGCCTGGCTGGGTCATTTTGCTGTCAGGTGTAACTGCACTTGCCTGTAGCATTCTTTCTCTTTGTTAGAAAAATGTTATATTTTTGATCCCACACATCCCCTTTTCTCTCTGTTGCCAGCAGGCTGTGTACAGTGCTAGCACAGCCAGAGCATTTCCAGAGATTTTCCTGCAGTGAATTCCTCCTAAAACTCAGTCCAGCAGGGCACCCCAGGCTATGGAGAGATGTGTTGATGCTGTCTCCTCATTGTGTTCTGCAGTGATACATATCCCTTTCTGGGAACCACTCTTCACATTGTGAGCTGTGTTCAAGATTGCAAATAACTCAGTTCATTTGAGTGCTTCGCTTCATATAAACTTATAGGGGTGCAAGCAACTGAATTGCAAAATGAAGCAGCTCTTAGAACTTCTCTAATCAATGCAAGATGCCCCATCAGGGAGGTACAAGTCACATCACATCCATCCTTTCTCAAGAACAGGGAGACAGTAGGAAAAAATTGTCTCTAAATCTCTGTATGCAGTCACTGCTTTGTCTCTGCACAGTTAATTTCAGAGAAAGCGTTTGTTCTTTCTACCTTGTTTCCAGTGTTTGGAATTTCAGATGTGGTCTGTTTCCAAATGCCCCGTCATTCTTCAGACAGGTCTGACTTTCCTTGATCTCTCTGTAACAATCTGGTATAGCTTATATGACAAAACAATTTAGTTCTTTTTAAAGAGAGCTGGCATTAAACCTATTCTGAGTGTTTTTCGCACTGAATACCAAAGACAAAGGCTCGAGTGGTTTCTATTTTCTAAGACAGAGTGCTGAATATCTTTTATGAAAATGATAATGGACCGAAGAACAATTACTTTACTCTGATACATCCCATTTAATCCTACTGAAGTGAAGGTGCAGCTGAGTAAAATCTTATGCAATCTTGGCTTTCTACAGTGAGAAGATCTATTTGTATTCGTTGTCTAGAGAAGCCTGAAAGTATGTGACAGATATTAATTCAGTTCCAATGTGCTCAGCCTGTGCAGCGCTTTCCTCAGCTCTGTCTGAAGGCTGTGGGATGGTTCCCAATAACGTCGTGCCGCCTTCCCATCAGTAGATGGAGCTCCAAGATAAACCGTTCCACCCCTGAAGCATTGCAACCAATTCAACATGCAGCTGTTAAGAGACGACAGTAATTACAAGACTAAATGATATCCTGAAATAATCACTTGGGATTTATACTTCTTATTCCTAAAATCTTATCACACATATATAGAGGTTTTTTAGAGGGAAAAATAAAATTAATTCTGTGCCTCTCTGCCAGATCTCCCTGGTGTCCAAGTGTTTAGGAGACTGAATAATAGCCTAAGTCATGCATGTACTCATAGCTTCAGTGTTTTTTCTTCAGCTGCCTATAGAAATCCAGTTTATAGAAACCTGTATATGATAATGTGCTTTGTTTTTTGCTCTCTTAAATTCACTGCATTTTTCCGATATAATATGAACAGGTGGTTTTCCCACTTTACCATTTTGGTCCTTGGTCTCCAAAATTATATTTAGTGCTATAATAATTGTTCAAAAATCTGACCCTCTACTTTGGTGTACTTCTCATTGTTATTCAAATTGTCTTTGACCTCTACCATTTGCATACTTGCTAATTGTTTTCCAACAATATTTTTATTGTGACAGCAGTAGAAGATAAACTGTCACAGCACAAAAATATTGGTCTTAAAGTTATTAATAAATTGAGGATATGACAGAAATGACAATTTGTTTTATGATAATTTGAGCTTTGGTAAAATAATTGTCAGAGAGATATAAACTAATTAGAACAGAGCAAGAAGATCTCCATGCAACTTCTTTCCAGGTAAGTGAAATTGGGGAGAATTAGGAGGTTATGAGAATAAGCCCAGTGTTTTGGAGATGAAAGACAAGATAAGGATTGACTCTTATAGGAACCTTGGATTAAGTCTGAATTAATGTCCTGTTGTTCACAACGTGGGATGGGAAGTGCTGCTGGTTTTGTCTTGACTCCTTGATAACTTTATGAGGTACCAGTGAAGCCAGGGTAACACTGCAGTAATTTCTTTAGATTCTGTCTGAATCCTGTTAGTTAACTAAACATGTATTTGCTTCTTCTGACGTGTGAGAAATCCACAGAGAAGCATTAGCAATATTATATATTAATGTAAAATGAAATTAATGGTGATGTGAGCTAATAGGTTGTGCTTTGAACTTTGACGGCAACAGGGAAGATTTCCTGCTTGTTCTCCCGGCTCAGATAGAGGGATAGTAAACTGCAGGCAGGAATCTAGCATTGTGAATCCTAGCAACATGAATTGTTGAGATGATGAATCACACACCTTGGGGACCTGTTTCCATCTTCACTTAGATTCCTTCTGGTGGTATTCCCAAGGCTGCACCTCACACTGCAGTTTACCTTCCCCGTACCCTTGAAGGAATGAAACCCAGTGTTGTGAGAAGAGCAGATTGACAGTGAAAATGTTCGGACGCTGATTTATTGTGAATATTTCTTGGAAAGGTCATTCATTAGAGTGCACAGCTGTCAGTGAAAGTTGAGATAATGTTTCATCCCATGGGAACAGTGCTGAGATGTGGAGGACAGAACCCCTTACTTCACTCCCTTGCCCCACCACGCTGCAGGCCCTGCTGCAGGCAAGCAGGAAAATGCAGATGTGTGTCCTCCTACGAGTCTCTGCTGCAAAATGGCTGCAGTTTAGGGGACCAGCTCCCCACTTCCACTGATCTTGGGATGCTGCAGAGCTGGTGCCTATAACGAGCTGAGCATAAGCTGTGCTTGCTGGAGTTTTGCAGTGGAAATTTTCTCTGAGGTTCTGCAGAGTTCACCTGCTGCAACCTCCCTGCAATATTCATGAAAATGTTTGGCTGAGCTTGCGAGGCTTTGTAAATCCCCAAGAGAACTGCATGCAGAATTTCCATTGATGCCACTCACAGTTAACTTCCACCAAAATCCTTGAGAATCCAAAAATAAAAAGACTCAAAGGGGAAGCCTTTAAAAAAAGGAAATTAATTGGGCGGAAAAAGCAAAACACCTTCTGCTGTTTGAAAATTCAATTCCATATAACTGTAACCCTTGGTACTCAGAGCAGCAACTTTAATCAGAACTGTGGCTGATTTTTTTAGCAATGTTTTGTGCTGCAGTCCAGCTTTGCTATTAAAACCCATTCTTCCATTATGCCTTGGAGGAGAGATGGCTCTGTTGGGAATAACACAAAGCATGTATATTGGATTTCTTTTTTTAAAAAAAAAGAGGTTAAAATAGCAATAGAAACCTCATCAGAGAGCACTGGCTGGGGAGAAGCTTGCAGAAGCAAATAGCTCTTGGTCTTGCCTTCAGTGATCCAGTCTCACAGGTGGTTGTCAACCTCTGGAAATACTGTCAGTGATTATTGTTATTTTTAATTATTAAGGTAAACGTAAGTTAGATGAGAGCGAAGAAGTATAGCTTGTCAGTTAAACTGATATCTGAAATGCATTAACGGTGAAATTTCCATCTTTTGAAATCCTTTGGGATTTTTTGAAAGAAAGGACAGACTCATATATCATGAAGTTTAAGCAGGGAAGTTTTATGATTTTGGTAAGAAATGGTTATGGAACACAACTTGAATTCTTAAGCCAGCACAGGTGAATTTGATTGTGAACTCCCATGATCAGAGCCAGTTCAGTCTCCCTGTACCTGCTGAACAGCACCTGCAAGGAGAAAACTAGATAGCCAAATGCTTTCTATTTAAAACATTTAATTCCTTCAAGTTGTCTCTGGTTGCACGAAGTGGAGAAGTAAGCTGAATAAGAATGATATCAAGAAGTTTTGCAGATAAAAAGGAAATATAGAATAAATCAGGAGTCTCTGACATTTCCCTTTCCAGTTGGTGTAAACCAGCAGAGTAGCAAGGACTCATTATAAGCAGTGCTTTAGGAGAAGTTCCCCTGGAGAGATACTGAGTGTTCATTTTTTCGTTGCACCACCTGCCCCAAGGCCAAACCCGTCCAGAATTTTAAACATGCAGTCCCAGGCAAAAGTGTTAAAACCAGCTACAGCTTATTTAGTTTTTCTTGAGTAGGAACAGTTTGCTTGCAGACACTGAAGTTTCAGGGAGCTTGCTCTCATATGTTTGTTAACGTGAGTAAAAAAATCTAGTACTGAGCCAAAGTCTAGCAGCAACAGGAGGGAAAGGCTTAGGGGAGGGACCCATGTGCTATACTGATAGAAGGAAAAATGACACTATGTACCATATCCTTTATTTTACACCCTTTCAGCAGGATCCCCAGACATGGAATGCTCTCTGGCCAGGAGGCAAGAGAGGGGAAGGGCTGAAGCACAAAAAAGAACTGTCGCTCCCTCTTAATGCTTTGCCTTTCTGCAGCCTCTGCCTGGGAATCCTGGAGCCCTCATTTGTCGTCCTTCAGGACTGCAATCTTTCCCTGGAAAGGTTTCAAAGGAATTAGGGAAGAGCAGAGTAATAAGGAAACAAATCTAGCAACAGAATTCCAGCTCCTCTCATAAACTGCATGCTGGCCTAAGCTTTAGCTGGAATTTCAAGGCAAATGTTAATGGTCTGATAAGAGTTATAGTCACAGGAAGGTTTTTTTTAATGGAAATAGCATTGATAATACAGTGAATGATTCAGGAAATGATCCACTTTAGACTAAAACTTCAAAGATAGACAGGCTGGGCTCATTTACTGGAGAAACCGCCCATGTAAAATAATATGCCTGAAATCTCTCTGACCAGGGAGACAGCTTATTTCAGAGATAGTCATCCAAGACCTCAGCGAGTGTAAATCAGCATAGCTCGACTGATTGAATCCTGTGAAAGCATAATTGGGTAATGTATCCCTCCACTCCATTTCTTGGAGAGAGGTAAGGACAGACCCAGTTCTTGTGGCGAAGAGGACAGAAACTGTGACAAGTACTAATCTACAGGAGAGGCACAGTGAATGAGAAATAAATTCATCTGTCAAAGATTCAAAACAGTTTGGAACAATAAAAAAAAAAAGCAACATAACTGTTCATTTTCAAGAAAGTGTCATAAAAAGGCTGATCAAAAACTCCATCCCGCTTTGCAGTACAAAAGATTAAGTAAAATGATGCCATTTTCAGTAGAAAATTGTAGGGAGAAAAAAGCAGAAGACCTCAGCTCTCGCTCTGCAGAGTAATTACTAAGAGATACCTTGTCAATAGCTTTGTTCTGTCAGAGATGGAGATAACGTGTACAGAGATACAGCCAGACTGTTTGGCTAGACATCATTAATATAAACCCTGTAATTTAGAAACTACCTCTCCAGATTCCCTGTCCAGATAGAGATCTGGTAATGAACCATGATTCAGTTACATTCCTAATCAGCAAAATGTCTTTCAAGCTGTATTCTAACTGGGCAGTGTTTTACTTCCTACGTCCCAAAGAGCAATTAAGCATTTTGTATGCAGCTATGCTATAGATAATGAATGTACTGTACAAATTAAATCAATTTGGAAGAGAAAAATAGCTTATGTTCTGCTCATTCCAGTAAAAAGCCAAACTGTCTATTCATGGGACTTCTCTAAAATGGAGTCCTACAGGGAAGAGAGCTGGGAATTTTAAGTCTGGATGGCAGCATGAGAGTTAGTGAGGTGAACTATTGGAGAAATTGGTGCCTAATCTGATTTTGCAGCATGTCAGTCACAGAATGCTGATACCACAGACTTTAATGGCCCTCCACCAGAGAGAGATTTGGCCAACTTAATTCAGCTGGAAGGTCTGGAAAGGGTGAAGTCCTATCAGTAAAATCTGAAAATGGCTGGGATACATAAACTCATCCACTAATAGAAGGCAAGACTTTGTAACCCTCTTCTCTCATCACAGCCACATGGGTCTACTCCAGGCAGCTTTTTTTACAAGGTCTGAACTCTGCATTAAAATCTTCGCTGCCTGAGTTTAAATTAAATCCTCTCCATCCTGGCAAAGAGAAAATACAGAGGAAATCCTAAAGCAAAAGTATTCAAATAGTTCAGAATCAGGATAAAGTCCAACCTCTGCACCAGACTTCAAACAGTGAACTACTATTTTAATAAATAGCATTTTTCAGGAAGATCAGTAAAAATCTTTCACAATGGTTCTCTCCTGGTATAAGCAGGGAAGCCATTTCACTTCAGTCAGAGAAGAGCCATCCTAGCAGCATCTTAATATTAGGTCTTAATTGACATCAGACCATTTATCAGTCCAGGTTTCTCCCCAGAGATAACTGGGTTTATATCTTGATCCACTAAAGATTAAAAAGAACGTGTGCAAAACAGAAGGGAAAAAAATCTATTTGTTTATGAGTGTGAAGGCTTTTTGTTGCCAGATATTTTGGAGCATCTTATTTTCTAGGCTGTTTCCTGATGGCTTGAATTCTGATTACTTATCCCCAGGAAGTCAGTATGATATTAGTTCCACTGATCTTGTTGACTTTGCTTTCATGTGCAGCGGGTAACGCTGGGGAAAAGCAGAAAGGATGGAGTCATTATGGATTCTGAAAGAAGTAAAAACAAACACCCACCACAGAACACTTGGAAGAACACAGGAGACCCTGCAGCACAGTTCTGCTGTAACAACCCACTCATCCCCACAGGCTTTATCTTTTTGAGTGGAAAATGTGCTTGGCAATACAGACAAGCTTGTGTGAGAGGGGCACACTGAGCCTCCAGGTAGAGGTAAGTAAGTCAGTGCTTTCCAGCAAAAGAAAAGACAACTAGGAAATGCACAGTGCTGGACAGAAAATCCTGACAGATTCCAGTTCCCTGTTCTATCCATTCTTGAGGGAAGTGTCACTCCAGGTAAGCATTCGTCTTTGTCCCCATGTAGTCAGTCCATATTTGAGTTTTATGAATCAGCTGTAGAATGGGCAAGATCTGCAGTGGGATTTAGATGCTGGAAGCTGCTATTAGGTAGATTTAAAAATATTTCCAGGCCTAGGGAAAGGAGATACTCGGCTCCAGTGGAAGTCAGGCAGGACCCTGCAACAAATTGCCCTGACAGGTGGTGGATTCTCCCTCACTGGAGATATTTAAGAATGATCTGGACAAAATTCTGTGCCCTGTGCTCTGGGATGGCCCTGCTTGAGCAAGGAGGTTGGACCACATGACCCACTGTGGTCCCTTCCAGCCTGACCCATTCTGTGATTCTGTGTTTCTGGGACTTTCCTACTTGGAAAAGCATGGCACTAGATGCATATCTCTGTGTTGTGAAATGATTTTGAAGGTCTCATCCTTGTTTTGTTTAGCTCACACTGCCAAAGCCCTTGTTCTAAACACTGCAGCTCCCAGGCTGGACTCATGAAATATAAGTTAATACAAGTTGATTAGTAAAGTGGCCAAAGGAAATGGAGATGTCTGGGATTTTGCTTCCTTATTATGCCCTATATTTGATCTTTTTGAGCTGTGAGCTCAGCACTGCAACTCCTTATTAAAGAACTGTTCATCTTTCCTGAAGCATCCAGACATTTCTTGGCATGAGTAGGTTCCTGTCTCTGATGAGGCTGCTTTGTATTGCAAGGGAAAATCTGTTCCATGTGGTTTCTTCTTCAGCTTGTTGTATGGTAGCAGGCTTAGACAGAATGCAAGGGAGAGAACAGTTCTGGTGCTCAGGAAAGAGCATGTGGATGATTTTGCAGATCCTCCAGGTATCAGTCAAAGGAAATGCAAAGATTCTGCAGCAAAACCATGCCATACAAAACTAACATATGAATGGAACCAAGGGTGAGGAATACAACTGTTACTAGACAGTTTTCCCAATGTAGTGCTAAAAAACTAAGGCACTGCCACTGAAAAAGCAGCCAGGGAAATCAGAGAGGGAAAACATGCCCCCACATCTCTGCGTATTTCAGCCAGTGGAGTATCTTATTCCCAGCCCATGCTAGTAATTGCTATTTCCCAGCACTCCAAACTATGTTAGTGTTTGCATTGATGCATTTGCACATTAATAGCTTTGCACTGATGTCCTCTCAAACCTGCATTTCCCCCAAAATCTAATACTGCAAAGGAGAGACCTGCTGAACTGTGCTAATACACAGCTCTGCACACTCAGGTGCTGGCATTGGAATGACCCATGGATGATCTTATTGGCTAAGTGCCATGGGAAGAGATTGAGTGCTCATTTGATAGAACCAGAGGATGAAAGCAGGTGTCCAGGCTTTGATCCTTGTATTTGACAGCTGGATTCATATCCCATCACAAAATCTCTCTATTACATTGACATCTCCCAGTGAAGCAAAAGCTCAGAAAGACAAGGACAGAACTTCATATGAGAGGAGAAATATGAAACAAAGACAATAAGATATTTTGCCTGGCTAACATGCAGAAGTGGAATAATTGGATTTGGATTCAGAATAGCACCTCTAAACCCAGAACTGAATGATCAGGTGTTTAGAGGGCTGACTTTTTCCATCTCAGCCTGTCAAAAGGGCTGAGGCAGGCAGGCAGGTGTATGATCATCCCTACCACTGCAGGTACAGCAGCTGTGAGGGAAAACCTGAATTTGTGTTGGCCCTCCCCTACCTGTCAGAGTTCCTCTGCTGAATCTAACAGGAATATTTCTATTTCCTCTGGGACATGATTTAGAATGGGACATTTCCACTGGGACATGCAGAATTCAGAACAGCTGTGCAATGGGAAAAAGAGAAGGGACTGTACAAAATGCTAGGAAAAGGCAGAGTTAGTGAAAATAAAGCTGAGTGGAGTGATAGTGATGTGAGGTATATAAGGAAATGCAAGCATGACTCTTGCTAAGGCTGCAATCCAGAGCTTATTAATTTGTACTTTTCCCTTGTGTTTAGTGGTCTTTTAAAACTCCATATCTTGGGTTAGCATCAATAGAGCTTCTTTTTACTGGTTTCCCAGTTTATAAACACTGCTGGTACCTACTGGCAGTTACACAGGACTGAAAGAAAATCTGGAAGACTACCAATACATTGCTAAAATAAGGATTTTTTTTGATGAGCACTATGGGTCCCCATATCTCTATCTTATCCCACATACAGATCATTCTATTTTCCTGTAAAAGATCCAGAGTGAACAAATCCACAGATCCAGAATCTTTGGAATCAAGAAAGGACTCATGAACTTGCCTGGAGAGGCTTTGTTGTTGGTTGAAGACCTTTAGTAAAACCAGAACACGCTTTCTTGCTCTGGCCCGGGACAGTTGCTGTAGAGGGAGCTGTTAAAGACAAACATGATGCCTGATTTTTTTCAAATGGAGAAATACTTTTATTAAGGAGGGCATATAGTTCACAGGCAATGTTATTAGTCGATTTTTAGGTGTCTCATGAAAGTAATAAATAGTTTTTAGCAGCAAGTGTACAAGTAAAGGACTGCACCAGGGCAGTCCTCTGCAAAACAAAGCAACAAATACAACCCCAAAAATGGCAATGCTGTACAGCAGCTCCTAAAGGGTCCTGTCACTGTGGTTATAGTCAGCCAGGTGGGATTGCAGAACACCTGGAGCTCCACTTGCACATTTAATGTTGCTCTGCTCTGGCACAACAACAGTCCTGGGGCAGAGCCATCTCGGGGCATCAGCCCTGCCTATGAGAAGAGACAGTGAGTGACAGGGACGCAGTCACTGCAGAAACCCCCAGCATGGGTTTCTTAGCCAGTCACCCCTTGGGAAATATGCACTCTTACTGTAAGAGTGAACTTGTGGGATTGCAGTTCCTATTACTGGCCTCTTTTCACCAGCCTTTCTTTAAAATAAAATAAAAATGACAGGCAGTCAGCCTAACTCTATATTAGAAATTCGTGTGGCTGAGGAAATACCGTTTTCTCAAAATTAAAAGGCAGAATCTTGACTATTTTTTTTTTTTGCCACCTAAACAGCTTAATGTCCTTTATTAAGTTCTTTATGTAGAATATAGACACTAGTGAAAGAGAGAGAATAATTGAAAAAACATTCCAGTTGTGATAGAATGATAAACTGATAAATCAGTCCATGAAGAGCTTCTAGAACCACAGATGTGCAAAGCTGTTAATGCTACAGTGCAGCTGAAATTACATTATTAGAGAGTAGATTTGGCTGTGTTCTGCACAGGAGAGCCTGAAACAGTCAAAAAACTTGTGTAATCACCTATGGCTATTACCTATGTTAGGTAGCCATTAAACATTCTGATGTGAATTCTAACAAGCAGTATCCTGTGAAAGGAAGAGATCCTTTGGTCCTGTGGGGTCTGGGGAAGAAAGATTTTACAGACAGTTCATGTGGCAAAGGCACAAATGGCTTACAATCATACAGCTTTTAATTCAGTGGCCTTCTCTGCTGATTTCTGGTGTGAACTTCAAAAAGCCATGGCAGGTTGTTCTGAGAAACCCTTCTCTGCCTGGCTGTAGTAATTCCTGCTGGAGGAATTACTCCTCTGTGCCTCACCTGAGGAGTCCTCAGAGGTGCAGCAGTCACGGTGGCTCCACACCTCACTGCCCATGGCAGGCCCTGATCTCAGCAGGAGCTCAACATGTCACTCAGAATGAAATCTGTAACCACCAGCTTTGGGGAGCGTCTGTGGGAATGGGCTGACCTTGTTTCATCCCAAGGCAGGGGTGACATTCAGTACTTTCCTTAAATGTATGTGATACAGATCAGAGGCAAGTGGTGACAGGAACTTACTTCCCTTTGGGAAGAAGCCTTCATTTTTCCCTTCTCAGGTGAAGCCTGTTTAGCAGAATACAGACTTCTCAATCATGTGTGTAAGGAGCTGCTGCAAAAACTGACGGGACTTCAGTTTCCAGAAAAAAAGAAGAGGCTCCTTTTTCTGATACAGACTTGCAAGCACAGGATTTTCCAGGGTTTCTGTGTCCCCTCCTTCATTTTGCATCCCCTTTTCACCACTTTATCTTAGGTTTGGACTGACAGTATCACTGGAATGGTTTGGGGACAGTGTATCTGTATTCAGTTTTTTTACCTGGAAGACCACCATGTCAGCACATGATTTGCAAATGTTAGTGCCACAGGAATGCCTTGGGAAGGGCTCATCAGTATGCACACGGTAGCTGCTGAGCACAAATATGTATGAAATTTTGATCATTGGTATTGAAATGGTGATCCTGAATATAAATTAGGAGGCTTCTAAATACATCAAATTTCAGATAAATGGAACCCAAGTAAATACTGCATTTTAAAGTTATAGTTGTCTTCCATTTTAAAATGGGAAATCTGATGTTAGTTGGTTCTTCAGGCTAGCTAAAGCCCTTTAGGGAATGTAAAAACCACATTATTAACAGAGACATTTAAATTTGAAAAATAATTGCCTAGGCATAAGCAAGACTTTTATCATGCATGTGAAGCTCTTAAATCTTTAGATCTTGTTGAGATATGGCAGATAGGATATAAAAATGCTTATCTGTGCAATACCTTTCTGCTTAGGGAATAAATTCTCAAATAAATTGACTATTCTAAACAAACAAAACCCCCTAAACGAAGAAAGAATTCACTATATCTTGTTCCAGCTACCACTCGTGAGGGGTTTGTCTTTACAACTTGCTTGGTATGGCAGCTCTGTGAAAACTATTAAACCATCAGACATTTTCATCTTCCCCCAAAATTAAAGAAGAAGAGAGAATTCCCATCATCAGAGATGCAGAAAAACCAACATAATTTTTTCCTCAACTGCCTTTGCACAGGAGCTGAAATGCACCTTCCCTTTGGGTTGTCAGCTGTAACCCTGTGAGCAGCTCTTCATACAGTCAATACAGAACCCCACAGAGGGAGACACCAGTAATCTATTTGTTTTGCTTTATCAATCCTCATCTAGCAAACCTCTTTAATTAACTACCTCTCTAACAGAAGCTTTTAATTCAACCAGTGAGAAGCACACAGTGTGTTAGTACTGCACATGTTCAAATCATCATGATGTAAATATTTGATTAACTTTCTGTTCATCTTAAGCCAGTCTATATTTAACACATCAAATAGTTCTGCTTTAATTGTGGAAAAAGAGAATACAATGAATAGTAAAAGAAATAATGGGAAAGATGTCTAAAATTCAAAATCAGTGGGGAACAGAAATTCAGAAGGTGGTACATTACTGGTAGAGTATTATCTCAGTCTCTAAGATAACAATGGTACAAGATGCATCTGTGAAATTGAGCCACTATCTGTGAAAGGACAGCTATTCAGGAATCTGATAAAGATGATTTGGGAGAACAGTCAAAGGTACTTAAAGAATACTAATTTCACTCTTCTCCACACAGTTCAAAAATATTTGTCTCATCAAAATTGTGGATAGACAGTTGTCAGGCATTGATTGATTGTTTTTATTGATTATATCTATACAACTAAATCTCTGAGCCAACCAAACTGAGAAGCTTTTCTTTTGCTGTAATTTCACAGTTAAATGCTAAACCAGGGGCACATTGGAGGTACCAAAATACAAAACGCACGTTGCTCGATGTGCAGTGCCAGGCTGTGGCAGCACATATGGCACCACATGGGAACACCAAACAATATACTGGGACCCCAGGGAGTCTGGAGGAAGTCAGAGGGAACACAAGTAGGTGACAACAATAACATGCAGTGTAAGAGGAAAGTGGAACCAGTGGAGCATGAAAGTGCATCCATTCCCCCTTCTCTCAGGGTGGAATATGGAATACAGTTGAAAACAAAGAGCATTGTCTTCAGCAGCTCCACGGCTGTATCTAAGACTGTCATGATAACTACAGCTGTTGGTTTGTTAGTGTTTGTGTTCCCATCCTGAACTTCTGTGGATGCTCAACATCCTCTGTGATTCTGAAATGGGAAAATATTAGAAAGCCACAGTGATTTCTGAGGAGCCCAGCTTGTACCCACCCACAGCAGCAGGTCAGAGCTGTGCACCAGGCCTCCTACATTTCCAGGTAAGCTGCACTACAAATATTTGAAGTAGCTACACTTAGAGTTTGACCACAAAGATAGTGGCTCTATTTCACAGATCATCTTGTGCCAATGTTTTTTGGAGTCTGAGAGAATACTGCAGCTTGTTAAATCCCCAGAGTCTCAGGTAAGGTCTTATTTGAAGTCCAGTTCATGCCAACTTTTGCAATCACCTAATTTTATTGGTTTCAGTGGAGTTGCTCCACTTACACTGATGAAATAAGGAGGAGTCTCAAGTGCCAAGTTTGCACTGGGAGTCAGGGCAGAAGGTTGGATCACAGTCAGGATCACAGTCTGTCACTTGCTGTGGTGGGGATAAAATGAAGATGATGTCAGGTCAAAGAGACAGTTTCCAATATCGATCTTAAACCTGAGGATTTAACAAGCAGCAATTAAACACATTTTTTTTCTCTATAAGAGTTCTACAACCAATGGGACTGAGTTCTCATGCTGAGTATCTGGTCTTTGTGATATTTAATTTCCCAATATATTATGACAATATATTTCCTCTTTCTAGTTGGAGTATGTGGTTATAAGTGAAATCAGCAGCCTTTCAATAGGTAAATTATTTTGAGTGGATGAAAATCATCCCTCTAAGAGACAAGTACTTAAAAGCACAAATCGTATTGAAAATGAGGAAGCACTGCAGACACTCTGTTCTAGCCCTAGCAGAGGATCTGATATATATTTCTATGGGCATTTTTCTCTAATAATGATAATATCTATACAATCAGTAAGCATATTTAAGAAGAGAAGACTTGGAGAAAACTAACAACACTTCAGTGGAATGGCATTTCCACCTGCAGCTGTCATAGTTAATGTTTTATTGATAAGATGCAGGTCTTGCTGACTACCACACATATCCTTTTCTTCATTTCATTTGCAGACAGCAAGAAATCCATTGCTCACATTTTTCTCTTGGCTTACATCTGTCTAAGGCAGCATTCTCGGTATATAAGACTGTAGTAGTGTCATCTCTCATATTATTAAGTTGATGGCTAAATGCCTGATCCTGTTGTTCAAGCCCTCTCAGTGGGCACAAAATTTTGGAGGTACATGAAGATCTGAAACTTTTGAGTTAAGAAGGAAAAACTGCTGATTGTGTGCAAAAGCAATCAGTTATTTTGTCCCCTTTCCCTTCTCTTCCCCGCAGTGCAAGAGTGAAGGTGCAGACTGAACAATGACACAGATCACAGAAATGTTCATGCACAAAGCAAAGTCACACTTCTTTCCAAAGTTGCTTGGATGGAAATCTGAAAACCAGTGAAATAGTGGGTTTACCCTCTCCAGTGAGTCAGCATCTATTCACTTAGAGCAAACTTCCCTTCTCTGCAAAGACCTGTCACTATTTCCATATCCCTGGGGTACAGTATTGGCCTTGCCAGTGGGAGTAAATGAGTTCTTCACTTACTTTGATTCTAATTTATAATTCACCGACTCAACTCACTGATCACAGCCATCTTTTGTTTCTGTCTGGGCATCAGAACTACTCCTTACTCCTGTGACACTCCTGTTAACTGAATCTTTTTTGCAATATTTGTAGAAAATAGCTTGTATTTTTGATGTGGGCATGAAGAGAAGTTTGACTTGAGGTACAAAATGGAAAATTAGGAATGGAGACCTAGACTTCTGCCAGTGATGGATAACTTGATGAAACTGCTCAGTGGATTTTTGTATTTGTATCCCCGTCTCCCTAAATCAAAACTGACAATGGTAAATGTACAGAAGCATATTTTGTTTTTTCTTTAACTCATATAAATGATAAAGTTAGTTACTAATGTTGTGTACTTTAATACCATATCATATCTCACACCTATTTTTGAGAATGTCAAAACAAGAATGAACTTTGTGATGCATAAAATCATAGGCAGAAACAGCTCAGTAGAACAAAGCAACGATCACTGCCATGTACAAACATGAAAAGTGCCCTGAGGATGCCCCTTAAACACAGCATTGTAAGAAATGCTTACAGATTGAGTTTTCCATGTCACTAAAGTCTACTGCTACAAAATATGCCATCCCTCAAAGCAAACTGGAAAGATGCCTTCTGGCAGAGTGGAATCGCTTGAGAGTGTGGGGATGGATCACACCCAGCCAGTGAAGGACAACAAAGAAACATTCTCTGCCAGTTCTGGGTCACAATTGGTTTCCTATCAGCCAGCACCTTCAAAAGTCTTACATATTTTGATTAGGTTTTCTTCCTCTGTAAATTCTGTCTTTAGTCATGTGTGGAACTCCAATTCCATATTTGAGAAGCAGATCTGGTGTCTCTGTTCATTGCTCTAAGAGTACACTTACTGAGGTCTTGCCTGGTTAGGGCTCTTTTTTCTCCAGTGTTGGCTTCATACAAGTATGTGTGAGAATGTGTAGGAAGAGAGCAGATAGGGAAGAGGAAGACAATGAACAAATAAGCATCAGTCCTTTCTTTAAATTATATTCTCAAAAATGCTTTGATATCTTCAATGTTTTTGGGTATTTTTTCAGTAGTATAGCTCCTTTCTCCAGAGTTTTCACCCTGCTTTTTACAAGTATTGGAATCTTATTTTCCCCTTCATAGAGACAGAAAAATTGAAACAAAAGCAGTTAATGACAAAAGTTATTCTGTAATTTCTCTGTTTGTTTTTCTTAAATAGTCTTATTCACCAAAAATATTCCCTTCTCTAATTCATACCTCTCAAAATTTCTACCTACAAAATACCTATTTTAGCATGGTTAGAGTTGTATGTTGGCCTTACAGTGTAATTCTTTAAGGTGCAGGGACTGAGTTATTTGCAAAAAAAGCACCCAGGTGAACTGCCAAGTCAAGATTCAATATATTAATGCCATCTGAGGGGGACTTTGAAAATGATAATTAGCCATCCTTGTTCCTAGATTTCTGTTTGAATCTGTACATTCACATATTTGGAAGTTCTAGGAAAATTTAGTTACAGGTTTTGCTTTTCTATTGCAGCAGTAACTTATCACAAAATGATATTTTAAAGCAGGTCAGTAAAACTTTGATCTCAAATTTTCAAATACAGCTGTCTTCTGTCTGACATGCAGTAACTCAAAGAGGGTATGATTTACAGACAGTGCCTGCTCAGCACTTTCAGAGGGCTAAGTCCCCCTCCTGTCTTTCAAGCTGAATGTTCAAAAAGAGAGGCATCCCAAAACATCAGACACATTTTGGAAGTCCAAGTGAATTCTTGCTATAGCTAACTGATGTCAGTGACTGATTTCCTTTTTTTCTCTACTTTTTCAGGGATAAGATACAGTGATTACAAAGTCTTACTTGTAGCTCATGTATGAGAAATAGAATAGGGGGTCCTATAAAAAGAACTCTCATGTTTATGTTCATTATTTTCAAGAGCTGCAGCTATTTATGTGTCTGTAAATAACCCTTTAGCAGCATTAGAAGTTGTCCATGGAGCAGGTCTGTTCCATTACACTGAAGCACCCAGCCCGAAGGAAGATGCCTGATCAAACTGTCATCTGCATCTTTCAGACTTCACACCTGCTTGGAGTCAAGACAGTTTTCCATTCATAGACTTTCTCCCCTCATCACGCTGGCCAAAGTGATTCTTAACAGTTGCACTGAGCTGCAACAGCAGGTAATTCATACTTGTAAATAAAGGACCAGCTTCTGCTGGTGCAGATGCAGGCAAAACAACCCAGTTCTTACACTGAAACCTTTTCACTGCTGATACAGACCCAAAGACAGAGTCTTACTTCCTGCCATAATATGCATTTATTCATCCTTTTATCACCACAGAGCAAAAGTGGTTTTCACCTGTCACAGAACTACTGGAACTTGTCTTCATGTGCCGCTGGCATAAGGGTTTCTTAGAAAATCTCCTGGGAGAGCCATTTGCATGCAGCACGTAGTGGACATGCCCTAAATGCTGCTGCACCGGAGGCATACCAATGTAAAAGTCTTATAAAATAGGGTTTGTCATGGCTGGTCCTTGAGAGGTGGCATATTGGAAAGAGAAAAATAAATGTATCAATTGAGACTGTAGCCATTCTTCCCTTAAGAGAAGCGTGTCATCTGCCCACCACTGGCAGTGCTTGTCAATGGCAGCCTTACAGAGACCTTCACAGGAACAATCTCTGAAGAGACAAGTGGGAGCGGGCATGGATTTAAGGATTGATATGAAACAACTCCAAAATTTGCAAATAAAATTTGTAAGGCCCTTTATTCAGGAAGTGCAGATGCACATATTAGGGCAGTTATAGCTCAGTTTATGTGAAGTGGCAACTGGACAAAAAAATGGAAAGGTCTTTTGAACCACAGAAAGAACTTGCACAACCTTCTTACAGGACCCATAAAAATGCAGGGATTCATGGACAGAAAGGCACAGAATTGGAGGGTGTACTGTACATTTTCAGCATCTTGCTTTTTGGCTATCACAGATCCTATAATTAGCAGAAATAACCAGCAGTGCAATTCATCATTTTGCTGCATAATAGGTCCTTTGCTTTTATCTTCTTTCACTAATGTGATGTATAAAACTTGGTGATTTCTGGATATTTTATTTTCTGTTCAATAAAATATGTTTACTGTAGTCTCAAGGTATGTACAACTTACCAACAACAATTAAAACATAAGGAACTGACACACCAGTTCAACACAGAACTTCCCAGAAGGGAAGAGAAATGTTTGTGTTCTTATCAGTTATCTAACTGGCATAAAAATATTTTGAGTCTTTCATTGTCTATTCCCTGCCTATTTGATCACTAATTCATGGAATTGCATGGTGGTTCCACTATAGGAAGACTCTCAAGACTGAAAAGAAGACACTATTACCTACCTCTTCATCAGAAAAAAAAGGATGCACACATGGGTTGATAACAGTGCTCTGAATTAGGAGTCCTACACTATTTCCTGTGGGATATGCTTCAACTTGGGAGATCAGAAAAGGTAGTTTAAAATCCTATTATCAGGAAGCTTAAATTTGCCATATGTGGAGCCACATCCCTGTGTCAGACAGGGCTACTCAAGCTGCAAATGTTTAATAATTCCATTACTGGTTCAGTGAGGTATTAGAGAATGTGGTGATTAAATTTGCAGATTAACACCAGGATTGAAGAGCTGCAAGCATTTTGGAGGATAGGATTAGCATTCAAAGCAACGTTTGTAATTAGGGAAATGAACTGAAAAAATCTGAAGACAACTTGATAAGGAGAAGGACAACAGAGGTAGGAATGATCCCTGCAGCAGCACAATGGAGTGGCCAGAGACAGTTGTGCAGGAGGAGTCTGGAGAACTTCAGGAGATCGTGAATTGGACTTCAGTCAACAGTGTTGACTGTTGTGCAAATAACAAACCCCATCAGAGCTGTCCAAACTGAAGCCCAGCAGGTGAGGTCCATAAATGCTCCAGGCTTCCCTCTCCTTTGCTGGAATGATTTGATCCGTTTGGCACATTGCACTTTAGAAAGATTTGGACCAATTAGTCCTCAACGATGGTAGCCAGAAGGATCACAGGTCTAAAGAATCATGGCTTTGAGGGAAGACTGAATAAATTGGGATAGTTCAAGCATGTCAGGGCTGATGGGGGTGGGGAAGAGAGAAAACAAATTGCCATATAGTAAAAAGAATCTTCTTTCTTATATCTGTGTTCTGTCAGTAATGTTCTGTTATCATTGGACTTCTAAGGAAATATCTCTAGACAGCAGGATTTAGCTTTTTCTGCTTATCTACAGTATAAAAATATTTATATCAGTTTTCTCAGCTAAATAGATAGGAGATGTCAAACAGGTCCCATTTTTCTAGGCCAGTTTGACAGTAATAATTCAAATATTGCTGTTTATTGTTACCCAGTATAGCTTTAAAGTTTAAATTCAGTAAAAATTACTGACTCTGTGGTGGAAATAGAAAAGTTGGAATTAGACTTTGTATTTAGCTGCCTCTAATAAAACAAGTTTCCCATACTTACTTTCAAGTATCTAGCTCAGGAGGAACAGGAAAATTATTAATGTTGTTAGTATGTGACCTCTTAGCATTTCACATTTATTTTTACCGTTTATTTTATGGTACTGCTTAGATCATTCTGGAATCCACACCCACTAGGGCATTAGTGATTTTCCTTTTCCTTGTTTTTGTCACTGATGTTACAGGTATTTCTCCAGCAATTAATTTGGCTGCCTTCTCTTTATCTGATGGGCACTGGATTTGTGTCCAGGGTATATAGAGTTGATTTAACACAAAGATAGACAGTGCCCTTCATTGATAAACCACTCATTTATTTTCAAGGTTATTTATTAGGGGCGTAGCTAACATTTCTTTTTAGGATATTTTATTTAGAGGTGACTCAAAGTTTTAAGATTCAGCCAGCTAGGAATAGATAATACTTTGCAGGGCACCTCCAGTAATTACAGCAATTTTCCTAGAATAACATGCTCTTCCATGAAGTGCATCTGTAATTATTTATCTCATTAATTGGATAATCTGCTTTTGTCAGCATGACCATGTGAAAATGCATTTCAACGTAGACATAGAATGCTAATGCCCTGTGTGTGTGTTTTTATTAATTTTTCAGCCTTTGAAGTATGAATGTCTTAAGAATGTATCTGTGCAGCAAAGATACTAAAATAAATGTCTGTCGCTGTCCTAGGACTCTTATGGATTGCAGGTATCCAGCTTCATTGCACCGGTCTGCCTTGGTACCTTTCATGCTGCATTTACACAATGATTCTTTTCCCTGATATTCTCCTTAGAAAAATTACTCTTTTCTTTTCTTGTGTTTTGGTTTGACCTTTCCCCTGTGTTAGTCTTTCATTTTACTCACTAACTTAATAATCTTCAAGCACAAAATTAATCTAGATCTTGACATCAGACTTTGCCTCCCTGTAGCTCAGTGAGGCTGGAAATTGGACATGAGCAATTGCTAATTCTTCTATTCTTCCTCGAGAACATGCTCTGGTATTTTCAGGGACTTCAGTGCTGCATAAATTTGCTATTTGTCTAAAGAGAGCCTTATAGTGTTGTTGCTAAGGACTGAAAAGATGCACAAAAACCTGTTTTGAATTATTCTACTCCTAAGTAGTAGAATGCTGCTTTCTATTACGGGTAAGTTTGAATAAGTAAAATGTCCTTCAACAGGCTTTTAGCCATCCAACAGCATAGGAATAGTGTTGCTCATCTCCGAGAGATGCTCCTTAGGAAGCTCTGAATTTGCATTGAGGATGCTTGTCCCCTCTGATACCTTTTCATCCTTCCCTATTTCCTCATATCTGTATCCCACAAAGCTAATCCTACTGCAGCTCAGTTCCTGTAAGGTGTATTCAAACCTGTCCCCAGTAACTCAGGAACAGGGATTGGTACAGGAAGGAAGCTGTGAGGGTGAATTGAATGGATGTGACATCTCTATCCTCCACTTCTGCATTATGGCTCCTATTTTCCTTGAGGAATGAGACAAATGAGGCTCGTTTCCAAGCTAGTGAGTATAAAGTTGAAGTAATTGCATCCGCAAATATGCGGTCATGGTTTATATGGCTGAAATAAATGACATTGTGTCTCAGTGCTCACTGATGCAGAAAACACAGTTAGAGACAGAAGCATAATTTTTTTCTTTTTTTCTTCTCCCTGATTAACCAACACGTCTCATCTTCCTTTTATCTGAACTCTACCTTGTACGATGATAACCAGCTGTGTGTTCATCGGGGTAGAATCTGCAGCAAAACACCTGTGACACAGACATTTGCAAGGTATTTTAATGGTGCTCCTCCGACATTAAACACGGTCTGATTTGTTATTAACTTTGTGAAATCCTGAGTATACAGCACAGGGAGCAACATATCAATTTGTTGTGCTTTAGCAAACAAACAGTGTTTGTGAAAGATCCACAATAAATCTGCTGTTAGCTGTGTCTTATGGATAGGCTGCTGTCCTCACAGGTATGAAGCTTTCCATCAGTGGGCTACTGTAGAGTTCAAGTTAATACTTTAGAAGTATTTTGTTAACTTAATACCTAATACATACTTTGGCATGGTACAATTAAGTTACATTTCAAAGAAAATTTAGAATCATAGAATCATACTTCAGTTTGGTTTGTTATTTTAAAGGAAAATGATCTTCATTTTCAGGAGTTGTGTTACTATACCATTGATTCATGGCTGTGTTTTAGGAATAAAAGCAACGTTTCTCTCAAACTATATTTGGGTTGATCATGAAATATAATCTTGCTGTCTTATTCACAGAAAGGAGCCCTTAAATGCTTGTGTAGTAAGATCAACCAGCCATAGGGCAAGAGCTGCCTGCTGTACTAACAGGCTGGACTGATCACATCTCCTCTCTCCTCTGTAATGGGGACAGAGTGTCTCTGCTGCAGCTTTTGTCAAACCTGTGTGCTTGTTTGAGCCAGGGATCTCCACTGGGCATTCCAAGTTTGCTGGCTGCTTTCAAGCACACAAGTGTTAGAAGGTTTTTTTGAGAATACTAAATGAGGTGGGTTGACCCTGACTAGAGGAGGGGTGCTGCTCTGTCACTCCACTCAGCTGGAGAGGTAAGAGGAAATGTAAAAAAAGGCCCATGGGTTGGGATAAGGACAGGGAGAGATCACTCATCAGTTACTGGCATGGGCAAAACTGACTCAGCTTGGGAAAATTAAATTAATTTACTACCAGTCAAAATCAGAATAGGGTAATAAGAAATAAAACCAAATCTTAAAACACCTTCCCCCCTACCTCTCCCTTCTTTCTGGGCCCAACTTCACTCCCAGTTCTCTCTCCCTCCTTCCCACCAGCAGCTCAGGGAAACAGGGTATGGGGGCTGTGGTCAGTTCATCACACATTGTCTCTGCTGCTCCTTCCTCCTCAGGGGGAAGACTCCTCACACTCTTTCCCTGCTCCAGCACAGGGTCCCTCCCACAGGAGACAGTGCTCCACAAACTTCTCCAGCATGGGTCCTTGCCACAGGCTTCAGGTCCTCATGAGCTGTTCCAGTGTGGGTCCCCTACAGGGTCACAAATCCTGCCAACAAACCTGCTCCAGTGTGGGCTTCCCATGGGATCACAGGCTACATCAGGCACCCCCCTGCTCCAGTGTGGGCTCCTCCATGGGCTGCAGGTGGGTCTCTGCTCCACCATGGATCGCCTTGGGCTGCAGGGGCACAGCGGCCTCATCATAGGCTGCACCATGGACTGCAGGGGAATCTCTGCACCAGTGCCTGGAGCACGTCCTGCCCCTCCTTCTGCACAGACCTTGGGCTCTGCAGGGCTGTTGCTCCCACATATTCTCACTCCTCTCTCTGCTGCTATTCTTTTTTTACTTTTTTATCCCCATCTTTCTCAAATACATTATCCCAGAGCCGCTACCACCCTTGCTGATGGGCACAGCCTTGGCCAGCAGTGTGTCCGTCTGGGAGCCAGCTGGCATTGGGTCTATTGGACACAGGGAAAGCTTCTCACAGAGGCCACCCCTGTATCCCCCTCCCTGCAAACCCTTTCCATGCAAACCCGTCACAATAGGGAAGAACATCTCCAGATGAGCACACAGTCTGCTTCTACACCTGGACGGTTGAAAAGGATGTATTGGAGTATCCTTCCATATTCTGGACAAAGTAAAGGATCGTGATGTACTGGATAAGTGAGAGATGCACAGACAGCAATAGCTGCAGTGAAAACACATTCCTACTTTTACCAGCCTGTTTGCTAAAGACAGCTGAAGAGAGTGCAGCCTGGGAACCCTGAGCACTTCTGCATAATTTTGCACTTAGTAATGATTAAAAATTTGCTCATTTACTGATTTCTAAGGAGTCGGTTCCAGTTCAGCTGTGGATAAGTTATTTTTCCAGCTGCATCTAAATTATTGTTTTCATACTCAGCACCATGATCAACAATTTCAGAAACAAAAAGAAAAAGTATAGTTTTCATAGGCATATTTATAATTCTTGTGAATCTGGAAAGTTCCTGTAAATAACCTAATCTTGTCTTTATTTGTGTTGGTTATTTGTGTAGGTTTCTTTGTCCTCATTGTTGCCTTACCTGAACACTGTAGAAAGGCTTCTATCTGAGTGCCATGTGTTTAAGTAGCCAGTGTCCTAATTCATACTGCTCATATGATGCAGTTCAAAGCCAACCTGCCTTCAATGCAAATCTGGAATAATCCCACTATTTTTAATCAAAGTACTCCAGAATTATACCAGTTCAAATCAGAATAGAATACAGTGATACAAGTCCAAAGCAATCTACTTGAACTCAGCCCTTACAGTAGCCACCATCAATGTATTACAGAGCCATGGCCATGTAAAATCACTTCTCAGTTCTTCCTTTCATACATGTTTATATTTATTCCCAGCAAACCTGAAGTGCCATTGCATTTTAAATAAGATTCTCTCCATCAGAATATTAAATCCTGAAATACTCAGCTTTCAAATACCTGACTCCAAATTGTTTACCTATTCTTGCAATTTTATGAACAGGTGAAATGAGTGTCTCATCTTAAAACACCAGAGTTTAGTCCTGCATTCCTGGATTACTCTGATAAATTCAGCCTGGGCTGGAGAACTCCAGAGGCACCTTTGAGGACACTCATACAGAAATGCTTTGGACTGTTGGGTTGGTGGGAGGAGATAAATGTGTGATTAATGATGAGAATGACTGAGAACATTTTATTAAAGAATTGCCATCACTCACATTCCACGGCTTGCCGAAGTGTCTCTCATAGAAGAAAAGACATTCAACATGATGAGCCATCTTGCTGGGGGTTCATTTGCTGAAGCCAATTTGGACAGGTATAAATAGATGTAAGTTCAGATCCACTCATCCATTGATCCAGTGATCCATGGGCAACTCCACTGAATTTAATCCATGAAAGGACAGAACCCTTTGTGTCAGTGCAGAGAACGTGTCTTCCTCATTCCTCAGGAGCTGGTTTCAAATGTGTCTCAACAAATGTTTACCAGAGCTGATAACTCTGTCATTGCGTTGTACATGGGCTTTCTGCAGCTATGCAGGACTTGGAGCATGAGTTTCCCTTCCAGGATTATCTTATGCTTGGCTTTTCCGAAGATACCTGAGTTTCTAGCACCATGTTAGTTATTGGTGGCATTTTGGGGATAGTATGTCATCTAACTTTTACCTTACCAGGCAGTCACCATTACAATAACTTCTGTTGCTTGGTTTTGTCATAGTGAATGCTGATTAGCAAGTGTGCTAACGTGGTGAGGTTTTTTGGCAAGCTGCAGGCTAAGCCTTACTCCTCAAGCAGCTTTCCTTTGTTTGAAAGCTGTCCTCTGCTGCAGACCGAGTTACTATCTTGGCAGAACCACTTCCTTGAGCACCCCAGATAAAAGAGTTGTGGCTGACAATTTGCCTTCAAAATCCCCTGTTTTCTTTAGGAAGGTTTATTAATAATAGATGCCTTTAGCAGATACTGAATCTTTCTCCTGCCAATTTCCACTGTGTAAAAATTGCTCTCACCTCACCAGAGCAATTGCCATCATTACCTTGTAAAGGCCTTTTGTTTGCTCCTCCATGAGCTCAGTGTCATCACACCCATTAATCTAAATAAACTGCATGTTTATCTCCATCATTTCTGTGAGCTGGTGATGAGCTCTGTCAGTCTCACAAATACTGAGATGAATGGGTTTCCTTGGAAGACCAATGCCAGGCAGGAAAAATGACAAAAGAATAAAGTGCTGAGGAGAAGAAAGGTAAAACTTAAAAACTGGGTGCAAAATTGAATCTCCTGGATTTAAAAATAAGAATAAATTCCCTTTGGCTAAATTGCTGGTAGGTTCACTTTGGATTCTCTGAAGTCAGTGGGAGTTTTGCCTGTCTTCCATGGGAGCAGCATCTCATGTGAGAATGGGTACACATTTCTTGCCAGGTAACTTCTCAGTCTGTACAGAGTCCTTTCAGTTGGCTGAGTCAACTGATTAAGCTAAATACAATATGACCCTGCAGAGCTCTCAGTTGATCAGACACATGTGACAGGCAGTGTGGTGGACAGAGCCCAAGGCTGTGGTGGACAGAACCCAGATCTGTGTTCATCCTGTGAGCAGAGCCAACATGACCCATCTTCTGGTGAACCTTCTCCATTTCCACAGACTTGTAACGAGGCTGTTTCCCTGAAACCTGCAGTTATGAGAGGAGATACATTTCAACCAGGAAGGGGAAAGTGAACAAATTAATTATTATGTTAAACTGCACAAATTATTTCAATGGGTCACTTGAATGATTTTATTTTTATTGTTAGACTGACAGTTCAGAGTATTTAATGCTGTTGTGGAGCAGTTGTGAAGAGACACCCACATGCTTTTCTGAGTCTCGTTGCACTGAGGCAACTGAGGGAGGTTGCAACCCCTTGCAGTTGCTGGGTGAGAGTCACCCTGTCTCAGTGAAGTGCACTGCAGGGAACAGTGGATGTGCAGCACAGAAATCCTTTGTGGAGATTGCTGTGAATATCCAGAGATGTGTCTCTAGCAGCAGAGAGAGAGAAAAGCTTCGTCCATGTTTATTTTTAAGGACTGAATAGTGCGAAAAACTTGCTAAAGCCGAAATCCTTTGGATTCAGATAAGCTTTTCCCATATATTTCTTATCTCCCTTGGCTGCTGATAATGCCTGGCCTTTTCACCTGCAGAACTGCTCAAGAGCACATTAGAATGTCAAGTGCTAAATGAAAGCGGGCAGCACATATTCATGAATGCAAGTGGTAGCTTATGTCCCAATTTCCAATGAGCAGTTTCATTTGATGTGACAGAAAGCATGCAAATTGGGATATTGGCAGGAACAGAAAAAGTTTTTTGTGCACAAGGTGTTACAAAAGAAAGCATCAGTGTCTACATATATTAAAACTAATCTCTTTTTAAGGTAGCAGTGCCGTGAGGAACAGCATTGCATTCAATGTTTTAAAAACAGAATTAGGATTACACAACAATTTACAGAGAGGGTTTTCATACCAATGAAAATGTAATTCCTGAGGGTGACTGTCCCCATGTGCTGTCAGTGGAAAACCTACAATTCTAAGTCCCAAACCACAAGTTAGATACAACAGTGTCTGGTCATGTGCCTAATGCTAATTAAATACTGAGCATTCTGAGATTGGTGACCTAAAACCTTAATTGGTGTTTATTAAAAAAAAAAGAAACCCAAAAACTAGAGGTCAGGGGAATTCAGAAGGTTGTTTTGTTTTTTTTTTCTTTCTAAAAGTTTATGGAAAATGCCACTGTTGACACATTTATAGTTTTCTCTCTGGATTGTGAGGCCTCTGGCTCTATGTTATAATTGCAGAATATTTGTCCAAAATACTGTCAGTACGGAAATATGAAGGAGTAGAAATACAGGCAGATTTGGTAATCCTGTTTTTCTTTTGGTCTCCTTTCCTGCTCTGTTTGCTTGGCCTCTTCCCTTGTTTTTTGAGGCACATCTTCATCTCATTTGCTGTTGCGTGTGCTGCAAACTCCACACTGCACATCAGGTACACGGGGAGCACTTGCAGAGTGGACCCAGTAACTTGGAGAAGGATTTTCTTTACCTGGGCAGTAGCTGATGTTTTTTCTTTGGCATTGATCAAAACACAGGGTGGCTCATGGTAGTGTGTGTGATCTCATGTGTTTAGGCCAGCTGCTGGCACGTGTGGTCAGTGTTTTTGTGGTGGTTCTCCTCCTTAGTGCTTGCACTGTTACAGTGCTTTGCTGAGAGGTTCATCCCTTTGTCCCACTGTTTGACTGCATTTTAAATTTCCTGCTAACTGGCCACTTTAAGCTAATTCCATTTATCAGTAGAATATCACTGTGATTTCAGATGTGGCTTTTGGAGTAGAACTTGTGATGGCAACTGTTTCCTCATCTTGGACTGTCAGTGACTCTCTCCCCCAAAGAAAATCTGCTAATTCCACATTCAGACATACTCTGTTACATTGCTCTATCTACTTCCAGACATTTGACATCTCTTGATATCCCAGAGGGACCCTCTGAGACTCAAAGTAGGCAGTGGTCTCATTGGGAAGGAAAAGTATGTGTTGTTTTCCTGTCTAGTTTCAGAGTGATACAGTGGAAAATTTGAGGCTTTGTCAGTATTTAGAATCGGAAGGAGCTGGAGACAGAATGGAACTTCACCTTTGGATGGCTTATGTTCTGCAGATGGGTGTCTTGGAAAAGGCTAATCTTGTATTGTAGTGCTGGACTATGTTCCAGATGGAGAGAATAAATTGATTTGGCAGAAAATATGAGCTGCACTTTGTTTCCATGGGCTGAAATGAAAGGCGGGAGGGCTGGCACGTGTATCCCCGAGCCTCCAGCCATTTGGGGACACCTCCTTCCCTGCAATAACTACTGAAGTCATATGTGCCATGCAGGCAGGGCATGCTGAACTGCAGATGGAGAGGTTTCCACCTCAGAAAGGCAGGCTGCAATCATGGCACCTGGAATAGTTCAGAAAGAAAAAATGTTGGAAATGTTTTCTTTACCAATTCCTTTTTCACTGAGGCTGCTGTCCATGAGGGCTTTGATCCATGCCCACTCTTTTCTTCTCATTCCTGGCAGCTTAAAGGTCTTTATGTATCTGAAATATTTGACCGTCTTCTTGCATCTAAGATCCTCCCCCTCCTTCTTATTTCTTGAATAGTTTGTTCACAATTTTGATAAGCAAATTGTTTTATAGCTGGGGTCTTTTCTTCACTCAGCTTCTCACAATATTTCAGAGTAAAAAGTTTGGTATGGTCTGGCAACCTATCCTGGCCTGCAGGACTTGCATTCTCTTCGTATTTCTCTCGCCTGAGCTCATTTACGCCTTCAAATCGTTTCTTGCTGCCAGCTTCCCTATTTTTCTCCTGTATCTCTCTCCTGGTTGCTCTGCCAACATTCCTGCTGCCACCTATCGTGAGTTTGGAGATGTCATCGCTGTTCCCTAAGCCATGTTTGCACTGAGCACACACGTTTAAATATGGATGAGCCTGGATAGATTCCACTTTGTCTTTTGCCTGGCGCTGTTATAAGCTTGTCATAAACACTTCCTAAAGGATTGCCACATTGAAATATTTAAGAAGCTGTTTAATCTAGTCACACTGATTAAAATTATTTAGTTCTTTAATGCACCTCTCTTTCTTGCTTGGATTTGTTGTATTTACTGTGCAGTTTGCAGATTTGCTGAAAAAAAAGATCAACAAATAATGATACTAATCTTAGTAACTTGCAGGCTTTTTTCATGAAGGGCTCATCTTTTGCCACTTTCTGCAAAGGAGGAGTAGGCAGGGAAGAAATACATAAAAGAAGTATAAATATAAAATATTTATAAAATATAAAAGAAATATTGTGACGGGGGGTGTTCAATAATTGCTTAGGCAGGAGAAAAAAGCTATAAATGAAAAGACATTCAAATCATTTGATTCCAGGACTTCAAGCCTGAATTATAGTATCAGTGGCAGTTTTGCCACTTCTGTCACCAGGGAAAACTTTTTACTGCCCTTCAATGTCTGGTAAAATCAACAGTCCTCTGAGAAGTGTCAAATTATTCGTGACTTTGGCTCTGAATGCAATAAGCTCCTGCTTGATGTGTCATTAGTTCAAAGCCAGTAAGGACGAACAGGTTTTGCCTGTTCTTTGTCTTTTATTCCCCTGGATAGCTTGCCATATCTAATTAATATTTTGTCATCCATCACTATATGCTGTCTCCCACATGAAATGTTTTAATCTATTTTGCTCTTTGTACCATGTGTTGTATAACGGGGTCTAGCCAGTAGACAATAGAAGCAGCTGCCTCTGGTGTGGCAAACATGTCCTGTTCCGTGCTGTGCTGCTTTGAAGCTCAAGCCTCATGGTAAGGCTCAAAACTCAGAAGCATGAAATAAAAATTAGTCTAGAGAGACAAAAATCTCTTATTATCACCAGCAAATAGCAAGAGTCTGTGTTACCTTGTTCATTGTTCTGTGCATCGGATGAATTATGTATGTGTTGTTGGTGGTGAAGAAATAAATAATAAAAAATACTAATTAAAGTATTTTCATGATACATATTTGTAAAAAGACATAGCTGCAGGTTTGTGGGAGCCTTTCTGAGTTTGGAGATAACCATCTGTCACGGTTTAACCTCAGCCGGCAACTCAGCCCCACGCAGCCGCTCACTCCCTCCCTGCCTGTGGGATGGGGGAGAGAATCCAAGAGTGAAAGTGAGAACACTCCTGGGTTGAGATAAAGACAGTTTAATGGGTAAAGCAGAAGCACACAAAGCAAAGCAAGGAATTCATTCAGCTCTTCCCATGGGCAGGCAGGTGTTCAGCCATGCCAGGAAAGCGTAACGGTGACTTGGGAAGTCAAACACCATCACTCCAAACATCCCCTCTTCCTTCTTGTTCCCCAGCTTTACATGCTGAGCATGACAATATATGGTCTGGGATATCCCCGGGTCACTTGGGGTCAGCTGTCCCAGCTGTGTCCCCTCCCAGCTCCTTGTGCACTGCAGCCTGTTGGTGGGGTGGAGTGAGGAGCAGAAAAGGCCTTTGCTCTGTGTAAGCCCTGCTCAGTAATTACAAGAACATCCCCGTGTTATCAACTGTCTCCAGCACAAATCCAAACTACAGTCCTGTACCAGCTCCCATGGAGAAAATTAACCCTATCCCAGGCAAAATTAGCACACCATTGAAGTCTTGAAGAATTTGTCCAAGAGTGTCTCAAGAAGTTTCTTGGGAAAATTTTAATATTTTTTCCTGATTTTTCCCCCCCGAGATTTATCTACTTGCTGCATATTGGCCCTTCTCTTTCTGGTACAGTATGATGAGGGAGACACAAAACACTGCCGAGAAGAAGAGAGGAGCTAAACTTGATCAAGGTTACTGAAATGTGTCTGTACTATTTTTTTTTCCATTTTGGTTAAATTTTTCAGCTCCCCGCCCATTCAGAATTGTTCCAAAGACCTCTCCAAAAGTCTTCCAAATGCCTTGTGAGGTTCATCTGGGTACATGAAATGCAAGTCTGCAAAAATCATATGATTTAGCAAAACACTGAGTGACCATCCTTTAAAAGTTTTTGAAGTGTTGTGAATTAGTCTTCTATTTTTATTTAAGTTTTGTTCTAACATGATGACCATAACTCTTCTAAAAATTATTGCTATTTTATGCAAAATCTTGACTGACATTACTTTGACCTAATTAATTTCTAATTCTTTAAATCTGTTACAGTCTTTACATGACTATTCTTCATCTACTTCACAGGTTTTAACAAAATTGAGCTTGTTACCCTGGTATTTATCTCAGCCCTTTTGTGTAACTGACATTTTTGGAACCAAATCCTCTATTTCCATTGAGAATGGGAAGGCAGAATGATTGGAAACAATTTACAGAGTATTTTTGCATTGTTGGAAGCCTCAATATGCTGTAAAGTGTCTCAGAAGTGCCTGTGCCAGCACGTGCTCTCTGGCTGCTCTGTACAAGTGGTGGTGCACACACATTGTACTGACCTCTGGGAATAAGATTTACCTTTTTGTTTCGGTTGCTCCTTTGTGCCTTCTCCTGTGGCACCTCACTGTGGAGATATTGAAACTCAACTGACAGTGTAAGGAATTGTCCTTTCCCCAACTCTTACATGTGTTTCTGCAAGATGTTTGTGATTTGGCAAGAACCTGGATCCAGATATTCCACAGCAAGCTCAGCACTTTTTTCTTTATCCTGTCTTGTAAGTCCAAGAGCAGAGGATAATCCAGACTGGCATTTAGGCTGATGTTGCCTCCGGGCAGCTCTTTGCTTAGGAGGGCACAGCACAGATGTGCCAGTGCACCTGCAGCTGCTTTTCCAGAGACTTACCTCCATGCATCCAACCCCCTGACTCTCTTCATCCCATGGAGATGCCAGCATCCATAGGCCCCTGGGCTGCTCAGGAGCCAGAGGTGGCCTTCCCTGCCTGGCTGCCAGGCCTTGGTGCAGTTGCCTTTGTGGGGGGCTGTGGCAGGAGAGCTCAGGGTTTGGTGCTGAGCAGGGTCAATGGCAAACCAAACCTCACCTGAACCTGCGCGCTACTATGGATGGTGTGGGCACGGTCTGACCAACCCTGTGTGCAATTCAGTGTCACTAACAGCTCCCTCCTCCCTCATTTGGACTGAAGGGATTTCTTGGATTTTAGTTTTCCATGGAAGAAAACTCTTTCAGAACTGAAATCTGGGAATGCACTGGTTTGCGGTCAATACAAATGTGCTTATCTGTAGCCTTGGGCTGGAGAGGCCCCAGTCTGCAGCAGTACGTGTCTCTGTATATCAGCTGACTAAAGCAGCAGTTTGACCTCTAAGTAATGTTGTGTCTTGTGGACTGGGCATTATCATCCCTGTTGCTCAGAGGTGTGGATTCTGGAGCATGCAAAAGCAGGGAGATAAGAATGTCACCCTGCTGCTTCAGCCATCAACATTTTTCCTTGTCTCTCCAGCCCCATCTCAGCCTGATTTACATCTTTTGTGTAACTGATAAACAGAACTGGAAATTGGTGAAAGTAACTGGGGTTTTATAGTAGGAAAGCCTTTCCCTTTTTTACTGGAGGTGCACAGTCTGCAGCTCTTGCTTGCCTGAAGAGCTTTTATTTGGGCAAAGCCATGGTGGCAATAAATTCCAGTCTCAGCTTCGATCTAAAGGGGGCCAGAATGCCAAAGCTGCTGCAAAAGGTGGCCACAGGGCCAGCTGCTCTCATAACCCCAGGCTGCTTCTGGTAAAGGGACAGAAGCCAAAAACCATCAGGAATTTTTTTTTTTTTGCTGTTTGAGGTTCAGATAATGGTTTCCTGTGGTTCATTGGGCCTGGATTCTGTTTGAAGATATCTGTTTATTTAGGAATCTGTGTAGCAAATATGTATTATTATTGGATCACAAAAGCTATCAACTGACAGTGAGACTATCATGTAGGTCCTACCATATTTCCTGATATTTGGTGGGTAGGTTAAGCATCAATGACACTTTAAAGCAATCTTTTGCTTTCAAAGGCTCAGATGTCCATGGGATTGAAGAGGGATTTAAACTTTTAATGAAAATAGAGGGGAGTGGCAGAACCATTTAAGTAAACTGGATCATAACATAGAAGTGCATTGAGCCAGGTGAGGATGACAGGTACTGAACTAGATGTAATAGTGGCATTAAATCCTTCTAGTTTTTACACTGGAAAATAGAACTGACCTCTTGGTTCAGTGTGTCAGAAGCTGCAGGCCTGCTAGTGCTGCTGTATTAATTTTCTGGAATTAATAAGGGTCTTTTTCTGAGCATAAAGATTCTTTCTTTTGAAGCCCTTCCTTGCTTGGGGGAAAAAGGGCATTTATTTATGCTTATGAAGCCAGATTTTACCATGCACACTACATAAGAAGTCCCACTGAAATCAATTAAAGAATATATGTCATAAGTGACCATTCAGTAAGAGGAAGGATGGCAAAATCTGATCTTTAGATAAATCACAGGAGGAGAAAAGTCTGCCTTCATACTTTATTTTTACAAATCCTCAAGAAAATACAAGACAGATTGGTACCAACATGTTGCAGAAATGGAGGTGAGCAGAATTTCTTCCAAATAGCCTGATAGATGGGTTGCACCCTGCAAGAATAATCTGGCAGTGAACACATAAATAAACTAATTAGTGGCATTTTCTGTGGGAGACTAATATCCTGCTGTATTAGCCCAAAGTACTGGGAACCAAAGAAAAAAGGGACAGATGAAAGGATGGAAAAAAATGGCCTTTAAAGGAAAAGACTAAAGGGAAAAGAAAAATTCTGCCTCTGAACATATTCCAAATGGAAGATTGACATAAAGGATCCTGGTATTGTCTCCTACCTTCTGTTAGGGCTGTCTGGTGGCTTGAACTAAGGAAATCTGAATTTTCTAGACTGGTATAAAAGGAAAAGCATCTTGAATTCCCTGGCCTGATGCCCTATTGGAGCATCAATTCATATGCCATTTCAGAGTGGGCCTGGCTAACAAGAACTTCTGTTTGAATCCTGAAAAGCTTCCAAGGATATGCAGGGGCGGATGCCTGGCAAAGAGGAGCTGTGCTGAAACCCACAGCTGGTGTCCACCTGAAGAGCTGGACCAAGTGAAACCATACCTGCTCTATATATGTGAAGAGCTCAGCAGGTTGGTGTGGGAGGATGCAGTACTAAGACAGAATTTGTGTAGTGTACGTCATTATGGTCAGTGACAGCAAAAGACTGAGGAAGGGATGTGTCACTTGTCAGGTAACAGCTAAAGCCAGAAAAATGTAGCTAGTTTATTTCTGACTTAAATTCCTTTAAAATTACTGCTGTGATGACTCTTAAACAAAAGCACATAGTTGTAATTAAAATTATTATATTTAAAAGAATGGTGGTTCTTTTAAGGATATTCAAATAAAACTAGAGGATGTACATTCCACACTAAGAAGAAAAAAAAGGAGGAAAAAAAAAAGGAAGAAGAAAAACAAGGAAGAAGAAAAAAGAAAGAAGAAGGAAGAAGAAAGAGAAGAAAAGTTTAGTCATGTTTCTGAGGACAAATGTGAAGGAAATTGTGTGATCTCCAGGACATAACCAGCTCTCACCCAACCTGTGCTGGGAATGAGCAATTGAAGCTGTGGCAGATGATGGTGGGCACTGACCAGTACTAATGTGGGACTAGCACCTAAAGCTCCAAGAAATCCCAGAAAACATCAGCATTTGTGTTTTTTAAAGTGAGACAGCAGAGGGGAGAGTGACATCCCAGTGTGAGGTTACCAGTTAGGGCTGTGTGAGGAGCAGGACATGGCAACGTTGATGAACTGCTTTGCAGAGCTGGGTTGCTGCACCCTGGCAGGGGCTCCTGCCCTTGGGCCGTGGGTTATACACACAGATGGGAGCACTGAGAAGTAAAGATACCATTTTGGTAAAACTATAGGTGGATAAATGCAACAGACTGCTAGTAGTGCTCAGTTCTAATGACAGTGCATCCCATGCTCAAAGGATAAAGACCCTTCCAAGAATTTTGAAGGGCAGCCTTAAATCTGTGCAGTTTTCTGTGCTGCTACTTCTGCAGCCTTCTGCGCCTCTCGTGCTGAAGCCATCTCTTCACCACTGATGATTCCCTCAGATTTTATTGACCCGGCCATGGCAGGGAACAATTCTCCAGCTACTTTTCTGTTTGTGCCACTTGAAAACTTCAGATTGCTCTTGGCCCCTGCAGCCATACTGGCAGGTGGTTCTGAATGGAAAAGTGAGTTCTCTCTTTTGCTTGGGAAAGTGATGGGGAGGAGAGGGAGGGGGAGGGATAAATTTCCAATTTACTGGACTGACAGATGTGGTCATTTCTTTGTAGTTTGTCAGCTTTTCTGAGATGTCTTTCTATAAAGTCATAAAGAATAGACCGCAGCAATTTTGTGCATGATTGATGATGGTGCATACTTCATGCAGTTTTAAACTATACAACCTCAAGTACTGAGCAGTTCTTCTATATCACTTTTCATAGGACAGATAAACATTATCTCCAACTCTCCTTTGTGTGTTTTATTAGCATTATTATTTTTTTTCCAGTTCAGTCCCATTAAAGTCATAATTTCAAGCACATTCACTGCTGAATATCTCATCAGGGAGAGCTGCATATTTATAATCCCTGTTAAGAGCTTACCAGTCATACAATCTAATGCTTTTCCTCCTTCAGAACAATTTAATTTTTCAGTTTATCAGTAGGTTTGACAGTAGAAGCAGTGGGTGCTCTATTCTGGACTGTTTGCTTTTGCATTATTGCTCCTTAATATGTTATATGGTAGTTCCTACCTCCTTCCTTTCTGTCTCCTCCTTTCCTTTGCTTATATCATCACTGTAAATTTATGTTCTACAGCCTCCCGTGTAACCTCTATAACCTTTTGTAAAAGGGAAAAACATGAGCAATGTTTTTTGAAGTCCCTTTCAAAAGGAGGATGCAAGCAAACTGGTTATTCATACAGAAGACAAAAAGAGACTTTAAAACCAAGTAGCTGGGTGAAAAGAATGGATAGTTTATTACTGCATGAGGTATTTTGTACGATAGTCACATTGCTTTATCATCGCACTCCTTTATCACTTCTATTAATAATCATGTTCATTTTCTATTAAATTGTTCCTGGAACTTACATCCCTGTAGCCATAAATTGTGCTGAAGTATGTTGAGATTGTATACTTGTTTATGCAATTTTGCTAAAGCCAAATTGGATAACAATGGCTGAAAGTGATGCTCAGGCTTTAATTCCATTGAATACTTCATCAAAACCATTAAATAATAGGCAGTAATTAAATGGTGCAAGCAACTATTTAACGCCTTGTGAAGCTGCAAATGTAGTCTGCTCCGCTGCTGCTGTTTTCCAACAAAGGGTGATGACAGTCACTCTATGCTTCACTGACTCATGTGAAAAAAACAAAACTTGTACAGCCAGGCCACTTGCATGGTCATTCCACTGCTGCCATCCCGACACAACCCCCTCCAGGGTCCAATAGAGATCAACTGCTCAGTGCAGTAATGGCCTCACTGAGTGCCAGGGAAATCAGAAAGCATTAATGTGTAATGTGTTCAGGTTTTGCTCATTGTTATGTTAGGCAAACATTATTAATAACACTTTATGCCCGTTTATAGGAATTCTTAAGAGCAAGTTGAGATACTAAATGGCAGGTGGGTCGGTCATACTCTCTTTAGTGGTTTTGGATGAAAAAAAAAGGACTCCCAAGTTCCACTTTCCTGTTACTGCCGGCCTGAGCAGCAAAGACTAGGGACCTGAGCCAGTGCACACTGCCTGCCCTCACAGGCCTCCTCATACACATATTGAGCATTCCCATCTGTCCAAATCACTGCTAAGAACTTCAGCTTTAGTCCTATAAATATAAGTGTTAAAGACACCCATCACTGAACAGTCCTGTCCTGTGATTCCAGCACAGCTAAACGGTGCCGTAGGAAAGGTGACTCAGCCAAGGTTTCGTAGGCAAAGTTGCCCTCCATTTCCATAATTGCTTTAATACCCTCCAAAACACTGTGACAGGTAGATGAGTCTAATGCCAGGTATCTTAGCAAGTGTGAGGGGCAGCTGTGTACTTGCATCCCCCCAGGAGATGTAAGGGCTGGTATTGCTGCCTGTGGCTTTAGTTAACATCTGATGCCAGCTGGCACCTGGGGAAATGGTGACAGGTATCAGTTTCTTCAGCTCTTCAGGAAAACAATGTATTATTTTATGCATGGTGGCTCTTCTCTCTATGTTCCTGGGTTGATTCCCCCTTAAAAGGCAATAGAATATATTGCTAATTCTGTGGAAGATACTTTCTGGAGATTATGTCATTTTACTAATGAAACAAAGGCATTTCCAGCTCTCCTCTGTAGTATGACACTAGGAAATGTCAGAACTCTGGGTACTGACATATTGAACTTTACCTGACCTCCTGATACCCAACCAGGCTTTGTGTTTTAAAGCACAGAAATGCATGTGATACTCAGAAGTTCAAAGTTAGATGCCCAGGTACCCAGGAGTGAGTCACATCATGAAAGATGATTTTATGACAGAATGAAAATGTTATGTAAGGAGGACAGAAGCAGACTCTTCTCACTGGTCCCCAGTGACATGGAAAGAGACAATGAACACAAGTTTAAAGGCAGGAAATTTCATATGAATGTCAAACCTTTTATATTATGAGTTGGTTTAACACTGGAACAGGTCATCCAGGGAGGCTACGGTGTCTCCATCCTTTGAGGTTCTCAGAACCTGACTGGACACAGCCCATGGCAACCTGTTATAGCTGGATAGATACATCCGGAGGTTCCTTCCCACCTCAGCTACTCTGTGATTCCTCAGAGAACAAATATTTGGTGCAGATTATGTAATGTTGTGGAAATATTAAATGTAGGTATGTGAATACAGGACAGAAGACAGACTCTGCAAAAGGTATAACAAAGAGAATTTGCACACTTATTATCAGAGCTGATGTATATTAGCTCCAGAGAGAATGTAGAGCTTACTATCACCTCTGAGAGGAAGGCCAGGATGTGAGCTAATACTCAAGTCAGTGCTTAATTAACTAAGGAAAAATATCAATAGAGGTGCATGTGAATGTCACAGATAATATGGAAATACAGATTCTAATTTAATGCAGTAAAGTCTCTAGGCATGCCCACCCCATATAAATGAGATCTAGGCCACTATTAAATAGAAAGGATGATAAAGCAGGGAAAGAAGGGCTAATCTGAAACAGCTTGCTGCAGTGTTATCAGAGATGTACTGATAGGGAGCATCTGTGTTTCTGAACAACCACACTTTCAGTCTCATAAATAATTATTTTTAAGGTGTTAATTTGTCATTCGGATGTCTGGTTACAAGTCAGTGCTCCACTTTAGTTCAAACAAATAAACGAACCTACCATCATTTTCTAACCTGAAGCCACTGGATTGGTAACATAGTGTAGCTGGCAGAGTAGGAGCGTCTCTTTCAGAGCTGCAGCAAGGCTGGTCCGCTGCACCCAGCGAGGAGCTGGTGTCTGCTGCTGGTGTCTGCAGTATCTGAAGCCAAACAAACGCTGTGTTACATGAACATCTCGAGTTAATGTACTTGGAAGTAGAGAAAGGTGTTTTCGCTGCTGTGATTTTGGGAAAGTACCTGCTACCTGTTGAATCATTCAAACTCAGCTAAATCTTGATGTGTGCAACACAGAGCTCTGTGGGCTTGAACTGAAATAACTCCAGTAGATTGTGCACTGCTGTTTCTTAGCAGGTCTGTAACACCAAGTTATTTGGAGGTCAGATGTGCTTCAGTGGCATGGATTTACACTGAATTTCTGCGATGTCAACACTGCAGTCTAAAAGGAAATGGCTCCAAAATAATACCTGAGATGTTATGTTTCCCTTTTCTGTTGCTATCTAAATAATCCATCCTGCTTTAGTTGTGTCCTTATTTTCCTGCACTTGAGCTCTGAGCTTTGCATAGCAGCCACAATGCTTTCTGCACAGCGTATCAAATGTGTCATGTAGCTCACAGCAGCAGCATCTGTTTCAGTTCTTGCTCTAAGCCTCCTGCATTCACCCAACTTTATCCTTCACTGTGACTTCTGGGGACTTTTATGACAACAAAATAAATAAATCTTCTGTGATTTGATAAATCTCTCTGTAAGCATGTGTTCTGTTCATGAATGGTACTGGGTAGTTTTGGAAGCTGTACATCCTTTCCTTAATAAACAAAGATAGCATGGACAGTGATGATGGATATTCCTCACAACCCTGTGCACACTAGTCCACAGTCTTCCAAAAATAATGTTAATACCAACTGGGGGCCAAAGAGTTTCTACAGTTTGGGTGCTTTTCAACTATCAGTGGGAACATTCAATCCTGCCATACAAGGTCTTGTATCTAACACTATGTAAATTAACAGTTCTACTTAAAAGTAAATCCACTGGTGTAGTAATTATAATGGTCTAGAGAAAATCTATATACCATGAACTCCCTGAAGTGCTGTTTCTCTGAAGCCTGTAGATTGCATGGAATATGCTCTTTCCCCAAACATCTCCTGCTGACCACTGATGGAAGGAGGATTCTGTGCTCTGTGGATTCTTGTGTGGCCCAGTGCAGAAGAGACGTCCTCAAATCAGCTGCCTGCTGAGGGTAACTTGCTGTTTCAAGTGATCTAAATTAATTTGAGCCAGCAATTTAATTTTTAAATGCTCCATGTTCCATGACTGTAACACATAGTTCTTTAGTTGTGTTAATGATGACTATATTCGGTTCAGTCAAAACAGTAAAAAGAGTAGCAAAAGGAAATACCCATGGAGAGTGGAAGATGTGTGGAAAAGATCAATATTTCACAGCAAGAAAGCACTAATATTAAAGGGAAAAAAAGGTGATTTTTCAGAGCCAATAATAAGAAATACAATATGTGAAAAGTGAGGAAATACAGAGATGACTGAATCCATTCAGCTAGGAGGGTAAGCATCACTGAGTACTTCTGCCTTTCACACCATGTAATTGATTTTTAACTAATTCTACACCCAGAGAAACTAATCCTTGTGTGAAAAAAAAAAAATCATTGGATCTAAATGAGTTCTTATTTGAACAAGCAGGTCAACATCTGTACAGCCACATATTGTCCCAGGGAAGCACATACTGTAAATACCACTTGGCAGGTATGTTGAACTCCCCAGAGTTTTGGGTTCAGGGTCTGATTGTTCACAGCCTCCCCTGAAATCACTGCAGTTTTGGAGTAAGCTCAGTCAGGACAAAATCACACTCACTGGGAGGAGCACGAGCAGCAGCTTAAGGATGCCCAGACCCAGGTGTTGCTGCTCGTGCTGTGGTACTTCAAAGCCCCTTTTCTCTGGCTGCCCTTGGCTGAAGATGTGACAAAGTTCCTCTTGGCCACGATGGGCTCTGTGCTGCTGGGACAGAGCAAACGGGTCCTGTTTGCCTTCACTCTACAGGCAGAGCACGGTGAGAAGGTTTTCTGCCTCTCACCTTGTTCTCTGACACCCACTCCTCTGCTCTTAAGCAAGAACACCAACCTGTCTAATAAGGTGCCCTGCTGAGTGTTCCCTGTTTGTGCTTCATGCCAGCTACCAGCCAGGAATATCACATCACTGCACAGAAATGCTTCCATTAATATAAGTGTGATTTCCTGGTGCTCCATATCCCTTTATCTTGTGCTCATATACACAACTGCCTGTATCTGTGCTGTGCAGAAGGATGCATCCAGAATTCATTTTCTTGCTCATATAACATGAAAGGTATTTCAGAAAGAGTAACTAGTGAAGTGATGAGAATCCTCCAGGCTTTGAAGTCTGAGCTTTGCTGGTGTGATTAGTTTAAATGACTCATTTGCCATATAGGGAAGTGGTATTGATGGGTTTGGGTTTCTTAACCCTCTTCTTCTGTTTTGAAATTCGATATCGCTCAACAAGGGTTATTTGGAGCAAGCTCAAAGCTGCTGTTGTGTTTCACAACAGGAGCCCTCCAATGTATGTGCAAAGAGGAAATTATCTGGCTTTTCTGAGCTGTTCTTTTGGTTGCCCATGTGCTACTTTACAATGAACACGTTTGAGGAGCTGCTGGTGGGTGTATAATACAAGCTTAATTGGAACTTTTTTCTCCAGAAGTGTAGGGAACTTCTCAAGATACCTGTTTGCAACAGAGTTAGACAGTTGCAAATGCTTACAAGAGCAGATCCAAGTTCTCTGTGCACCCAGCTGAACCTTTTCTGTAACAGTTATTCAGCTCATCAGATAATCTCCCACAATGAGGATTTATCTTGCTGTTTGTTGCCTCAGTCTCATCTCCTCCTCATTAAAATGAGCTCTCAGCCAACATAACCAAGCCACATCTGCCATTTATATGGTCCAAACTTCCCTGTGGCTGGATATTAAGAGGGACTGTAGGATAAGAAAACTCAGTTATGCTGAAGAATGATTTGATTTACAAACACACAAAAAATCAATCTTAGAACTCAACATAAGAAAACACATCAATCTTGTTACTCAACTACTCTGTTTCTGCTTTCAGCCCAGGAACAGAGAGGATGGGAGATAGCTGTGAGCTGCAAGGCATTGAGGGACCAGCACATTGCTATCATCATTTAAAGTCTGCCCAGGACTTTTATGTGTTTGACTTTTCCATCTGCAGGCTGATAGTCCAACATCCCTGTGGATTGGGTCCAGAAAGTCTTGCCAGAGCATCACTCTTGAAACCTCCCATGAGTGTGTGCAGTGAGCAGGGTCTGCTCTGGCTGAGCAGGGTTTCATGGCAATCATGCAGTACTTTAAGTCAGGCTGGACCCTCATCCCCCCTCTTCTTACAGCCCAACAGCTGCAAAGGCAAGGTGTCTGACTGAGAGTCTGAGGAGGCAACAGCTGCTCTGTGGTTTGTGCTAGTAAAGGGCACAGACTTTACATAAATATGTTTGTAAAACCTATGACAAAGGACTGTTAAAATGACAAAGTTAAGTTCACAAAAGCTGAGCTTTCCTATGTTTCCTGTGCAGCATTAATGTTGCTATTTTACACATTTGAGTGTTGTTAATCTCTGATTATGGGATTCCACACTATATTTTTTACTTTGGGTCCTTTGCTTAATTGAAAAGCTGGTGCAGTGAAGTGTGTTCTGCAGATGAATTAACAGCCTGTAGGAAATGAGCACCAAAGCCTTTCCTGGTGCAGGAAGTGAAAAGCACACAGCCAGTGATGCAAGGATCTGCAGAAGGGAAAATGATGGTTTGGTGATGGCTTTTTCTTGTGGCAAGTGAAAAGCAGAGAAATGGATTTTATCTCCATGTGCACCAGACAAATCTCTTGATTTGGAGCATCTACTCGCATCAAACAGAATTTTTCAAGGCTGTTTTCTACTTGTGAGTTTGTCTGGTTTTGTGGCACACAGCTAAGATTCCAGGGTTGTAAACTATGTAATTGTTGAGTAATCACAGTTCCAGCTGAGGCCACTGGGATCTTAATCTTGAATTTATGAAGTACTGTATAATAGTCTGAAACTCAGGTTTTAAGCAGCTTGTGTTAGGCACCCAGTTTTAGCTGGTATTTCTTACTCAGTTCATGTTCCATAAAAATGGCAAGAACTATAACCTTGACATCCCAGAAAGTTTATAAAAATGAAAGCATTGATGTCTGAGCATTCCTACTGTTCTGATAAGCACCACAGAAAAGCCTATGAAGAAATGAATAATTCTGTTTTCAAAGCAGAATCTGAATAGTGGGCAATAAATAATGCCTGGTGAGGGTGAATAATGAAGGGAAAATAAACTATTGAAAGCTCCACATTAGTTGAACATTGTTCATTCTGCACACTGAATGAGGCAGGGGCCTTATGGAAAGCAGCACATGTGACAGTGTCATTTACAGTGCTATCGTGGTGCCTGTGCACGAAGCACATGAATTACTGTTTCACAGGCAACCACACCATTTTATGGGCTTGATTAGCAGCCTTTAGAACGTAAGCATTGCATAGTTTTTGTGTGCAATAAATAAGCTACATGGTTTTTAACTCATTTGAAATCCCTATTTCAAGATGTGAAGGCTCTGAAGCCTTTTCAGTTAAATAGTTCTAGAGTTATTCTGTTTTTTCATGTGGGGGAACAATTCATTCTCCTTGCTTTAGTTCTCTGAAATGTAACTATTTTGTCTGAAACTAAGAAAGATAATAAAGAGTCAGCCTGGTGCAGGTATTTCACATGATGGATTTTATTAATATTTAAGTTGGAACAGAATTCCATCATGGAAAGTACTGGTCAGGAGCTAAGACATCCATTGATGACACAGGAAGGTGTCAGAAGATGGTGGGAAGTCTGACTTCCCACACGGCACGAGACAGAGAATTTGGGATTTGATGAAAGCCATGAGCAGCCTCTGGGTCATTGAGTAATAAGCTCCTCTGCCCACAGCAATAGCTGAAGAAAAGCTACAATTCCACTTAAATTTTGCTTTTCAGTCTTTTTTAGGGGTAATCATCAGTTTTTATCCACATACAAATTCCTATTCTGGCATGCAGGACTCAGACACTTACTCACCTGAAGATAAATTCTCTTCTTCTTTTACATCTTTGTGTACTTGGCTAAAAAAACCCTCACACCACCATATTGTACTATGTTAATTGTTTACTCTTGCATTTAATCACAGGAACACTGTCCTGCCCTTTGAGCTTCCTTTGGAGATGGATGAATTCCAGAGTTGTCTAAAGCAAATGAGGGAGATTTAACTTAACATGAGAACAATGACAATTTAAAAATTTTATAAGGGTGCCAACCACACTGGTTTAATTTTTGATAAGGGATGATACTACATTTCTGCATTTTTAATAAAGCAACTGACAAAAGAGTCACTTAAGCTACCTAGAAAGATAAACTCTCACAGCAGGACTGCAGCCAATTCAGATGTTAATGGTAAAGACACCAGGACAGCTGGCCTTAAAAGACCATCATGAAATACTCATTAGTGTTTCTTCATAGAAGTCAAAAGATTAGTTTTGATTTGCAGACTCATTATACAATGCTTTCAGGTTCTTAAAATTGGTTTGGACTTAATTTTCATATTTTAGAAACCTGATGTAATAAAATCCATGAAAATACCACCTCTCACTGCAGGTAAAACCAGAAAGAAAAAGAACTTAACTGTACTGGATTTATGTTTGTTAAGGGAAGAATTTTATTTTATATTACCAGAATTTTTTTATGTGTTTCAGAAAGATAAATAACCTCAGGTTACTAAACTCTGTACATGAAAAGATTACTGCTGCCATTGGTACAAATTTCATTTGCAGCGGTATGATATGTGTTATGATCAATAGACATATAGGATCCATAGGATCAATAGATCATAACACAGGCAGATAAGGTACAGAAATATGTGTTTTATTTGTACACTCTGGCTTTACAAATTACCCTTGCTTAAGAAAAGCTACGTTATCCATGAAACATTTATACTTTGAGCACCACTGCAAGAAGTATGATGGACACTTTCTCTCAAGGTTGGGTTTGTGCCCTTTGGAGGAGAGTTGAGTTGTGAATTGAGGCCCATCATCACCCATGCATCAGATCTGCTGGAAGGGTTGGATGGTAAGAAGAGCAGCTCAGTTGATGGGGAATAGCGCTTTTGGTGGGGTTTGGGGCATGCAGGGCCTTCCTACTTATACACTCCTTAGTTGCAAGGCAGTGCCATGGCCTACATTCCAACTGTGTCTCCTCCACAGTCAATCACAGAGCTGTGTAACCATCTGCATCCTGCCCATGTGAGCGTGGATGGGGACAGAGGTCACAGTGCAGAGCTGCCTGTGGGTCCGACAGCACCTCCCTGTGGGGAGTGTGCAACGGGAGATACCTGCGGTGCTCTCAGCTCTGTGGGGAAGAGGTACAAGGCTCTTGGTTGTCTTTCGTGGGCCTGTTCAGCTCTCCCTCGTTTTTCTTCCCTCTCTCCTGCATAAATTTTCCTGGCCTGGCAAATTTTTGAGAGGCCAATAATGCTGTCAGACCCTAGATGAACATGAATAATAGCCTGTTTGCACAGCTGATAACTGAGCTGTAAAAACGAATCTGCTCCCAGATGAAACTTGACACGTAAAATTTAAGCTTGGGGAACAATTCTTTGTACGTATTCTGAAAAAAAAATAATTACTTGGGCTGCTTAATTTTTATTCAACCTTAAAATAAAAAACCCTACAGGAGGGTCAGCAGAGAAAGCTCCTGTGTTTTGACACAGAACTTGGAATTAGCTTTGAACATAAAATACAGCAAATGTTTAATCTGTAATAAAGTTGAATCTGCTCATTTTGGAGAAGAACAATGGCCGAGGGTCGAAGCCTTGGGTTCTGCAGTTGCCAGATGGGCCCGTTTCCAAAAGGGAATTTGGATGGTAATCAGTGTCCGCTGGGATCCATGCCCACCGCTCCGAGCCCGTGTGCCACAAAGGAGAGATTAGGGGCAGAATGAGAATGTGCAAGGCTGGCACGAATCAAAGGGACTCCCTGTAAAACCTATTACATCTGCACTCTAAAAAACGCATAGAGAACTGACAGTCAGGAAAATGCAGTTTTGATTGTGCTTTGATGGCTGGGAAGCTCAAATTGTGTGGGTGGGTGGCTAAAGTGTAACTCCATGGCCATGCCAGCTCCATTTGACTGAGACAGCCAGAGTCAGGCCAGTTTTCATTGTCCTTTCAGGACACTCAGAGCAGCAGGATAAATAAAGGAATGAAATGGTGAAATGAATTTATAGACTTTGGATGTCAAATGATTAACAAAAGGCCCAAACCTTGGTGTTTTGTTCTATTGATTTTGTTTTGGCAAGGCGAAGATAAGACTGTGAACCTGTACAAAGGGAGGTGGCCTTTACTTCCCCCTGTGCCTTTGTGTGCCTGGGTAATTTGCTGAATCGAAGTTTCACTTTCGGACTGAAAGCAGGTGTTACTCTACACTGAATTATGAGATACAAACACTATGCCACATTTGTGGGACCCACACAGTTGGTTTGTATTAAATCAAAATAGATCCCAAACATTTGGGTGGGAATATCTGAATTTCTGCAATGCCTGCTTTGCAATGGTAAGAGAAACGATCCACTTCCCAAATCAAGTTTCAGGTGAACCACACGAACTTGTCGTGATCTTTGGGAGCCCATGTTGGTCCTTGATGGCTGTGCCCTCAGCAGGAGACCGTGCCCGTGGTTCGGGTGCCAGCCCTCTAAACCAGCTGCCTTAACCTACTCTGGCCACAGGATGTATTATTTTCCAGGGGAAAGGAATTCCCAGCTGTGCAGGGCTGTGACCTGTTGCCTGCAGCCCTTCAGTGCTCTCTTCCAGCACTTTGTTTGGCCTGGTGTTGCCCTTCTATCCTCCTGGGCATCGTGAACTCCCTCACAAGTACCAATGGGCAACAAGTATCCAGCAATCCTACAACTGGCACAGGTTGTATTGCAATAGAAAAGTTATTTTTAAAAAAATAGGAGCTCTGAGATTAGTTTGGACATGTTAAAGCTTTCTAAAGCAGGAATGAAAGGTAGATCAGGTGTTTCTGAGACAATAGCAGGAGCCTCATAAAGAAACACTAAAGTGCTTGACCAAGTGCTGTGGAAGGTGCTTGTGGAAGTTCAAACTGTACAAGTCTGGCAGATGCTGAGCAGACACACAAATGCATCAATTCTGTGCTTTATCAGAGCCATAGGAGAAGGCAGGACTGAAGCACAAGAAGTGCAGCAGTCAAGAACTAGCTGAATTAGTAGGAGCTGGTTTAGGTTGGTTTAGACTGCAAGTTTCTACGTGCTTGTATCATCTCTGTCTTGATCCATCTTGGTTAGAACTTAACATCTGTGGACCTGAGAGAAACCCTTGCTTTTGAAGAAAGAATTGGGGATGGGGCAATATTTTGAAGGGTGTACTGGAAAGGGTGAGGGAGAGCTGTTTTGTGCTTCTAGAAGCTGTATCTCTAGGACATGTAATTCTGAAGTGCATCTATCACCAGATGCTTTATGTGATATGACAAAATGCCACAGGGATTGATCCATCAACTGCTGTTGTTTCAACATGGTATAGCAGGCAAGATATCTGAAAGGACATGTTTTCTGAAACTTTGTTTGAAAGAACTGTAGCTCTGGAGTGTGTATGTCTATAACTCACGTAGGGATTCTGTACATGGTGTGAGCTCTGTCCTGAAATTCATGGGAAAAAGTTTTTCAACTTCAGCAAAAAACTCATTTTTCACAGTTCAGTTACACTGAACACTCTTCTCAAACATATGTGAATAAGGATTTATTTGTGTGACTCTATCTCTAATGTATCTCTACTTTGAGACACCCAGAAGAATTTTATCATTGACCAACCAAAACACTGTGCAAAGTGAGGAGGTATTTGAACACTGGGCCTACATTTGTAAGATGATAATTGAATTAGTTTTCAGTTCCGGAAAAAAGATCTCCCAGTGTTTCCCTTTTCTTCCCCTCCCTCTTCTTCTTTTGGGGGGGATTTTAGAAACTAATTTCATTTGTATCCACTTTGAAAAACAAGTAATTGCACTCCGACCAAGCTCAAATCTTTTCAGTATGCTCAAAACTCCGTTTATTCTCTTGTCATTTCAGAACTGAAAGTGATGAGATGGCAATATCTAATGGGATAGCTATAAAAAATTACTAAAGACAGGCTGGAAGAGAAAGCAAGAAAAAAACATTCCGAATCTGACCTTGAAAAATTTGTTTTTAATGAGTTTTAACTTTAAAAAGGAAAACAAATGTTGGGTTCATATTCCTTCATAAAGAAAGACGTCCTTGTCAGGCAGCTATAAGAATTTACAAATTGCATGACTTCGGCTGTGCCTGCCACTTTAGCATGAAGCAATAGATCCAGCACGAGCTTGAAAGCAAGATGGGTTTTAAAGTGTTCTGCTGTCATAAGAAATCCATACCAAAATAATGAGAAACATTCCATGCAGGCATCATCCTAAATTCCCATTTGGGTATTATTTTCTCATTGATGTTGTAATTAATGCTAAAATAATTTGTCTGTGAGCCTTCAAGATGCTTAGAGCTTTCCAGAGGGCTGCTGGGAGCTGAGGGAATTTTGCACCTCACAGAGCCAGACCTTGTCTCTGCTTCTGCCATCCACGCACAATAGACCACTTTGCAGTATTGGAGCCTAAACAAATAAGATGTAGGAGAAAAACAGAGCAAGCATCTAGCTAACAGGGTTTTAAGAAAGGAAAAAAATCTAATGCAGGCTTGGTGCTGCTCCTAGGTTTCCCTGTTTGTGTCTAAGCCTTTGGGAGCCATAGAGCAAACAGCAGCCTGTGGTACTAATCTGCTGCTTTACAGCACCAGTATATGGTCACTGTAGAGCTACACGAGACTCTGTCAACTTCAGTTTTGCTCCAATTCATGATCCCTTTGTTAGCAGTAATAGGATGAATAGTTTGAAGTGAAACATCTTGAAAAAATCCCACTGTACTTGTTACTAACTGTGGCCTGAAGTCTGCATTTTTGTTAGCTTTCACAGTGATTAGTCACTGTACAGCAGCAAAGAGTAGATCAGTCTATAGCCCTTCTCCTCTGGCATGCAAGAGATCTTGCCAGACACCTAATCCTCACTTTTTTTCCTCCTCAGTCCCTTCATTCTTATACTCATTAAAATTAATGGCAAAGGTCCCTATGGTAATGGTAGGTTTGGTTGCACTCCGAGATCCATTGTCCAGGGTGTTCAGCTCTGGGATGGGAAAGACGGGCAGAAGCCTTCTGTGTTAACTCCTCTCTACTGAGTAAAAACTGTGCCAGTGGACTTCAAAGCACCTCTTACCTTTCCCCTGATTTAAATCAGTTTGATTTAAATCTGATTGTGTGATGTCCTCCTTTCCTTACTAGGCCACGAACTAACCAAAAATAAGGACATCATTAGAAGACTTGGAGCGTGCTCAGGGGGTTAAATCGGCCTTTTAGACATGAAACAAGCAAAAGAAAAGTCCTGATGGCTGTGAAAGGTCCCTAAATCGTGAAAAGGAAAGGTGTATCCAACAGGCAAAGTAGTACAGAGCATGGATTGTAATAAGAAATATGAAAAGCAAAACAGTAAACAGCTGACTTAGTGGATTGGAGTTCTCTGTAAAGAAGTTGAACTTAAAAGAGAATAAAATTAAGCTAAGAAACAAAAGAGATTATAGAAGACATTGAACAAAGCATTTTTAAACAATAAATGTTCCAAAAATAAAAGCATAGAAAAAGGAGATCAAAGAGACAGCATTTAGTCAGATACAAATAAAAATATGAATTGGAAAAAAAACCCCAAAGAATTAGAGCCTTAACTTGCTTTCACAGAAAAAAAGAGGATTTGTGCAAATGAAAAGTAATATCACCTGTCATTAAAGTGCCCTTACAAAGAGACAGAGGAGGATGGACAGCGGGCTGGAGGGTAAAATGTTAATGAACATTAATGCTAAAGTAGCAGCAGCCAAACGCATGAATTAAGGGAAACTCTACAGCCACATGGGCAGGAGTCAAAGTATTTAAGGAAATTAGTACGGGAAAATTGGAAATTAGTCTAGGGAAACTGTGAAAAGAGGGGAAGTAGAAGAAACTTTCTGTACAGTTTAAAATGGGCAGATTTTGAAGAAATTTATCAAAACTGAAAGATTAAAGTATCTGAACAGATAAAAACGGTAAGTAAAACATTTTAAAACAGAGAATTAAACAAAGTAGGTTTGGTAATCCCAAAAGTAGGAAGAAAGGTTGTGAAAAGTTAATCATTTTGAACACAGCAGGTAAACACCAGGAGCTATGTAAGAATTTGTTGGACAAGTCCTGTTTAGAAATGAACCTGTACTTATGCTTTGCTGAGTTTGTGGCTTGTTTTGTGCCTCACTTAGTAGAAGCAGCAGAAAATTAATTTTATTTTTCAGTGTAATATACAATACTATGTATAGCTGAAAACTCAGTAGCTTTGGCAAGAGAATTTTATTTTAAAATGTAAATAATATTGTAGGCACTGACATATCATTCAGCAGTTTAAGGGGTGTGGTTACTAGTGCATTGGTTCAACCAACTTTAAAAGATTTAATTTAAATATCCTTTTGCAAAACATATTACATTAGCATATCTAAAAGCCGTGCCGGGAGTGAAGGAATTAGATTTGTCTAGTTGAAAGACAAGACTGAAAAAGTCAGCCTAATGAACAGGATATTTTCAAAAGTTATTATACAAATAGAGGAGAACAGTTTTTTAAATGTCCATTTGAAAGAAACAAATATATTGTAGAAGGACATTAAATTGTTTGGTGATGAGAGGGGCATTAGTACAAATAGCTCAGGAAATTTGGTCTCCGTGGCTGGAAGAGTTTCATCATGAAGACTGGAGGCTTCCCAGAGGAAGCCTTATGTACACCAGTCCTGTTGGTTCTCTTCCCTGACAGTCTGTCATTATCCTATTTTTTACATTTAGCAAAGATTTTATTGACAAATATGAAGCACCCACCATTCTTCCATTCCTGAGAGAGCTCTCTCTGGCTGGGGCTGCTCTCCAACAGTGGTCACAGGGCAGGAAGGTGCTCAGGTTCTTGACATTCCTGAGTGGCACTAAAAAAGCCGGGTAGGTCTGACTGTGCTCCAACGGCACCGTCACACCTGGGTTCTCACTGTTAAACAAGGGCAGAGCTGTTGCCTGGCTCTGTGTGGATGGAGTTGGTCACCTCACCATGCACAGCTGGTCTGTGGCCCCTTCAGCTGGGATGTGGTGAATACTGAAATGCTCCTGGGCATTGCATACCAGGTGGAAACGCTTGGAGCATGGTGCTCAAGATGGGCTTCTGGTCTAAACCTGTGTAGGAGTGTTCTGCAAAACAAGGGCAAGCGTACATACAGTGGGCAAAAGCTGGAAACACCAGAGGAACTCTGACTGAAATAAGTTTAGTGCCTTGCTTTTGACGTGCTTCTGAATGATTTTTTTAATTCAGTTCCCAATCTGTGATTAGGAGGGTGTGTATATGCACACCTGGGTGACTAACCAACAGAAGAACCTGGTGTACTAACACAAGCCTGCAGAAAATCCTGTGTGCAGGGTGTCAGTTATTCATCCTGATGCTAGAGAGACTTCTCTGATGTATAAGCTGTAGCTATATGAGATATATATAGATCTAAGTGACCAATTGATGAAAAACATAAGTATGGAAAAAAGATCTGGGTTCTGTGTTAGGAAAAAATCCATCTCTAAAAATCTTTTGTGAAATAGATGAGAGAATGGTATGGATGACAAACAACACAGAGCTAGCTGACAGACCTCTGTAGAAATAGCATGTCACTGTTTGGATGTACTCCCTGCTCTATTAGTGGGTGGCTGATCTGTGTTAGTTTGTGTTGTTTAATGTGCAGCAGGGTGTGACCAAATGAGCAGGTTACACATACAGCAGTTATTGAACTGTCCCTTCCTTCAAAGCACGTTGACTGGGTCTGAGAGCCTCCTGCTCTCCTCTTCTTTGTGCCCTGGGGCTGAGGCTGCCCCAGGGATGGTTGGTTTGCCTGAACTTTTAGGGTCACTTTGAATGTTTAGTTCATAGATAGAGGTAGAACATACCAGTCACTCAGATGAGGAGTAAAAGCAGTTGACACAGCAGCCTGAGCCTAATTCCTAATAAAAACTATCTGTAACAGTCAGCAAAGAAACCTGCTCTCAGCAGCAATGTAGGTCAGAATGAGCTGGAGACCCCGGTCTTACCTACCATAACCAGCCTGGACATCAGGAGACAGACTGGTTTATGTGTAACAAATCTGTGAGCAAACTCAGTTTGCAGTACATTAAAATGTATTTTGTTATGATGGTTACTAGTTGTAGTATTTTAGCTGTTGGAGAAACAGCTTTTCGGCCATTTTACTGTTTGGCCAAAACCTGTCTGTGCTGTTGCTTTACTGATTTCCAGTCTGGATAAAAGAAGCATGAGTTCCTGTTCCAGTTTCTGACTCAAGAAGTGAGCTCCTGGAAGAGACATACCTTGGGAGGTAAATTAATTGCCTTAATTATTGGAACATAATGGATGAGATTTCACTTCTCTTTCATACCAAATGGTTTACTTTGACTCATTTACTGCCCCTTTAGCACCTCTGGTTTCCTTCTTGCCTCTACAATTCCTTGCAGACACATATGTCCACAAGATGGTACTAGGCTACAAGTAGCCCCTACAATGGGTGGTCAGTGAATGATGTTGGAATTGCTGCTGGTCAGGTATGACCAGAGCAGCTCACTCAGAAAAAGCCCATTAGTGTTGTTTCCTGTGAGGCAGTCAGGCCAAAATACTTGTTTGTTTGGGGTTTTTTAATGAAACAAAATTCTGATAGGAATCATAACATATCATTGCTGTGACTGATGTTCTGCACGCTCACACCTGTTTCATACCAAATAGCTTCATTACTGTCTTTGGAGCCACTTCCAATTTAAACTAATAAACTAATTTAGGAAAGAGAAGAATGAGGCCAGGAATTGTAGCAGCTTTATGAATCTGTGTTTTGGCACATTTAAGAAAGAGAAATTTGACCTAATGTATTATAAATACCTCATTTGCTTTAAGCAATTATTGTAATCTATCACATTGATGCAGCCAACACAAACATGCACTACATTTCTCATGCTAAAAAATTGTTCGAAAAGGCTTGAATAAATTGTTAATACTCTATAAGCTGCTGGTGAAATGGCTCAATGATTAGCTCTTCTCCTCTTCACATGATTCAAACGCATTAGTGACACTACTGACTAATGACTTGCAAAATTTTTGTTAAAGGCACAGGTGCATTTTTAAATGGCAGCCCAGTTCTGAAGTCAACGGCATTTCAGGCTTTGAAACTGAAAATCTCTATTACATTGGTTTATGTAAAATTACTGCTTGATTTCTAAGTTTTTTTAAAATAACACTCCACATAGAATCACGTTAATTATGCTGTGATGTTAGATTCAAGTTAGTCCTGAAAAAAAACTTTTCATAATATGATTACTGAAATACTGTTAATCCTGACTGTATGAACAAGGCCGCAGTGTTAATTAAAGACGGTGAACTGCTTTCTCAACAGCACTGTGCAAGTGGAGTGATAAACACGGCCCCTGATAGCTTGTAAAACATCGGTAGTTACTGTTAAGACACAGGTGCTTAGGCAGTAGAAAAGGTGAACAGTTCCTGCGAAGGAAGGTGCCCACCTTTAGCATACCTCGTTCTTGTTTCACTCATTTTAATACAATTAAGCAGAGATGACCACATCAGTGTGGCCATAATGAAATCCCTCAGTGGGAGATCTGAAGTAATGAGGAGAGCACGCAATTTGTGACTCGAGGCCATTTAAAAGAGTCCGTGTGTTTAATTGGCTTAATAAAATCACGATCATGAACGAGGCTGTCACTGTAACAGGGCCCACGGAGGGATGCTCATGACCTGAGGGCCGGACGCAGCTTGGTCCAGCCGGGCCCGTCCGTTCCAGCGAG